>NC_081354.1:77283799-77588010 GCF_030684315.1 Stegostoma tigrinum | reverse complement strand
CCCCCAATGTTTGGAGTTCTTCAACTAGCAATATTTGCATGACTTTTGAAGCAGTGTTTACTATAAAAGGAACAATATCCTTCCACCACATGCTCGTGCCCCATGCACCAGTCATGGTTAACCACTTCCTAAGTCTTTGCCAATGCCCTTCTGAATTAGCTGTTGTGGTGAGGCATTCAAGAACTTGCTGCTCCTCTTCTCATCAGGGGATAGGCAGGAAGGGAGTGGTGCTTTGTGTTTTATGACAATACTGAAGGCTGAAGCACAAATCTGTATCTTGTACACAGTGCCTTATTTTGGATTTTCTTTTTGAAAAAGAGGCCCAGAAATGACTGTCAGTGAAGCTAAATAGTAGACAAGTTTAACAAACTGCTTCAGAGAGGGTAGAATAAAAGTCAAATCTCAGTTACTTTATAATTCACAGAAAGCTGAATGACAGCTGTAAAAGAAAACTGTCAAAACCTCACTTCTCATGTACATCAAGTTGTTTGACTGTTCCTTTGGCCAGAAAGGAATGTGCACAGGTCAAAAGAATGACAGAAAATTCAAAGACAAAGTAAAAAGGTTAAACCAGGAAACATCTTGGTCAATCTTTCTTTTGGGAAATTATGACAATTTTAATTCCCTTGGATCATGTCAGTTGGTAGGAATTACCCAGGTGCAGGTAGAGGACGTTCTGTGGGGCCAGTAGTACAGCTGGGAAATTGAAACTTAGATCAGAGAATGAAGAATGCATACCCACCAGTTGATTGTACCACAGACTACATATGCCAGTGTGTTGAACCATTCCACCCACTGCAAAAAGAAACACGTCTAGACTTTAGAAGAAGTTTCTTCCATTAAAAGGTTACAGGCTGGTGTTTTAGCATATATACTTTAAAAGTTAATTTTTAAAATATTAATTGTCTTGGTGTTGTTATTTAAGCACTCATTCTTAATTGGATCTCAAAATCAATACCCAATCAAATACTTTAAGACAGACCCTTTACCATCATAACAAGCTGTTACAATGTACTTCAGAAGTAATTCCTGAAATGAGGGGTTAACAGACTACTTCATTTCTTGAACCTGTCTAGCTGGGAAAATGACAGTAGTCAATAAACTGTACTGAGAATCATGCATTGTCATGTCTAATCTCCTCAAGCAGTGAGAAGTTATAGCACAAATACATTTGAGAAAGTTATAGAGAACAAATATTGCTTTACATTTTAACTTGAAAATGTATATCTTGAAGTACTTGTTTGAAAAAGCCAAATGTGATGGTTGTTTTCTGGAGTGCTTACTCAAATTATTCATTCAAGGATTGATGCCCATTTATCTGGCTGTCAGTTTATGTTGTCACAGGATATTTAAATCACTAATACAAAAATACAAACAGTATGATCTTACGTTTTACATCTTTCATAAGCTTCCCAGTTTGCATGAAACACAAGTCTGAACAAAAGGATTTAACATAAATAAAGTATACTTCTGCTTTCAAAGGTGACTTAGAAGGCAATTAATTAATTTAATGTTTGGGTTGTTACAAAGCGCTTCTGGCATTGTATTTGATTAGCGTGAAGAAATTTTTTTTGTTACATAAAAAGAAGTACAGAAGACACCAAAAAGATATGGAAACGGCACCTTCAAATTAAAACCAGTAAAACACCCACAGCAATATCCACACTATTTTCACAATCTACACACGTAATCTGAATTCCATTCAGATAACCAGAAGTATTTGTGTACAATATTTAAATATACATAATACAGCTGCAGAAACTAAATAAACAGAATATATACAAATTTGTATAGCATTTCCATTTCTTGTACAGTGGAGAAAGACAAAAAAAAACTTTCTTCCCTCTTGAAACCTGATAAAGTACAAGCTTGAGAAACCACTTATCCATTAATATACATTTTATACACCATTACTCGGAATAATTAATCTAAGGCAGGTATAGACTGTAATTAGCATGAAATACCCTGTTCTAACATTCTGTAAAAATACCTTTTAAAAACATCCTTGTCGTTCTGTATGTTAACAGGCTATTCCTCAAGTTATATGAAAATAGCAGTAATTACCAAAGATTTTGTGAAGATTAGGACACTGTACACTGCTGGTACCAAATTTCATGAAGTTGACTACTAATTTGATTCAAAACAGGCAAACCAGTTTCAGGTCTTTCTACAGCGGAATTATGTAGTAATTCTTTAGAAAACTTTTTTAAAAAAATGTCAAATTAAAACAAGGGAAATGATCAGTTTTGCCTATTTTTCAAAATATAGTTTTAAGATTAAAAAAGTGTGCCTTGAATTTTTGCATATTGCACCGTCATTGTAAATGGATATTCTGACATGTTTAAAGAGAAATACTCACTTTCAGGCTCCTATCTCCATTCATTAATCATTGAAATGGTTACAGCAACTTTATTCAACAGAGCACACTTTAGAAAAAGGACGTGCAAATATGCTTTTACATAAAAAAAATTTAGCCTAAAAAGTACCCCCCCCCGACAATGTTAGGTGACCCTTGTGTGACAAGATTGTTTCTCTCAAGACTTTTTTGTAGAGATAAAAGATGACTGTTCTAGCATTTTCTCCCCTTTTCCTGACCTCTGTTCATAATGGAGAATTTGTTTCTGGGCCTCTGCCAATATTATTTGTATAAATTCAGGGACAACTCTTTACTGTTCTCCCCTTTGACAGGCAAATGCCTGTGCCTTGGTGTGGCGGCTCCCTATCGCACTATTGGCCATAGTAGAAAAAAAAAAGTGAGGTGCTGCTGAGTTGGGGGGTGGGGGGTTGGTGAGCAAAGGAGACACATATATACAGACAACCTACTCCACAGTACCAGTATGGGATCTTAAATGGCAGTTTCATTCAGAAGTCTACAAAATGGTGATGGTGAAAATCAATGTTAACCAATTATACCTACATACGTGAATTCTGCAATGTCTGATATAGGGCAAGCCTTCAGTTGATCAAAGTGTGATAAAGCACCACTGCAGTCCATTCATTATGAGCACACAGTAAGTTACAGATTTTCAAAGTGCTGTGGACCAAGTGACTTAATTATTGATGATGCATCTCATTAGGAGACACACACACACACACACACACTTACATTAACGTCAAAAATATATGTAATGCAAAAGCTTTTCGGCCACACAATCTTATTTCCATCCTCAGGTTCTTTTACATTTTTAATTGTCATTATCAAAAACTTGACCGTCAAAATGCTCTTGTCAAGCAATTTCTGAGGGTATCTTTAATTGTAGGTAGAGTACTCAGATTTTCCACTCTCAAATCCAGAGACAGAACATACCACAAACTAACAGAAACTTTTCACTGAGGGGTCAGAATGCCCAAAGTGGGAATAACATCCTGGGGAAAAGGTGGTCAACAAAGAGAAAGCAACCTTGCATAGAGGGATGGAAAGTATATAAAATGTCACCACTAGCATGAAAACAGTGTCTTCTTCACAACAGTTTTGCATATTCACACACTGATTTTTACATCATAAAATCTACTTAATCTGTATTCTAAGCAATAAGTTTAAAAAAGGCACCTCAGTTAGACAATGCACACAAAGTCTGCCAAAAAGGAACAAGCTGACTTATTGAAAGTTCGCTAGCCATAAAGTTGAAAAATATCATGGCAAGCCCAAAACACTTCAGTTTTAATGTCAGGAAAAGCCATCAGCTGAGTTTTCCCAACTCATTTTTCCTGTTCAGTTTCCACAGGACAGCAATTAGTGGATCAGCAACTCAGAGCACAAGCATCTCCTTTGGCTTTTCCTGCCGAGTTTATAATCTGCATTAAACAGCGCCCAAATTCTTCCAGGATCATGCGTTCTGTGACTGCTTTTGTCTGGCTATTCTTCTCTGCTTCCTCAGCTTGTGCCAAAAGACATTCACAAGTTGCTTCTGCCACTTCTTTTGTCACAAATGTGAATGGCAACCTGAAAATGAATATCAAGGAGAAAACTGAACAAAAGTTATTAAGTACCAATCAAATCCATAAAGGCTTACTGTAAAGATTTCTTCATCTCAAAAAGTATCTTAATCATGATGGTCCCCAAAGGATTAATTCTAGAGTGAAACTAGTACAAGGGGTTAACCATCAATTTGATTCTTCATCTAAATCAAATAAGTTCATTCCAAAATTAATCAGTGGGAAAATGCTGCAAGTCGAAGCCAGATTAAGCTAATGGACAAGTTATTGGAGAAACTTTTGGAGAAGATTCTTCTTAGGGACAGAATTGAAAGGCAGTTGGAAAAACTGGACTTATTAGGAGTAGTCAGCATGGTGTAATGCGGGGGAGGCCTCATCTCACAAACTTGACAGTTTTTTTTGAGGAACTCACAAGAATGATTGATGAGAGTAGGGCAGTGAATGTTATCTATATGAACTTTACTAAAGCATTCGACAAGATCCTTCATGGTAGCCTTGTCTAAAAGATAACATCGCGTGGGATCCACACAGAGTTGGTAAATTGGATACAAAATTGATTTGGTTATAGAAAACAGATGGTAAATGGCGGAGAGGTGTTTTTCTGACTAGACCGCTGTTGCTTGTAATATATTGGACAAATGATTTGGATAAAAATGTAGGTATTTTGATGAGTAAGTTTGCAGTCAACACAAATTGGAGGCATCGTAGATCACCCAAATTAATGTCTACATCTTTGATCTACACTCAATCATATTGTTCAGAACAGGTCTTTTGGACCATAAGTCTGTACTGCCAAAAATATACTAACTACACTAGCCCCACTTTCCCACACTAGACCCATGTTTTGAATGTTATGGTACTTGAAAAATTACTTGGATGAACATTTGAAGGTGGAGAGATTTCCGGCCTCACCTTCCCTCCCAGGCAGTGCATTCCAGACCCCCCAGAGTGTGGGTGAAAATGCTTTTTCTTAAATTCCCTCTAAACTTCTTGCTTTTCACCTTAATATTGTGTTCACTTGTTACTGTCTTTTTGACTAAGGGGCTCACTGTTCTCAATTCACCCTATCCATGCCCCACAATCTTATACATCTCTATCATGTCAACCTTCTCTGCTCCAAAGAAAACACGAGATTATCCAGCCTCTCTTCATAGCTGAAATGCTCCATCCCAGAAAACATCCTGGTGAATCATCTTTGCACCCCTTGCAGTGCAATCTCATCTTCCCATGTGGTGACCAGAACTGCACACAATACTCCATCTGTAATCTAAACAAAATTCTGTATAGCTCCAACATTATGTCCCTGCTCTTATAATCTATGCCATGACTGGTAAACGCAAGTATCCTCTATATTTTAGATATGCTAGTAACCTATCCTTGCCACCTTCAAGGATCTGTGGTCAAACACCCCAAGATCCCTATGTTCTTCTGAGATATGTCTTGCTCCTATTTCCAAAATGCATCACTTCACACACATCAGGGTTAAATTCCACCTGCTACTGATCTGCTCATCTGACCAATCCATTTATCTCCTCGTGTAATCGAATACATTTTACCCCTCACTGTCAACAACCATGTCAATCTTTGTGTCATGGACAAACAATTATCATCCGACCCACATTCTCATCTACATTATTTTTGAATACCACAAACAATCAAGGCAAGCAGCACCAAGCCCTGTGGCATGCCACAGCACACCAGCTCCAGACAGACAGTCTCCTACCACCACCCTCTGTTTCCTGTCACTATGACAATTTTGGATCCACCTTGCTAAGTTATCCTGGATCCCATGAATATTTACCTTCTTTATTAGTTTGCCATGTGAGACCTTGTCAACAGCCTTGCTGACATCCAAATAACTACATTAATTGTCCTACCATCAGTCAAACACTTGGTCAACGCTATAATTCTAAGTGTATCTCAGTACATGGTGAAAGCTAGGAAGGAAAATGCAGGGTGTCTAGCAGAAACGAGTATCATTTATAACCAGAGATGAAGTACTGGAGGGTGGCTGTAAGGAGAAGAGTGGAAACTAAAGACCTGAGTGTGACATTGGTGGTGATTCTGAAAGATATGATTTACATGCATTTGGACAAGCAAGGTTTGATTAGAGATTGTCAGCATGGTTGAGCGAGGAAAATCATGTTTCCCAAACTTGACTGAGTTTTGTTTAAATAAAGTAACCAAAAAGACTGATGAGGGCAGAGTGGTAGACATTCTTTACTTGAACTTTAGCAAAGCCCTTGACAAGGTTTCATACGATAAACTGATTAATCAAGTTAAATTAAGTGGGATTCAGGGTGAGCTTGCCAATTGGATACAAAATTGGCTTGATGGTAAGAGACAGAAGGTGGTGGAAGAGGGTTGCTTTTCAGACTGAAGGCTGATGACTGGTGGATTGTTTGTCATTTATAAAAATGATATGGATGAGAATATAGGAGGCATGGTTAGTAAGCTTGCAGATGACACCAAAATTGGTGTATAGTGAACAGGAAAGAAGGTTATGTAAGATTACAAAGAAATTTTGGTCAGCTGGGTCAATGGGCTGAGGAGTGGCAGATGGAATTTAACCTGGATAAATGGGAGATGTTGCATTTGTTAATACAGTTGACTCTTGGATAGGCACATGGGAGGATAGTAAAATGTAGGGTATGCAGGGTCACTTGACCTTAGTAAGATAACAGATCTGCACAACATTGTGGGCCAAAGGGCCTGTACTGTGCTGTACTGGGGCGGCATGGTGGCTCAGCAGTTAGCACTGGAGCCTCACAGCGGCAGGGACCCGGGTTCGATTCCAGCCTCTGGCGACTGTCTGTGCGGAGTTTGCACATTCTCCCCGTGTCTGCGTGGGTTTCCTCCAGGTGCTCTGGTTTCCTCCCACAGTCCAAAGATGTGCAGGGTAGGTGGATTGGCCATGCTAAATTGCCTGTAGTGTTCAGGGGTGTGTGGGTTATAGGGGGATGGGTCTGGGTGGGATGCTCCAAAGGGTAGCGTGGACTTGTTGGGCCGAAGGGCCTGTTTCTACACTGTAGGGAATCTAATCTAATCTAATATCTAATCTAACCTATATTCTATGTTTAAATAAGGACAGGACTTTTAGACTGGAAAGGCTGGGGGATGTTTCCCCCCAGGTGCTTAGGAGGTTGAGGGGTGACCCCATTTAAATATATAAAATCATGACAGGCATGGATAAAAGATGAATTAAGGGTTTTTTAAGGTGAATTAAGAACTTTATCAAACGTCTTACTTAAATCCATCTATACCACATCCACTGCTCCACCTTCATCCACGTGTTTGGTCACCTTTCAAAGAATTCAATTCAGTTTGTGGGGTATGATCTACCTCTCAAATCCATGCTGACTATCACGAATCAAACTGTGCCTATCCAAGTGATCATAAATCCTATCTTTGATCCCTTTCCAATAATTTGCCCACCACTGACAAAAGACTAACTGGCTTGTAATTTCCGCTGTTATCTCTATTCCTTTTTTGAACAAGGGAATGATGTCTGCCACTCTCCAGCACTATACCTGGAAGAAACAGACCTCAGCTCTGCAAGACATTGCCAAGGGAAGCGCTCATTTCAAATTAACAAGGCCAAGGATAGATTGTTGAGAGAGAATCTGCATGCAACACTCCTGGGGCAGGAGATACAACGATCAGCAGGCAAGATGGAATCAAACAACAGCGCGCATACAATGGAGTGATAGTGCTCAAGGCTGCAACGATCAAGAAAGGTGAAGGAGGTTAATGCACTGGCATGAAAGTATGCTATCCGAGGCTGGATAGGATCTTTTCTGTGCTGTGGTCAGGACGGAAACCTCACAGAAAAGATTCAGCCATGGAGTTGTTAAAAGATAGACAAATTGAGACGACAACACGTCCAACAACAGATCAAAAGGACTACTTGCACATGAAATGGCAATTTGCAAGTAAAGCACCGTTGATAAGAGATACTTTGCAGTAGGGAGTGATGACGGCAGGTTTGAAAGGGGAGGGAGGTAGAACAGAAGTAGAGAGAACAAGTTATGATGGCTTCCATTTAATTTATTTTAACTGTTAGCCCCTATGTGCAAAGCATTAAGAAAAATCATTAGAAGATAAAGTGTGCTATCAAACTATACTTTCAAACAAGCTTGAAACAATACTTAAAACAATACATGCTGACGATCACAAATCAGATTACATTCATGGAGAGAGTGCAAACTCCATGGATGCTGTCTGACCTGATGTGATCTCCAGCATTTGTTGTTTTCAGTACAGATTTCAGCAGTAATTTGTTCCTACAAAAGTGAAACTATGGTATTTTTAGCTCGTCTAAAATCTGATCCTGTCACAAGCTTTGGAATCAGAGCATGACCTACTTTCCCCCTCCACTTGTAACTGCTGGCATTGTTCTGGTCAGTAGGTCAGATATTTGTGATGAAAGCTTTGTTTTTGCAGCCGTCTGTTGCTGGACGCGCACTTCTGCAGCATCCGCCAAATGCATTAGGGTCTTCCGCTCAGGGCTTTCCTCAAAGTTTTTGCAGCCAATACATTTACATATTGATGAACACATGATCTTTGCCTGAGGAGCAACAACATGAAGGGAAAACATTAGATTTCAACGTAACATATTTCACTCATTCTTTATCATCCAAAGCTGGTAAACGTTTTGCACTTAGTGATCTGAATCATTTTGATAAAATAATGTTGCACCTCTCTAAAACAAGAGCTTTCAAAGCAAAACTGTCAAATTTTGATTTAGAGATCTACCAAAGATTTAAATTTGGAGAAAAATTCAAGAATACTCATCCCATCCACCACTATAAATCAGAACCATCAAGAAAAGAATTACACTGTCAAGCTAATCTGTCAGCTTGTCCTAAACCACTCTTACGATTACACCAATTGTTAGATCAATGATCACAAGATGTCCTGCATAATCTTCCTATTTAGCTCATCTCTTGCATCAGGATTATTCCTCTTTGGAGTATATATTTTAACAATTCTACATTTCACATGGTATCGGTTTGCTCAGTTGGCTGCATGGCTGGTATATGATGCACAGTAACGTGAACTGCATGGTTTCAATTCCTGCACCCGCTAAGGTTACTCTGAAGAATTCACTTCTCAACTTTTCAACTCACCTGAGGTCTAGTGATTTTCAAGTTAAACCACCACCAGTTATCACGTTCTAATAAGGGAGCAGCCTATGGTCTGTAAGACCATGGCAAATTTAGCTTCACGGTTCCACAACTGATCTTCACATTCTCATCATTGCAATGTGAGAAAAGACAGAGTACTCGAATAAAATATGTAGATATTTAATATAAATTCAACTAATTTCACCAATGTTTATTTTACAAGGTTAAATGTACTTTTAAAATTCACTCATTGACATTTCATTTGATTTTTGTTTGCAGTTTGCTGCTGTAAATGGTGGTCAATAGTTTTTAACAAAGGTAGTTCAATGTTACTTACAAAGGCATCACTTAGGAGGAGGATTCTTTTATTAGATTTGCAGGCAGAAGATCAAGTGTCTCTTATACACCACATATAATTTATCCTTTCAGCAATGGGAAGTAGTAAAAGAAAATTCACAGGTGAATACAGGCAGCTCATCCAATATAATATGCTACATGCCCCCAGTGCTTTGCCCACAAGATAGAACATTGTGGCAAGAATAGCTCAAATCTTCAAAAAACTATAAGAGAAAGAGGTGCAAACAGCCTGCTTGACAGAGACTGTGAGCACAAGGTGAGAAATATTCAGTTAACAAGTTACTAGTGAGACCTGAATTTAAGAAGAAACACTATTCCAAAAGAAATAATCACATGAAACAGACAGAGCAAAAAAATTTTCAAACTGTGTTCATTAATTCTTTTATTGAACGTGTTGGTTTTGTGTTAAGGCTATTTCTTTAAAAAAAATGAACGGATTAAATACTTGCCTGGTCACAACATGTTCCCCTACACTATCGTGCTGATTATCAGCTAAGATATTTTCAGCACAATTGCACTGACAGGCTAGCCTTGAAATTTGAAATTGGTGGCAGGATCTTATTTCTAATTGAAGCCTATTCCAACCCAGCACCCATTACTTGTTCTGCAACGGGTGAAGCTTCTCTTCCAATTCCACGACTTTAAAATTCTCAACTACTGATCCTTCTAGACTCAGTCATACAACACAGAAATGCACCCTTTGATGCAACTCATCTGTGCTAACCCGATCCCAATCTGACTTAGTCCCATTTGGCCCATATCCCTCGGAACCCTTCTGGTCATATACCTATCGAGAGGTGTTTTAGAATGTTGTAATTGTACCAGCTGCCATCACTTCCTGTGGCAGCTTGTTCCACATATGCACCACCCTCTCCGTGAAAAAGTTACCCATCAGGTCCTTTTTAAATCTTTCCCTTCTCACCTTAAACCTATACCCTGTAGACATGCCAACCGTTGTGTGCTATCCCTTTTCAAAATGTGAAATTAACTTTATCCTCCAAATTTTCTTTCTCAGCTTCAATGTCTCCTTTCTTGTAAACATATTTCTCAGTATCTAACATCTACTGGCATAAAACTCTACTCGTGCTATCCACAGCCAACCTCTCATGTTCACCATTGCCCATGATTGCTCCCATAATCCTTTCTGACGTGTGCTATGAAAAGTTAAGGATCTGTGACTGAGGTGTACAAACTTTCTATTCTGCATCTATTCTCAGGGAAGTAAAATTCTGCTTACGCTTCACATTTTGGAATCATCTCCACAAATTCCTTCAAGCTTTCCAACTCACTTTCCTCTGGTAAATCTCTTATCTGGTAAGATCCTCTATAAAATCATTTAACTACATACTTGGTTCTCTCTCTCTCTCATATACATTGGTTCATATTATCTCTGGAGAGATAAAATTAAATTGAAGTTGTTGAGCTGGTGGGATTTGGAGAAAGGGGAGTATAGTATGAGGAAAACAACTGTCCAGGGCCATACAGTTATGAAGTAGGAACAGATATACTAGTGCACAAATATTATCTATGAGAATTCATAGCTCAGGAGTTAGCACTGCTACCTACAGCACCAGGGGCCTGGGTTCGATTCCACCCTGAGGCGACTGTGTGGAATTTGCACATTCTGTGTCTGCATGGGTTCCCTCCCACAGTGCAAAGATGTGCAGGTTAGGTGTGTTGGCCATTCTAAATTACCCGTAGTGTTCAGGGATTGTGTCGATTTGACGGATTGTAGGGGGACGCATCTGGGTGGGGTGTTGGTGTGGGCTTGTTGGGCCAAAGGGCCTGTTTCCACAGTGTACTATGATTCTGCTAAAATTCTAACAAAAGGTTATACAGGTGGGATAGACTTAAAATGGTCTGCATCCAGACTTTTACAAGAACCAAAATGCCCCAAGCCATTTGGTTTGTTGCTGCATCTATTTCAAGTCTCTCTCGTACTGTTACAGTCTACTTTCCTTACAATACTCCAAGTGCAAAGCACTGCTGCTGCAGCACTGGAATACAACCCAAAGTCAAAACATTAATTTGTTTGCGATAGATTAAATTATTATTAATCATTTGGGGGAAATGGCCATCACTGGCAAGGCCAGCATTTGCTGCTCTTCCCTAATTGCCCCTGAACTACATGTAGAAGACAGTTAACAGTAATCCACATTACTGTACATGCAGTGTCAGAGACCAAGGGCAGATTTCTTTCCCAAAAAGGGGATTAATGAACCAGATGGGTTTTTAATGACAATTGATGATAGTTGTTATAGTCGCCAATACAAAGATCAGCTTTAGATTCAAAATTTGTTAATTTTTATTGAATTGAAATTCTACCACCTGTCACGGAGCAATAAGAAACCCATCCGCAAAGCATCAGTCCAGTCGTATTATCACCTCTCCCAGTTATGATGGCAATTCTAATAAATTGAAACAAAGTAAAAATTCTTCCAGAAGTAAAATCAGAAGACGACAATAAAGATACTCAGTCAAATTAATTGATTTTGCAGACGATATCAAGCCTGAAAAGATTGGAGAATCAAGGCTCGCCACTCACGAATAAAACAAAAATGGGTTGGACAGATTGCATGCATGTGCAAAATAATAAGATTAAAATTTACTGCAAATAAGTGTAAAGTACTGCACTCAACACGTCCAAACAATGAAATGAAACAAATTAAATTACATAGCCAAAACAGTAAAACAGAAAATTATACAGATTTTCGCGTGCTGACAACATTGGACCTGGAGAACCAGACCTCGTTCAAATCAAGAAAACTAGTAAGCACCGTGGAAATGCAGAGACGATCTGGCAGGCAGATACCTAGAATGGAAAGCTTTCACTTTCAGGCAAGAACGGAGATGCTGGCGTTTCAACTTGGAAAGGAAATTCTTGTCTAAGTATTTCTCGCAGCACTGTAATGAAAGGGACTTCCAGTATTTGGACACAGTGACAGTGAAGGTTCAAAGTCAAGTTGACATAAATTTCATGTGATGGTGTTCTCGTGCACCAGTTACTTCTTTTTTAAAAAAAAAGTTAGCAGTAATGTATGGTGCTGTCGAACTTTGTAAATAGTTGTAGTGCCCTTTGTACACAGCACACATTGCTGCCGCAAATGTGCCAGAGGTAGATGATATGCACGTTTAAGGTGGTGGAGGAGTTGTCAATCCACCACACTACTTTGTCCAGGGCGGTGTCGAGTTACTCAAGTGTTTTTCGAGTTGCACTCATCCAAGCAAATTGGACAGTATTCCTGTACATTCCTGACTTGTGCTTTGTCGATGTCTTTGGGGAGTCAAGACGTGTGATACTTGCAGTAGAATTCTCAGCCTCTAGCACACTTTTGTAGCCAGAGTATTTACATAGCCTGTGATAATGGGCTATGTCCTCCGACACTTCCGCCATCTACAATCCGACCCCACCACCCAAGACATTTTTCCATCCCACCCCTGTCTGCTTTCCAGAGAGACCACTCTCTCCGTGACTGCCTTGTTCGCTCCACACTGCCCTCCAACCCCACCACACCCGGCATCTTCTGCTGCAACCGCAGGAAATGCTACACTTGCCCCTACACCTCCTCCCTCACCCCTATCCCAGGCCCCAAGATGACTTTCCACATTAAGCAGAGGTTCACCTGCACATCTGCCAATGTGGTATACTGCATCCACTGTACCCGGTGTGGCTTCCTCTACATTGGGAAAGCCAAGCGGAGGCTTGGGGACTGCTTTGCAGAACACCTCCGCTCGGTTCGCAATAAACAACTGCACCTCCTAGTCGCAAACCATTTCCACTCCCCCTCCCATTCTTTAGATGACATGTTCATCATGGGCCTCCTGCAGTGCCACAATGATGCCATCTGAAGGTTGCAGGAACAGCAACTCATATTCCGCTTGGGAACCCTGCAGCCCAATGGTATCAATGTGGACTTCACCAGCTTCAAAATCTCCCCTTCCCCCACCGCATCCTAAAACCAGCCCAGTTCGTCCCCTCCCCCCACTGCACCACACAACCAGCCCAGCTCTTCCCCTCCACCCACTGCATCCCAAAACCAGTCCAACCTGTCTCTGCCTCCCTAACCTGTTCTTCCTCTCACCCATCCCTTGCTCCCACCCCAAGCCGCACCTCCATCTCCTACCTACTAACCTCATCCCACCTCCTTGACCTATCAGTCTTCCCTGGACTGACCTATCCCCTCCCTACCTCCCCACCTATCTTCTTTTCTCTCCATCTTCGGTCCGCCTCCCCCTCTCTCCCTATTTATTCCAGAACCCCCACCCCATCCCCCTCTCTGATGAAGGGTCTAGGCCCGAAACGTCAGCTTTTGTGCTCCCGAGATGCTGCTGGGCCTGCTGTGTTCATCCAGCCTCACATTTCGTTATTTACATAGCCTGTCCAGTTAAAGTTTCTGGTCAATAGTAATGTCCAGGTTATTGATGCTGGGGTATTCAGCAATGATGTGGCTACTGACAATCAAGGGGTGATGCCAAGGTTCTCTCTTGCTGGAGACAGTCATTGCCTGGCACTTTTGTGTGACACAAATATCAATTGCCTTTACCAGTCTAAACCTGAATTTTGTCCAGCATCTGATGCTTGCAGCCATGGAGAGATCCTTGGGATGACATATGAAGATAGACTAGATCAGTTAGGAGAATATTCACTGGAGCTCAGGAGGAGGAGGAGGAATCTCAGAAACCTAGAAAATTCTAACAGGACCAGACAGGGTAATTGCAGGAAGGATGTTCCCACTGAAAGGATAGTCCAGAACCAGCAGACAGTCTCAGCATATGGGTTGGCAATTTAGGACTAAGATGAGGAGAGTATTCTTCACCTAAAATGGTGAGCCTGTGGAATTCTCCACCACAGGCCAAAGCTTTGAAAGCTTTCAAGTTGGAGGGGGATACAGTTCTTAGGATTAAAGAAATTCAAGGGTACAAGGTGAATGCTGGAATGGGGTTCTGGGTTGGATGGTCAGCCATTATCATATTGAATAGTAGACCAGGCTTGAAGATGGAGTAAATCACTCACCTTTCACATTTTGGTATCTTTCATTTAATGCCTCCTGTGTTCCACCCTATCAGAGAAATTGTTTATTTCTCATGCCTTCACTACCCCTCCTTTCCAGCCATTTAGAAGCTACTGCATTTCAAACTATTTCCCAGTTCTGATGAACGGGGCCTGAAACATTCAACTCTCGTTTCCCTCTCCATAGATACTATTAGCCGTTTTCAGTTTTAATTGCAAATCTATGGAGATGGCATTGAATTTTGTCCAATCATGAGCAACCATCCCTGATCATGACCTTAGGGAGGCTATTGATGAAGTAGCTGAAGATATTTGAGGAATTCCTGCAGTGACGACCTGAGCTCAGATGACCAATTTCCACTTAACCCAACCTCCTCTTGTGCTAGATCTCCAACCAGTGGAGATTTTTTTTTCAGTGATAACGGGAACTGCAGATGCTGGAGAATCCAAGATAATAAAATGCGAAGCTGGATGAACACAGCAGACCCAGCAGCATCTCAGGGAGCACAAAAGCTGACGTTTCGGGCCTAGACCCTTCAGAGGTTTTTTTTTCCCTCCTGATTCTAAATGATTTCAATTTTGCTTGGGGTTATTGACACCACATCGGATGTCCAGAACTGTAACTTTCACCTCTGGAATTTAGCTGGTTTTTCCCCACCATGTTTGGATAAAAGGTTGTAATGAGTCAGGAGCTGAATGCTCTTGACCAAGCCAACCTGAACATCAATAAGCAAGCAGATTATCACTCAGTAAATTACTACTTGATTGCATTCTCAATGTCATCTCTCATTACCTTGCTGACCCTGGAAAGTAAACACACTGATGGGAGAAATGCGAAAATGAAGACATGATTGAAAAAGGCATCCATGTACAGTAAAGGAACAGAAAAAACTAAATCTGGATTATTTCAAATTAAATGAACAGTTTGTTCAAACTACTGAAGGTCAGATATCAGGAACATTCTCACATGAAAAGCAAACAATATTTGTGATGGACTCTAAAAAACCTGAGCTACTGCAGATGCTGGAAGTAAAACAAAAGCAGAGATTGCTGGAAAAACTCAGCAAGTCTGGCAGCCTGTGAGGAGAAAACATACTTAACATTTTGGATTCAGTGACCCTTCTTCAGAACTGAAGAACTAAACACAGTTTCTGCCAGACCTGCCGAGTTTTTCCAGCAATTTCTAATTTTTGTGGCTTGTAACAGATTGTTCTGTAAACTAGAAATGAAAACCTGAAAATTAAATCTGGAACACAATAACGGAGGTGCGGAAGATGTGCAGCTTTTTCTGCTGGACAGATTAAAATTTAAAACAGTCTGCCCACTGAGATACTGGCATTCCTGCTATCAGCTCATAGATGGATAGTTATACTTGAGCGATGAGCTTGAAACCTGCAGAATTCTGAATTTCAACACCTGTGTGTCTTCAATAAAGATGGGGCTGGAATTTTAGAAGCAGGCTTTTCTTGTAGTAATAACAGTATAATGATAATTAGCAGTTATTCTGAAAGCTACAATTACTTGAAATAAGTTTTCAGTGAAATGCTAACTTTAGCTGGCAGGAAACTCAAAAGCATAAAGTGTGTTTCTATTTGTGGGGTAGCACATGTGGATTTCACAAGATGTTATTATGCATCAGGGTTCATCATATTACGAGTAACATGTTCACATGAATTCAGATTGGGCTAATGGGGAAACAACAATAAACTGATCTTTCAACTTGGCAATTCATGGGAAAATGTAAGAATCAACGTTACAGCCTCAACTATTCACAATCGATATTAATGATTTAGTTGAAGAGAAAGTATTGCAACAAATTTGCTGATGATATGAAGCACAATGGAAAAAGTAAGTGGTGAGGGAATGAAAAGTGCAGAAGGGAGGGAGGCAAATAGAATACAATATGGACAATTGTGAAGTTATTCACTTTGATTAGACAAACAGATTTCTTCCAACAAAGGTTGGAAATGCTCATATTCAAGAGCCTGGGTGCATTTTGCACATGTCACAGATGGGTAAGCTGCAGGTACATCATACAATTAGAAAAACAAATGGTATGTTAGTCTTTTCTTCAAAGGAATTGGTGTAGAAGATTGAAAACTCAAAACTTCAGAATGAAGAACCAGTCATTTAGGATTGAGATGAGGAAAATTTCTTTTAGCGAGTTTTGAGAAGATTTGTAGCTCAGGTTAAGGTTCTGGATGTGAGTTTGCTCGCTGAGCTGGAAGGTTAGTTTTCAGACATCTCGTCACCATTCTAGGTAACATCATCAGTGAGCCTCCGACGAAGCGCTGGTGTTATGTCCCGCTTTCCATTTATCTGAATTTTTTTTTCCACTAAAAGGTAATGGACTTACGTAAATCAGTCCATAAAGTTGCAGATGCTCAGTTGAGTATATTCATGCCAAAGATCAACAGTTTTTTTCCGATACTAAGGGGATCATAGGATACTGTAAACACGTGCAAAGATGGAATTCATGTAGAAGATTAGCCATGATTTCAGCCTGCTCAAACGGCCCAACTACCAACCCTTGCTCTTATTTACTACACTACATTCACACGGAGGTCTAAAACAGGGATCAAAAATACAGGATAAATCAGCAATAAAAAGTTTATGTATGTGGAATTCACCACAGTAGAAGTAGAGAGCATAAATGCATTTAGAGGGCATGGTGAATAAGTAGAAGGGGCAGAAAGGCGTAGCGGAATATACTAGTGTGATAATGCCAAAAAAGTTAGTTGGAAACACATGTGAGGCATAAACTTGGGACTTGTTGGGTCAAACATCTGAGTTTCTGTACTACTGATGCCATGTAATATTGACCAGTGTGTGTTTTTTTCTGTAAATTAATTTTCAGGAGGAAAAGTATGGACAAGACAGAGATCAGAGCTTGTTGAAAATTCTTCATCCTTTAGATTCTCTGGTATTTGATCAATTAGCTCAGTGACAATTGGAGACTGAAGCTAGTCAAAATCACCCCTGGGCTAGAGAAGGACAAACCAGTCAGGAGTTTCATCTTAGCCCTGTGAATTGTGCAAACATTTTGATGTTGGGTCAGGCTAAGTTCCAATTTTGCTGAAATATCCACTAGTCAATCAACCCATTGTTTTCACAGACTGTCTAACATTTGAGAAAGATACTCAAGTGTTGGCAGATTGAATACCAGAAGGCAGTACCTTCAGTAGAAAACCGAGACAAGAGGAAGGGTGGAGAAGAACACATTTATAGATTAGTCCATTTGAAAATAGTCAAAAGTCTTCAGAGACAGATTGAGATTTGTAACCTTGGGCAGATAATGAAAGACCTTTACTTTCTCGTTAAGTAAACATGTACTTAGTTTCGAATCTGAAAGCCCAGAACAAAATATTCTCCCATCACTCTTACCTCATAGCATTCACAGTAATTTTTCAGACACCCCGATCTTTTACAGTTACATCCTTTGCTGTGCCGTCTATCGGATTCACCTTCTTTTCCTTTCCCAATCTTAGGTTTAAATGCTTCAGGATTTCTGTCAAGACATGCCTAGAAGAGAGGACAACTTTAAGGCATTCAGAGATCCTGGTTAATAATAAGTAGTCAAAATGAACATAAAAGTGCATCAACTCTTCTTTAATCTGTGTTTTGCAGTCAAAAAGCAATTAAAATCACAAAAATATTGGAAGAATCCTTCACTAGTCAGATTATTTTGCAAGATAACATTCAGCCAAACAGAGAACTCCACCAACTCAAAAGTGCACAGACACAAACTGGATTTAAGATGTTATCTTAAAACTATCCTTGTAAATGTTTGGCTTCAACAAAAAGTGGGGAAATAAAATAAAAATAAAACATAACACTGGAGTACCAGATCAAAAAAAGCTGACCACCCTGAAAGTCAAGTGCACAGTTTATTACTTTTCACCGCTTAAAATTATTTTCTCATCACCCAGTCCCTCTTAAAAATGACAACTTCTTTGCTATACTTATGAGATGACTAATGGTCACATGTGGCACAAAATTATCTGAAATAGAAATTATATAGAAGCAAGGAAGGATGGAAACTTGCAATGTGTGCAGAAGGCAACTGCAACACATTACAATGAAAAATATCACGCCCTAGAGCTTTAAAAGAGAATGGCGCACTGGTATTATTCTGAATGCTCACAACAAGGATATGCATTGAGGGCAGGTCAAATGCAGGCTAGATGAAGTACCTTTGAAGCAGTTGCTACTCATCTGCCAAATAACTATAGCTGACTCTGACAGATTCAGTGCTGCGTAAAGCAGTCTCTCCATCAGTCCATTTCTGGAGCTGTTCAATACAAATGATCAAAACTTTCACAACTTGTCAAGTTTCACTGCGGCAGTTCCTCTTCCCTTTCACCTCACTATCAAATTAAGGACAATGAAGGATTAATTTCCTTTTTGAAAGAGGATTTCACTTGGAAACATTTCAGTTTCTTAGTTCAATTGGCTGCCATTGTTTGGGAGATGGCTACCAAAGCACTCAACCTGCCCCAAGAATAATGGTAGTATCAGGAACACATTGGAATTCCTGCCTGCTGGCAATTTTTGTGCTATTGCTTCTCCCAGCACTTCTCACCCAGGCAGGCCTGGAAACCACCATGCCCACCTCCATCCCCACGTATCAGACATACTTTTAAGATTAAAATATTAGCTTTATGTCGTAAAACGTGATCACAGAATCAAACCATGTTTACAGTAGATTTCCCTTCACAAATGATAACAATAAATTGCAATTACAACTTTTAAATGCAAAGTTAATCCTCTATAAATTATGCACGATTCCCTTTCCTTGAGTTCTTTTCAACAACACTGAAAGCCAATTGAATCTAAACTGTTTTGATAAAAATTTGAGCTCAATTTCTTCTCTAGAGGTTCAAACTGATGGGTTCTGAGCTTTTCATAACAGACTTTAATTTGAATATTCTTTGAGAAAAAACAAAATCCATGGGATATTAGCATCCCTACAAGATTGGTATTTATTGTCTCTCCTTATTGTATCAAGTAACTTCTGAAGTAGCCCAGCAAGCTATTAACCACGTTGACAGACTGAAGTCACATAGAAAAAGGGCCAGATTTGTTTCAATCCTTTACATGTTTTATGACAATCCAAAAGTTTTCTGATCACTTTTTAACTCCAGACTTAATTTCTTTTCTAAAGCAGAAAAGATGTCCCAAAGTTTCCATGGTGACAACTGAACTAATATTGCTTGAAACAGTCCCATCATTTGGATTACTCGTCCAATAATTTAGTGACTACACAATGGAGACTAAATCAAATATAGAACCATAAATAGGAGTGGGGCACATTCAGACTTGCCAACCTTCTCCACCACTAAGTAGGATCATTGCTGATCTCGACTCAATAGCATGTTCCTTGTTTTTCTCCATATCCCTTGATGGCTTAAAATCTAAAAATTGATCAATATCTTTCCTGTATACACTTAGTGATGGAACCTTCACAGCCTTTAAGTCGAGCAAAGTCCATATGTAGACAACCCTCTGCATAAATAAATGCTTCTGAACAGATCCCCCTAGACCTACCCATTAAAAGTAGAAGTCGTATCCTGATTTGCCTTTCCAAAATGCAACATCTCACATTTATCTAAATTAAACTTGATCTGCCACTTCTCAGCCCATTGGTCCATCTGAACAAGATCCTGTTGTACTCTGAGGTAACCTTCTTCACTGTCCACTACATCTCCAATTTTAGTGTCATCTGTAAACTAGCTGTATTCCTATGACTCTTAGGAGCAAAATGAATATTTTTCTAATCAACCCATTCAGAGATGTTATTACACATGTATGAAGTAGTTGGGATTTGAATCTGAGTCTTCTAGCCCATTGAACTGCAGCCCAGTCTTGTTTGAAATGTTTCTCATCAATTCCAACTTTACTGTCTGCCACGTTGAGATCTGAACCCATTTCCCCAGAATATTGGTCTGCTAATGCAGAGGCCAAGACTCGTGACATTGCCATTGCACCACCTTGCGACGGAAAAGGGTCAACCAGAACAGCTCCAGAGTTGTTCTCACTTGTTCCAGAGGTGTGTAATAACAGCGCTGAACAGGTTGATTTAAAAAAAATAATCTTACCTCTGCTTGTGCTGATTTTAAAATATAAAGAACTGATTTCAACCCTTGAAGCATTTAGGGACAGGAAGGCAAAAAGGAACTACAGCACATTATCTTCCTCTCCCATGAGTTTGGTGATTGTGAGACCATCCCAAGTAGGCAGTGTTTGTTCACTGTTATTTGTTTAATTAGTTGGTTGGGTGATTTGGTAGTGAGATTTTCAAAACAAAAAAAGCTAGGCTCTTTGCCCGTGGGCAGCAGTGTGAATAAATCGGTTTTGGATTAAATAATTGGGTGATTTTGTTGGTGCTGTTTAAAGAGAAAAAGAACTGGATTCTTGGATACAGGATTGGTTGGCTGACTAACTGACAGGAAATAGTATGCATAATGGATCTTTTCTAAGATCAGCAGGATTGACAAGTGGGATCCAACAAATGTAGGTATTGGGCCATTAGTTTTTCATAATTTCTATTTTAAAAACTTAGGTGAAGTTGAAGAAATGGTGGCTAAATTTGCAGTTGATACAAGGATGGGAAGGAAAGCATGTTGTGAAGATGATCTAACAAGGATGCAGACTAGATATAGATAGGTTAAGTGAGTCAGCAAAACTTGGTGGATAGAATATAATGAGAGAAAAATGCAGCAGGAAGGATGGGGGAGTGGGGATATGTTTTTTTTAGGGCAGAGGTAGATTGATTCTTGTTAGGCAAAGGAATCAAAAAGGTTAAAATCTTAATGGATTGGAATTTGGAACAGAGATTAGCCACAACCTCATCAAATGGCGAAGCAGGCTTATTTCTGCTCCCGATTCATGCGTTTGTATTTAAAGAGGGAAAGAGAAGTCCCCAAGCAACAAAACAATATTAAAAGAATGAACTCAACTGTGCAGATGTATCTCCAAAAGAACAACCATCAAATGCAGCCTGAAATAAGCCACCGCAACAAATTATAAACTCCACATGATTTCTTTTTTCCCCCTGGAATTTGGCAAACCTATCCTTCCCAATTCTAACAAAAGTTTAACAACGATCTTAGTTCGGGTTGCGTTGGAGTTATTGGTCAGTTTGCTGAGCTGACTGGTTTTCATGCAAATGTTTCGTCTCCCTTCCAGGTGGCATCATCAGTGCTGTGTAGCCTTTGCTGAAGCACTGTTGTTCTGTACCGCTCTGAATTTATGTGGTCTAGTCTGTCATGTTGGGCAGTCTTGTTTCCAGTTTTGTACCAAAGTGATATGTAGACGGAGTCTACTTCAACGTGTTCGTTAATTGCATCGGTGGTTGAAAACCAGGCCTCCAGGAATTCCCATGCTTGTCTGTGTCTCGCTTGTCCTAGTACTGTAACTTATTAACAGCATGGGATCCAGTTCACCAGCGAAGAGGAGAACAACGATCAACCCCCATTTCTAGACATAATGGTGGAACGAATGAACAATGTGGAATTTCTTACACACGCGCACGCAATTCTGAATTACAACAGTAACCACCACCCAGAACTGGGTCAAGACTCTGCTTAAAACAAGCAGTGACTCACCAACATGCTGGAGCTGTACAAAAACGAAGAGGAACACCGAAACTGAGTATTTGCAAACAATGGTTATCCAAACAGCTTCATCCACCAATTCCTGGCAAACAAAATACCATGACAGCACTGTATGCCCCAACACATAGGGTAGGGTGGCCAATGTTAGAAACACATCAGAACTGACAAGAATCCTACAACCTCTTAGACACAAAACCAAGAGCCACACTTCACCAGTTGTTTTCAAAGACTCCATACCCACAATGAGCAGGACAGATGGGATATAGAAAATACCATGCAGCAATTGTGAGAAACACTACATAGGACAGATGGGCAGGAAACTCACCACCAGGATACATAAACACTAGCTTGTAGCAAATGGCATGACCAATTCTCCCTTGTTTCAATACACTCTAACATAGAAGGACATCAATTTGACTGGGACAAAGTTACAGTACTACGACAAGCGAGACAGAGACAAGCACAAGAATTCATGGAAGCCCGGTCCCAACAGCGCTTCAGTGGAGGCTACACAACACTGATATTGTCACCCAGAACGGAGACGAAATGTTGGCATGAAAACCAGTCAGCTCAGCGAACAAACAAACAACTCCAACTCTAACATGTGAGATGCATGTGACAATTGGTGCATACTTTGAGTGACAACTGGAAACCAGAGAGGCACCAGAACTCATTAGCAAGTGCGAAAGGGCAACTCAACCCTTCCAGACAGACAGACAGACAAACAAAGAGTAGATGCATGGGGTAGACATACCTAAGACAAAAGACTAGAGTTAGAGATACAAACTGCTGATGCTGGAGTCTGAGTTAACAAATTGTGGAGCTGGATGATCACAGCAGGCCAGGCAGCAGAGGAGCAGGAAAGCTGATGTTTCGGGTCTAGACCTTTCTTCAGAAATGGGGGAGGGAGAGGGGGCTCTGAAATAAGGAGAGAGAGGGAGACAACAATAGAAGATCGACGGTGGAGAAAAGACGGACAGGGCAAGGAGGTGGGGATGAAGCTCATAAAAAGGTGAGTGCAGCTAGGGAGTTTGGATGGGGGTTGAACAGTGAGGACGGAGGGGTGGGTAGGTGGGATGGAAGACGGACAGGTCAAGGAGATGGGGGCAAGTGTACCAGACACCTTCCACCCCCACCTTAAGTTCATCTGGACCATCTCTGATACCTCTCTCTCCTTCCTGGACCCCTGTCTCCATCTCGTGACCACCTCAAAACTGATACCCGTTTCAAGTCCACCAACTCCCACAGCTACCTAGCTTACATCTCCTCTGACCCACCTTCCTGCAAGGATGCGATCCCCTATTCCCAATTCCTCCACCTCCACTCCCAGGACGAGGCTTTCCAGTCCTACAGATCCTAGATGTCCTCATTTTTCAAGAACCACAATTTCCCACCCCCCCCACCCCAACAGTGGTTGAAAAACACCCTCGACCATCTCTTGCATTTCCCACACCTCAGCCCTCACACCCACTCCCCACAATAAAAAAAAGATTGAATTCCCTTGCCCTCACCTATCACCCCATTAACCTCCAGATTCAACGCATCATTCTCCTCCACCGTCAAAATGACCTCACTACGAAGGATATATTTCCCTTCCCATCCTTATTTGCCTTCTGGAGGAACTGCTCTCTCCAATGACACCCTCGTCTGCTCCACACTCCCCACTAAACCCACCAGCCCCAGCACCTTTCCCTGCAACTGCAGACGGTGCTACAGGTGTCCTGACACCAATGCCCACCATGCAACCCCCCCCATCCCCCCACCCCCCACCTCCATCCCAGGCCCCGATCCACATTAAACAGATGTACACCTGCACACCTGCTAACATGGTCTATTGTGTCCTTGTTCCCAATGTGGCTTCCTGTACATCGGGGAGATCAAGCAGAGGCTTGGAGACCACTTTGTGGAGCACCTGTGCTCAGTTTGCAAGAAACGACAACAACTCCCAGTCACAAACCACTTCAACTCCCCCTGCCACTCCATGCACAACATGTCCATCCTGGGTCTCCTCCAGTATCACAACAATGCCTCCTGAAAACTGGAGATACAGCACCTCATACTCTGCCTTGCTACCCTACAACCTAATGGTCTCAAAGTGGACTTTACAAGCTTAAAAATCTCCCCAACCCTGACCCCCAGTACACCCCCCGCCATCCCTGCCTCCTTGACCTGTCCGGTTTTCTCTCCCACCTATCCCACCTCACTGACCATCCCCACTCCCAACCCACACTCCCCTACTAGCTTCATCCCGACATCCTCGACCTGTCCATCTTTTCTCCAACTATCTGCTCCACTATCCATCTTGTATGACCACCTCCTCTCCTCCATTTCTGACAAAGGGTCCTGACCCAAAACATCAGCTTTCCTGCTCCTCTGATGCAGCCTGGCCTGCTGTGTTCATCCAGTTCTACACCTTGGTATATCAAAAGACTAGGGAGTATATTCTGGAATGAAACTAGACTTGCAGGCCCAACAGCAAACAAACACCTCAAAAAAAAAGTTATTGTTAAGGAAGCCATCAAGAGTCAATGGCATCATTTCAAGGTGATAAAGCCAATTAGTTTACTGTGATTAGTCAAGTCCTTGGAAAGTTTGAGAAGGTAGCCAAAAAGGTGCAAGAATCCAGCCTGGCAGGACTCAGGAAATCCCGCTCTCCAGCCTAGCTACAGGCACACTGGGATTGAGCAGCTTGCCCTCTTAGCAGAGAGAAATCAACCCGTGGAGAGAGGAAGAGACTGAACAATTCCACAGACCAGCAAGAGCTACGGAGTATCTGGGAAGTATTTTAAGTCTCTAAAGAATCGGATAGTTAGAAATTGAGTTGTTAAACTTTACACATTTAACTCTTAACCTTTGTTGTCTTCAAATAAACTTACGACTTGGTTCACTGACTAGAGACTTATGTTATGTAGTCCTTTCCTGATGCATGCTAAGGTGGTAAACTTAATATTGTGTCGAGATAGTAGGAAATGCAGATGCTGCAGAATCTGAGATAACATGATATAGAGCTGGATGTACACAGCAGGCCAAGCAGCATCGGACGAGCAGGAAGGCTGACATTTCAGGCCTAGACCCTTCGTCATTCTTGGCCCAAAATGTCAGCCTTCCTGCTCCACCGATGCTGCTTGGCCTGCTGTGTTCCTCCAGCTCTACACCTTGTTACTTCTTAATATCGTGTTCACTGGTTGAAGAGTTTGCAGGGTCTTCGAGACACCCTGTTCCAGACAACAGGGGTATGTAAAAATCCAAGTCTCTTACTGAATGGAATCCAAAATCACATACACAAGAATTTACAAATGGCTTCTTTTGCCAAAATGTTTCATTTTATAGTCTCAAGATGGAAAGTTTCTCAAGATGTATACGAGGTAACTTTATTGCAGAATCATGAATTCAAGCAGGAGTAAGGGCACTTACTTTTACTGTTGGAATATCTCAACATCTTTTGGCCTGCATATTTCATGCCTAGGTTTCAATAATAAAAAAAAACAAACCGCTGAGCTCTTTCTCCCTGAAATATGAAAGCAAATATATAAAATTCCTACATCACTGCAAGACAACATTTATTGGGGCTGACTGGCAATTCTATTTTGGATCTGTGCTCAGCTGGTTACAAAACACGAGGTCATACGAAGTCATGACAACCAAGTTAACATGCAGCCCCAAAAATCAGGTCTAACTAAACAGACATGAAAATAAATTGTCAATGGCATTTGCATTCTTTTTGTCAATTGTCTAATCCACCCTACTCTTTCTGCAGTCACTAAATACTTATCATTACAAATTCAAGATTCCATGCATCTTTAATGCACAGTCTGAGTGGTAAATCCTCAAATGTGAACTTTAATTATCGAGTTATCGATGCACGAGTCAAGACCTATTCACATCTGTCAATCCTACACACATTGTTAGCTGTGCTCACTGGAGGGAAATGCAGAAGGCAGTGACAATTGTTCATCCACAAATAGAGTTCAAAATGTGAGCTGGTGAGTGGGGTAAACAGGATGAAGGTAAATTGGTGGAATTTGGAAGCATCTTGGGAAGAAAGAATCCTAAAATTAACACCAAGAATGCCCTGCACTTGTCAGACAAAGCACATTTTTAATCTTGCATCTTTAAACAACTGTAGAGTCTCACCTTTATTGCTTTTAGCCGCTCAGCTTCATGTTCCAGATTGTTGAAGCAGTTAGTACAATTGCAGTTATTGCAAAATTCTCCATTTGCAAAACAATCACAGTATCTAAAATGAAAGGTGAACTTTTAGATGAATCTAGAAGATATTCTCAGTCCACAAACACATTAACAATTGCAACGAATTCATCACTATCATATTATGTACCATTCCCGGAAGCTTGGAGTTTGAGCTAAAATTTTATAAACACATATTGCAATACATGTAAATCAGATGTAATAAGGGTGGCTATTCTGTATTTTAGTTTTACCAAGTTGATCCAGTAAAATGAGATAGGTTGCACCTGCCATAATCTGGCAATGCAGGCAGCATGACAAATGGTCAGCTTAACTCCCAGGAGATCAGCTGTGAACACAAAGTCTGATGTTTCCTGAATAACTTTTAAAGGCAACATGTTTCCTTTCATGCACTCATCTCCTACTTACAGTTTGGTGAAGGGGGCACCAACAGTGTCTGCCACTGGGGCAGTTCTATCAATTAAGTGACTCTACAGATTTACTAGCTGGAAGCAAATAGGGTTAAACCCTCCAACTTTCATACAAAGGAAGGAAGAAAGCAAAATTATCAAGAAACAAAAAGAACAAAAATGGTAAAGCATAATAATTATTTTAACATGAAATGTTCTGTGGCAACTTGCACGGTGTGTGTGACAGGAAAACATGGTACAAGAAATGTCAAGTATTGAGCGATGTGAAGACTAATTGAATTGACTACAGCACTAAATTGATTAATTTGAAAACCTTCATTTTTGACATGCACAGAAACAAATGTGCTCAGGATGGAAAATAAATACTCCATGGTAAAACAAAATTTCTGAGAGACAAGGAGAATGGCAAAGGATTAGGTTTGTAAAGGATGACAGAAGACCTTGATAAGAGGCCTCAGGATGATTATAAAGTAGAATCAATTTAGGAATTTAGGAAGAGCTAGAATCAGACCACCGAGGTGAGAAATTTACAACTCCTAACAGCAGTCATAATGTTACACGGAGCATCCACAATTATTACAGCTTATAATAGAGGCAAAGTGATAATTGTGGGGGACTTTAATCTTCCTGTAGACCGGGACAAGCACGTTGGCAAGAATGCTCTAAAACGAGTTATCAAAAGTTTTCATAATTTCTTGAAGCAATATAGTGTAGAACAGACTCGGGATAAAGCTATGTTACATATAGTATCACATACTGAATCAAGATTAAATTAGTAATGCCCTGGAGCTCCACTCTGCTTGCCAGTTCCCTTTACTTTTCTCTTCCTCTCTCTCCTCTCTGCAGTAATTCTATACCCCCAACTCCCAGTCTTTTAATTACCTACTTATTACTTTATCTGGGAACCACGGGGCAAGAGCAGGACTGGTGAGGGGGACAGCAGCCGGTGGGGACGGTGAGGTGGTGGCAGTCGGCAGCGAGCGCGGAACTTCACATGACGGTGGTGGTCTCCTGGGTGACCTGGTGATCGGGGCGGCGCCTGCACCATTGTTGAAATGGGACTTGGGACTCGGAGTTCTGGACTTTTCTCACTTAGCTTTTGGCTGTGTTAAAATCTTTTAATTCTGGGTTTCTGTAACCAAGCAGCACCAGCGAATGGGGACTTCGTGCACATTTCACTGTACATAGGTATTCCTATTCTTAGCATGTGAGACAAATAAATAAATTTAAATCTAAAAGATCCTCTGGAAACAGTGATCATAAAACTTACAATGTAATATATTTAAGTTGTATTATATGGATTGAATTCCATGTTAAGTTTGAAAGTGATGTACTGAAAACACAAGTATAAACCTTAAACTTAAACAAAGCAATTACACAAATGAGAGCAGAACTTGTTAAGGTCAATTGATTAAGTAGACTAAAAGCCATGGCTGTCAATGAACAGTGGAAAGTAATTGAAAATGTTCAGAAGTACATCCACTGAAAAGCAAAACTATAGCAAAATCAGACCCAGCCATGGCTCAGTCAGAAAATTAGCATAGTATTAGATTAAAAGCTGCTTTTAACATTGCAAAAATTATAGCAATAATGCTGAAGATTTGGGGCTGTTTTAACATAACCCATGAGTTGTCTGCTGATCCTGTAGTATATCATAAGTTATGTGCTTGTGTCATGCTGTTCTTGAGAATGTTCAGTCCTGAAAACAAGGTTGCCATGATCTAAAACCTACTAAGTAGATTAACCGATTGCCATCGTGGCATAAAAAAAACCTGGGGGGGGGGGAAACTTGTCAATATGGGGTCCCATGCTTACCTATGCTTATGAGTATGGCATCTAAAGTGTGGCAATTCCTACATTCGTGGTGAGGCAGTGGAAGTCTCTCTTTCAGTTAGTGGAGTCTAGGTGGCAACATGGACTGGGTTGGAAACATTTGTTCTGAACTTTTTATTTCTTCATTTTTCTATATTTCCCCTCAGAATTTGCTCTTATGAATCTGTACCTAGGTACTTTGTACCTAAATGGTGCCATAACGTGGTGACTTATAAACTTTTCATCATACATATTTGAGTACGTTGCAATAAAACCTGCTTTTATTCGAAGTTTTGCTTCTGCATCATTTTTATTAAACATTATTACACACCGAGATCCAGCATGCGCAGTTCCCATTATCTCTGATCATTATTACACACCACCTGTTTTTCCTGAAGATCCATGGAAGTGCTAGAACTCTGAAATCTCTCAATTCAGCTGCATTCCTCATCACTTGGCAACTTCACCTGTTCAATGCTCTCACTCTCTATCAATCCCACTTCTCTTAAAACTCGCATGCAAAAGAATATTGAAAAATACATCTTTAGTGAATGTCAAGAATAAGAGATTTTAGTAAATGAATTTAATGCTGAGAAAATACAATTATCATTAGATCATTCAAGTCCAGACATCTCTTATACAGCGTAGTTATTCTGACTTTTGATGAAAGTTGCCACAAGACGTTGATGAGGCTTAATTAATTGCTGCGCTTTACTTTTTTTGCATTCTACCTGTTTTTTGATAATTTTGTCTCCCTCTCTACTCATATGGAAACTGGTCCTGGCCTTCTTTATTCAACCAATCTCTGTTACAAGTTCCCGACCAATATCTTCATAGACATCATCTTTGCTGGCATTAATCAACTTCTCAACTCCTCTAGACTTTTTCTACTCAATTTTACGCATTACGTAAATACCATCCCTTTAGCCCGAGTATGTCTGACCTGTCTTCCTATTCCTATACTTTTCTCTAGAAGTTAGAAGGTTAAGGGATGGTTTGATTGACATTTAAGATATTGAGAGGAAAAGACAGGGTGAAGACAAACTATTTTCACTCTTTCGGGATGCCAGAAATAAGGGGCACAGTTTAAGAAACAGAGCCAGACCATTCAGGAGGGATGTTAAGAAGCACTTCTGTACACAAAAGAGCAGATGTTTGGAACCGATTACCACAAATGGCAGTGGATGCTGGATCAGTTGCTAATTTTAAATCTGACATAGATATATCAGTCAAATACAGGCATATGGATGGTAGGTCACATATCAGCCATGACATCATCGAACAGTTGAACAGGCCCAGGTGGCTTAAATGGTCTACTCCTATTCCCATGCTCCTATGATCCAACTCTCTAATTTGTGTCAGTTAAACAATCTTCAATCCACGCATGAATATCCTGAACGACTAAGGATACCAAACAGAAAATAAGAAAGAAAAGGAAGGCATGTGATGCATACCAAAATAATATGAGTAATAGAAATCAAAGGGAGTTTCTCTATTCAGCATAGAGTCTAAGGCTGGAATAAGGAAGGCTAAGAGGAAGCGCGAGGAAAGAATGACACTAAACAAATAGTACAAAATGTTCTTCAAACAAATTAACAGTAAAAGATTAGTGAGGGATAGAGTGGGGTCCATAAGGACCAAGCAGGGGAAGCTGCTCATTGAAGTGAAGGGTGCGGAAGAGGTATTAACTGAGAACTTTGCTCTGTTCTTTACGAAATTAGAAAATGGTGACAATGGCAAAGTTAAAAGTGGGTGTTGAGCAACTGAATAGTGTAGTGTTAGATCAGGAAGAGGTGTTAGAAAGGCTGGCCACACTCCAGGTACAGAAGTCACCAGCAACAAAAACAAAGCCGTTGCAAAAGCTCAGCAGGTCTGGCAGCGTCTGTGAAGGGCAAAACAGAGTTAACGTTTCGGGTCCGGTGACACTTCCTTTGTTTTTGCTCCTGATTGACAGCATTTGCAGTTCTTGGTTTTTATTTAGAGAAGTCACCAGGCCTGGATGGGTGCACTGTAGACCGCCGAAAGAAGAAAGAGCGCAAATTGGAAACAGTGACAGAATTTTTTCAGGTCTCTCCAAATACAGTATTAGTCCCAGGGGATTGGAGGATTGAAAACGTGACACTTTTTTTTTAGAAAAAGGGGGGCAAAGGATAAGCCAGGAAACTACTAGACCTGTATCAGAGATAGTAGGAACTGCAGATGCTGGAGAATCTGAGATAACAAGGTATAGAGCTGGATGAACTGGAGGAGCAGGAAGGCTGATGTTTTGGGCCGAGACCCTTCTTCGGAAAATTTTCTGTTGAAGGGTCAAGGCCCAAAACGTCAGCTTTCCTGCTCCGCCGATGCTGCTTGGCCTGCTTTGTTCATCCAGCTCTACACCTTTTTATCTCAAACTACTAAACCTACTAGTTTGATGTCATAATGGGCAAACTGATACAGGCCATAATGCAGGACAAGTTAAATATACACTTCAAAGAAAAATAAATTAATACCAGACAGTCAACATGGTTTTTGTCAAGGTCAGGTCAGCTCTGATAAATTTGATTGCATTCTTTGAGATAACACAGGCAGTAAATGACAGCAGTGCTTCCCAAGTGTCATTATCCAAACTGCACTGATGATCCGTGCTTAGAAACAAGATTTCCTTTAAACTGTACAGTTGTATAGCAGTTCAAATGTCACCAAGCAGACCATATACACCAGCTGCTCAAAAGAAGTTAAAGACAAAGTGCACTAAAATGAATAGGCCAAGGACAAAATAAAAAAAAACTGACTTGACAGCTCCCAACTCAGTCCACATCCAACCATGTAAAAAGCAATTGAGAGACTGGGTTGAATGTAAAATTAGGTGGCCCTCAAACGTGATACTCTGGCAGTTCAACCACTCAAAGGATATCGCAATTTCAAATCTAAAATGTTTCTCACAGTACTTGAAGCGAGAGGGAAAGAGGGGAAAATCAGCTTCATTAAAGCATTGTGAAAATTGAACATCAGTGTTTAGCAGCACAATTAAAACATTTTACTTACAGCTTGAGGCACTGAGACTTTGTACAATTACAAGGTTTCCTAGGTCGTGTTCCTGACTCTGATGTCGATGACCTAAATGAAAAGAGGAAAGGGCAGATAGAGAAAGAAGAAAAATAAAACTTTCTTGACTTCCCAAAGAAAACAGCACATTGCTTAATCTTGGAATTGTGGATTAATGAAACACAGACTTAATTTCATGGACATTTCGGGATCAAGACAAGTATCATTTTATACATATTACCACAATGTTCAGTATCCTGAAATTGCTCTTTCCACCCTAACTTTTCTTCTAAAAAGATTTGTAAGCATTATAAAAGCATGGATTTGCTTCTTCGATCACCAGGGCAACACTGACAATTCAAATAAGTGTTTCAGTGAAGGACTACGTCTAACAAACTTTTCTTTAAAGTGACAAATTTGTGCATTATTGCTAGAAATGTCACAGAAAGTCTGAGTCACCAAAGGACCTAACTTTGTACCACAACTGAAAAAGGTACTTGACAAATGAAGCTCCCAGTATTATTTTTTTTAAAAATGTATAGTCAATATGTACTATCATCCATACGCCTATCTAAGGCCACTTAAATGCCCCTAATGAGGCCAACTCCACTACCCTCTCCGGCAATGCATTCCATGCCCCTACCACTCTGAGTAAAGAACCTACCTCTGACATCTCCCCAATATCTACCTCCACTCACTTTAAAACTATGCCCCCTCGTAATAGCTTCCTCCATCCTAGGAAGAAGTCTCTAGCTGTCCACTCTACCTACATCTCTGATCATTTTGTACACCTCTATCAAGTCACCTCTCATCCTTTGTCGTACTAAAGAGAACAGCCCTAGCTCTCAACCTTTCCTCGTAAGGCCTCTCCTCCATTCCAGGCAACGTTCTTGTAAGTCTCCTCTGTACGTTTTCCAACACCTCATAATGGGACTGACAGAAAGTATTTCCACAAGTGGGAATCATCAGAAACACCAAAACAGCACTAAGGAATTCAGAAGGAAGTAATTTTACATAGAGTGTTAAGACTGTGGACATCTCCACCACTGAGTATGACTGGGGTGAACTATAGAATCCAAAATTCATCTGAAAGTTATAAAAGAATGGTGGAAAAGGAAAATGGAGTCTATAGCATTTGATGAATAAGGTCAGGACACAGAATATAAAAAAAGAGAGACAGGATCTGGTTGGGTCAAATACCAAAGTTCTTAGCATTTTCATGCATTTCAATATAACTCAATCATTGTACATAATAATACTATTGCATTAGTGACTTACCCATTGATAGGGAGCTTTGCTTGAGTTTGAATGTTGGATGTTCCAGAAAACCCATTGTTACTGGATATTGATACATAGGAGGTTTGCTGCAACTAAAATTAAGGGTAAAGTTAAATGACATGTATATCTGTCATCTACCATTCATTTAATGACACTGCACGTCTCCATAACAGTTTACATATTATTGATAATATATTGAGTGCTATTTGGTATCTTCCTTAATAAAGCAGCTACTATGCTGCTGGAAAGATCAGCAGGTCGCCGCTCTTCATCTCCTGACCTGGATAACGTCCCATTAACAGTCATTGGTTAACGTGTTACGTTATCATCCGTATACCTTGGAGAGACGCTCATGTCGTCATAATTGCATAATACCCTGTTACATAACACAACAAGCTAATAGTGGGAATCCTCGATCATCTTTCTGGGGCATTAATGTTAATTGTAACCTCTCAATTAGTACCTTTACTGGTACTACCAGCGAAATCTGGGCCTTCACAATAATGATCAACATTAGACATAACATTTACAAACTTGAGCCGTGTACATGCACTTACATTTACTTCAGTGATAAGGAGGATGGAACCCTAATTCATCTGGTGAACAGAATTGATTAACAATGAAATAAAACATGATTAACTTATACAATGTCCTTTTGTGATCTGAGGACACAAAGTATTTCATTGGCTGAAAGTATTTTAAAAATATAGTTAAAGAAATGCTACAACCAACTTAGACACACCACACTCCCACAAAGCAAAGTGATAATCAGATAACCTGATTAATTATTCTTCAACCAACAAGCTAAAAATATTGGCTAGGACTGTGTAAAATTGGTGGTGTGGGATATTTGGTGGCGGGGGGGGGAAAGAAGGAGAGGAGGAGGAACTGATGGATCTTTGCTAACAATTTGTACAATACTGAGGCACTGCTACACTGTTGTTACAATCAATCAGTTTAGATTTGCACAGTTTTGAAGTTAATAATGAAACAATAACTTTTTGATCTGGAGGGGAGTGTGCTATGACTGAACCATTGGTTCACTTGACCTGTTGAATTATTACATGTAGTAACAATTTAAGTGCTACAGTGCCAACTTCTAAAAATGCTATTCTGTAGATGGAATTAAAATGGAAAGTAGTAGTTATCTTCAAGCTTGAAAGAAATCTGTAATGTTATATAGATATTTAAAATATTACAGGTAAAATCCTTCACCAAACAGACAAACCATCTAACCTAAAACATTCTGTTCACAAAAGCTACTAATGTGAATGCCTTGATTGTTTCAAGTCTGCAATTCCTTTTGCTCATGTTCATTATCTTAAATACAATTTAATAGCATTAGCTGATAGAAAAGAGGCACAAAGACAAAATTTGCAATCACCAGGAGCAACCAGGTGCAGGATGGTATTGTATTTGAGATATGCTGATCATTACAGCATGAAAACTGATGTTCAGCATGCATACAAATATTTCATATTGCTTTCAAAAAGCGTGAACCTGTACCAACTGAGGACAAAAGCTATTTGTTCCCCTGATCACAGAACCACATCACCAGGGGGTGGGACAAAAGAAATCAAATAGTTAGAGGATTGTGATTAAAAGAGTTTATAGCTACTTTATAGTGCAAAAAACCAACTGTTCCATGTCCTCAGTAAAACCAGTATTCTTGCCAGTTGCAGAAAACTGCATGATGCAGTAGAATCCAACAGTGCTAGATCAGAGTCCTGTATAGCCTAAAAAGCAGTTCTGGGCAATTAGGCAAATAAAATTAAAGTTCATTCATCTAATACCTTACAAAACAATTTCATTTCTAAAAAATCTTGGCTAAGTATTTCTTCTACTTGCCTGTGTAACATATTGAGCTGGGACAACCGCATAGCCCATGCTGCCAGTTCCAGGAGCTGGTGCCAGAACAGTGCCTGGTGGGAGATTCGTTAAGTTAGGTTGGATCTGTGGCAGCGCAGTTGCAGGCATAATGAGTCTCTGTTGGGGTTGGCTGGCAGTAACTATTTGTGTCGTGCTGCCAATGGGTTTGGGAACCACCTAAAGCCAGAATTAAGAAAAAAGTTTCTTAAAATTGTAGGACTAACTGCTGCGAAATAGAAGTTATGTTTGGTTTATGTGCAATCGTAACTCAGAAGTATTTGTCTTTTAGCTAAAGAATTCTTATTGTTGGAGAGACTTGCAATAAATTAAATACATCGAATTAGTTCAATGACTGAAAAACAAACAGGTGTACAAAGTGACAGGTAAAAGGAAGGGAAAGGCTCTTCAAGTTCAAGGGAAATGTAGAGTGCTGGAGCACCCCCCTAACCCACCAAACCAAACTTGGTGTTAAGACAACTGCACTTTTTGATTTATATTAATGACGGAGATTTTGATATAATTTCAGTGTTGTAGAGGACGTAAAACTTGGGAACTGAGCCAACAGCAAGATGAAAACTCTTAGAATTCTGTAGGACATGGGCAAACCAAAGAAGCAGCGGACACATGCCAAATGAAATTCAACACAGTGAAACGATTCATGAGGTTTGAAGAGTAGGAGAGGAAACATTAACTACATGGTATTACCTTAAAGGGAACAAGAACAGAAGAAGGTGCCTGTACATAAATCTTTGAATGTGGCAGCACAAGTTGGGATTGCTGTTAAAATAGGATCTTAGGCTTTATAAACAAGGGAATAAACTACAAAAATCAAGAAAGTTATGGTTAATCTTGACAAATCACTGGCTAGGCATCTGGAGTTTTACAAATAATTGTGGTCGCATCATATTAGGATGAGTGTCAAGACTTTGGATAGGGCGGATGAAAGATGGACTAGAATGATCAAGCATAAAAAAAGGTTTCCATTATGCAAAATGACTACAGAAATTACAGTGTTTTCTTTACAGCAGAGAAGACTATGACAAACAGAAATAGGAACAGGAATCGGCCATTCAGCCCCATGAACTTCCCACGTTAAGGGAAGATTTTATGGAGATGTTCAAAATTGTAATGGCTTTAATTAAAGTGTGAAGCTGGATGAACACAGCAGGCCAAGCAGCATCTCAGGAGCACAAAAGCTGACGTTTTCAGGCCTAGACCCTTCATCAGAGGCCTGAAACATCAGCTTTTGTGCTCCTGAGATGCTGCTTGGTCTGCTGTGTTCATCCAGCTCCACGCTTTGTTATCTCGGATTCTCCAGCATCTACAGTTCCCATTATCTCTGATGGCTTTAATTAGTTCATTTTAACACTATGTCATAATGGGTTATAAATATTGGGTCAAACAAAAAGAGGCACTGTATTATACAAACATTTGAACATTAAACTAGAACACTTAATTAAATGTCAATTTATCGATGACATGGGTTGGATGACAGCACTATAGCTGTAAAGACAAGCTAAATAAATTGCGACTTAATACTCACATTTTTAATGCCCTGTGCTGGTGCAATTGGGACAGACATACGAACTTGTGGATTCAGCACAACTGCCTTAGCTGTTTGAGGGAAGTAAAAATGGGTTATAGAACAGGGTAGAAAGTTTACTTTTAAATTCAATTTTACACAAACTAGAAAAACTATGAAATCATGTGTTTTGGAGCATATTTTATAATAACTGATAACATTCGGTGTGGAAACAACTTCTACAGCTTTGGAAAAAAAATTGACGACAGCTAGGGGTCTGAGCACTCAAGATTAAAAACAATGTTTTTTAAAAGCAAGATTACTTTGCTTCAACATGTATCTAAGGAAAGTGCTGAGATTTAATATCCCGTTCAGTGCAGTTCAAAAGAACGACCGTTAATTTATAATTTTACGTACTTCAGTTCATAAAGTGCAGATGAGATAATCCAGTCAGGTGTCCACATTCCAATTTTCTTACAAACCTTCATTACTGCACTCTGTGTGCAGATCTTGCCTTCTACTTCTCTTGTTTTATTTCACATGTACTCAGAAATACCTGCTAAAATGCCCACTTCAGCATTTCCCCAACTCAGTTTCTGCCTCTGGCTTGCTGCCCAAGGATCAAGACCATCCCCAACTTTCCTACCATTAAAACAGTATCAGCAGACACTAACAGAAGGCAGGATGACAATGTCAGGGAATGTCTAGAATCTCTATTTTCACTTTCAAATGAAAATTCTGACCCAAAAATTTTCATATTTCTGAAATATATTTTCTAAAAGTAAAACACAAGAACCAAATGCACTAAGTATATTTTCTTCAAATGGGGTTCATGTGGTGCAGTGACAGTGTCCATACTTGAGCCAGCAGCCCTAGCCTCATGTGTATCTTAACATCTCTGAACAGGGTGATTAAAAACATGTATTTTCTTCAAGCTTTCTACTGAAAAGGCAGGCCATTTACAATAGATCACTTGTTTTTAAAAAAAAACTACAGGGAAGGAGATAGGTTCCAAATTAGATACATGAGAGTCACTCAAGATGAAACATTTACTCCACATTGAGAACTATCACTTATTATAAATCTAAGATTTTTGCTTTACCTTAACTGAGTATTTATGGTTCACAAATCTCAGTCCAGAAAATTGACATTTCAGACATAATTTTCACTAATCAATAAACTTCATGATTCAGAAGAAATTCCAAAGATGAAATTTTCTTTAAAACAAACCTTGTGCTAAAGGTTGTGTGTTGGCACTGGAGCTAGAGCTGACCGTATGATGGGTGCCACTGGCTGTCGTTGCAGTAACTAGCCGTACATAATGAAACTTGCTCCCTGGTACTTGTATCTGCTGAACGTTGGGTGGTGTTGCCAGAGGAATGATGGTTTTGAACTGGGTAGTATTCACTGTTCCCATTGTTAGTCCTTGGGTAGCTGGCTTCACTGTCTGCTCAGAAGTCAATACACGGTGTTCAGTAAAAACTGAATGTGACATACTTCAGAAATCAGAATTCTCAAACTGACAAAACAAGTGCATTAAGAGAAAATCTTTAAATCAGATTACATACCATAGCATTGAAAAAAGATGTTATAACAGCATGGCACATCCAATTTAATATAACAGCCAACAATATCAAGATGAGAAATTCTGTGGCACAAAGCACAACAACACATACTTTTCTCTCTCAATACAAGTGGAGTCTCAGATTATTAACAACAAACTTGACTGTGCAATTACAAATCTAAACTACAAGGTAGCACACAAATCAAAAGATTTATTTTAAATAGCTTTGCCCACTTTTCTAGTGTGAAATCACTGATAAACACTGGACGTTCTCCTTCAACTCCCCTTGGCAGAATGCACTGAGTTGGAACTGAAACGCACAAAGCACACATTCAGGTCAGGTATTTCTTGGATTACATGTACAGCATAGAGGTCCCTCAGTGCAAAACAATATGCTTCAACCTGAGCCAAACGTGTGCAATCCAGCAAATCCACATGGCATCTCTCTTGTACATGACTAAGTTGTAATTAAATTGTGTGCAAGTGTGTAGCCTGGATCCCTTTAAAACCTGGATCTCAAGGACCAACACCTTGGTGTGACAGTAATGCTTGCACTCTCTATCCTTTGAATGGTGGTATCAGCAGTTCCTCACCCCCAGGATGGCCACCTATGGCAGCGAAGATCAGGGAGGAGTCAAACAAAGTACATCCAAATTCTCAATAATAGAAGAGGCTAAGGACAACTATGCATCTCGCCACACACAAAGGCAGTTTTCAGATTTCAATGAGTTGCAGAGGCAAGATAGATAGTTTGACAACTCATTGAAATCTGACTACTACCCAGTAAAAACTGGGTAGTAGTGAAGGCACTGCACAGCCCCACGTAAATAAAGTCACATACAGGGCTCTACCAGGGTCCATTTGTCTAGTACTGTGGTAATGGAGAACTGGCAATGTAAACAAGGCTACGAATTTTGGAGATTTTAGTCAGAAATTTGACAACAGGAGATAGATGCATAGAGGTCATTGGATACAAGCAGTAAACAGCAGTGACTTTGGGCAGTAATTCAATTCCAGAACAGAGGGGAGGAATAAAGTTAGTTGCACTAGATTCTAGTTTCTCAAACAAACATTAAGTTGGAGCATTGTCGCTGTCACCAGTGCCAGTTTGATGAAAATGCCACTGCCTGGAACAAAAACTCTCATCGCCTAGCAGAACAACATATGGGCACAAGTCAAGGAGGTAAACAGTCCAACAGCTTAAGGTTGCTGCTTAAAGAAAATTTATTACTTAAAGAATACATAGTGAGAACAGAAAGCCCAAGAGAAGCAAGAAAATTATGTGAAGATTTTTGAAGCCACCAGGGCCATCTATAAACCTAGACCAAATGGACAAAATTTGCTCAGATCTACAAAAGACGTTTTGAACAACGCATCTGTAAATTCACAGTTGCAGTTGATATTCTCCAAGCTGAACACAGTACCTTGTGGTAGAATCTATTGGTTATTCAATTACAACAGGCAATCAAATAGGTGGAAAACAAAGCTTGGCCCCAGTGATGTTCCAACTAAGGTCTTCAAAATTCAAACTACTGCTCACATCTCATGGATTTCATGAGCAAAAGAACTTCCTCCTGTTTCCAAGAATGTAACAACTGTAATTATCTTGAAAAACAGAGATAAATTACATAGTGTATAAAGCGGAGGTACTTCCATGCAGCTCATAGTTGTGAAAATCTTGACAAGCATTCTCCTGAATCATCCATTTCTTTCAGTACTTCTTTCCAGAGACAATGTAAATTTGGAACTTTGAGGGGCCACAAGCATGTTCTTTGCTCCCAGACAAATTCAAGAAATATGTCGAGAATAAAAATCCTCACGCATTCAAGAAACTTGGACATCCAAGAAAGTGGAATTGCTTAACAGTGATATGAGAGCAACTACGCAAGTGAGAAACCTCAAACTGACACCTTTAAAATTCTGACCCACATCAGGCAAAGCAATATCATACCCCTCAAACATTTTGAAATCTACATGATTATGGCTAGTCATGATACAGATGACTGTGCTCCACTCTGTATTAAAAATTGCCTTGATGGACAGCTGTTTAACCTCCACGCCAAAACAAAACTCCTATCGCAAACCAAACCCTGGTCAGCCAAATATTCTACTTCCCATATATGTGGAAGGACAAACTCTGGAATACGTTCAGCACTTTACATATCTAGACAGCCACAAACGTCTAAGAAATCCAACACTAGAACAGTGGTGCCAGCTCAACATTCTATAAACGAGCTAGTGACAATTAGGATCTCCTTGTCCAAAAGAGGTCCAAAGTACTAAGCAGCAGTCTTTACCAGATTCTTATACCATAGAGAGACCCAGACTGTGAATTTATGAAACAGAAGAGTACCAAAGAAATTTAAACAGTAACTCTGCCACATTTTTCAAGATTGAATGGAAAAGCTATTGAAGAATGTCCACAAGGATTAAGGCAAAATGCTTGCAAAATCAATTTTGATGCATGTCCCTGAATGTCTGAAAGCATCTCTCCTGATGGGTTACAACTTCCTCATCTCTCAAATGATGAATGTTCAGGAGACGCACAGAAGAAAATGCTTCGGAGACTTTGACAGTCTCCTTGAAGGCTGATAACATCAAAATCATTGACTGGGAAGAGCTTGCTATCAATTGTTCAAAATGGCAACAACCTGTCCATGAAAGTGCATCTGGATTTGAGTCACAAGTTCTTCATGAAGAGACAAATAGGACAAAAGAATAGAAACTAAATCCCGCACTCTGGATCTCCCCAACTTGGAGGCCTTCCTGCAAATCTTTGGGCAGGTCAAACATCACCATTCATTCACAAGATGATCCTAGAAACAGGAGATCCAGAGTTGATGATCTTCTTAAACTAAGTATCAGTCAATGACAAATAACTCAAAATTTACTCACTCAAGACCCTTAAAAAGATTCCTTAAGGCCATAAAATTGAGGAGCAGAATTAGGCCATTCTGCCCATCACATCTGCTCTGCCATTTGATCACGGTTGATATGTTTTGACTCCACTATCTTGGCTTTTTCCTGTACCCCTTGATACCCTGACTAATCGAGAACCTATCTCTGTCTTAAATACACTCAATGGCTTGGCCTCCACAGCCTTCGGCACAGAGTTCCACAGATTCATCACCCTCTGGCTGAAGAAATTCCTCCGCATTTCAGCTATGCCCTCGGGCTCTAGTTTCTCCGACTAAAGAAAATATCTTTGCCACATCCATTCTATCCAGGCCACACTGCATTCTCTCAGCTTCAATCAGATCCCCTCTCATCCTTCTAAACTCCACTGAAATCACCAAGAATCATCAACCACTCCTCATAAGACAAGACCTTAATCCCTGGGATCATTCTGGAGAGCTTCCTCCAGACCCCTCCAATGTGGCACATGCTTCCTTAGATCTGGGATTGAAAACTGCTGACAATATTGCAAATGATGAACAAAAACAAAGCTGGAGAAGCTCAACAGATCTGGCAGCATCTGTGAAGGAAAAAACAGAGTCCTATGAGGAAGGGTCATCGGACCCAAAACGCTAACACTTGTTTTTTCCCTTCACAGATGCTGCCAGGACCTGTTGAGCTTCTCCATGAACTTTGTTTTTGTTCTTGATTTACAGCATCCGTGGTTCTTTCAGTTTTTATATTCCAAATGATGTCTGACCAGAGCCATAAACAACCTCACTTGTACATCTCTGCTCATGAACTGGTCCTCTCAAAATCAATGCTGACATTGCATTTGCCTTTCTAACTGCCAACTGAACCTGCATGTTAACCTTAACAGAATCCTGAACTAGGACTCCTAAGTCCCCTAGTACGTCAGATTTCCAAAGTCTTTTTCCATTTAGAAAATAGTGCATAACCTCTCACTCTGCATACTCTCCTAGCCTGTCCAAGGATTCCATAATCCTCCTGCTTCCTCAACATTACCCGCCCCTCCACTGATCTTGGTCATTTGTAAACTTAGCAACACTGCTCTCAGTTCCTTCACCCAGATCATTAGTTGTGATCCCACAGGGGTCAGCGTTGGAACTCCAAGTCACCAGACGCCATCTGGAAAAAGACCCTTTACCCCTAATCTCTGCCTTCTGCCAATCCTCTATCCATGCCAGCACTTGGCTGCTAACATTGCACGTTCTTCTCTTATTTAGCAGCCTCCTTGTCAAACTATAACACTAAGCCTAAGATCAGACCCCAAAAGATGAGAAACACTGCCATTGACTGCTACTCAGTACCCATTGCTCTTTTACTTATATCCATTTTTAAGAGGGGGGGGTGAAATGGGAATAAGCTAACAACACTCAAACAGGCTTACAAATTTAGTGAATTTTAAAAGTGTGTTGAAATAAAATTGATCAATTCCTAACTACAAATTTTAAATAATTTAAATTTCTTCCCCCATCAACCACCTAACCCTGTGTTGTCCATGCGGGATGGAGAGGCACAGATGGGGAGAGTGAGAGAGAGGGAAAAAAAAAACACCTTATTTGGAGACTTCAGAGGAGAGATTGCAATCTTGTTGGCTGTCTGTTGTGCCGCAGAGTTGAAATTGGACCCAATAGCACTGCCTTCAGAAATAGTGAGTGTGTTTGGGGCAGTCCCAAGCGCATTCTGAGGAAGAACTCTACCTGCAAAATAACAACAAAACCGAAAGTAAATACGTTTGAATAAAGTCCATACAAAAACAGAAATCTGAAAATCTCAAAAGAACACTGGGAGAATAACCTGTTATAATGTTCTTGTTATGAACAGGTTTGGCAATGATGAATTTTGTGATCATTGGTCCTGCAGCAGAAGTGGATGCGCATTTCTTGGCAATCTGCAAAACACATAACAGTCAAAAAACATGCAGCTGGAAAAGCACAGCATGTCAGACAGGATCTGAAGAGCATGGAAGTCCATGTTTCGGGTTGGAACCTTTCTTCAGGACTGGGGAGGGGGACAGAAACCCAGAAATAAATAGAGGGAGATGGTGGGCTGGAGGGAGGGCAGGAGAGATGGAAATAGGTGGATACAGGTAGGGGGTGATTGTGATTGATCAGTGGGAAGGGTGGAGAAGATAGGTGAATCAGAAGATGGACAGGTGAGGGGAGAGAAAATCTTAAAACTGGTGAAGTCAATATTCAGGCCATTGGGCTGTAAACACCCAAGGTGAAATGAGGTATTGTTCCTCCAGTTTGAGTTTCGCCTCCACTGTCAGGTAGAGGCCGGTGTCCAAGGATGGACAAAACACATAAACTTCTGAGAATAGAACATGAATAAATCTTCAAATTGGTCTAAAGCTTTACTCTCACACTTCGCACCCCTAATAGGTGAATGCACAATAGGTGAGAGAATCGATAAAGTACAGTGTAAGGAACAATGCTTGGATGGAAACAAGCTCGATGGACCACTCCTAATGCAGCCTGAAAACAGCTCCTGAAAAAGGGAAGAGATAAAACTAATAATAAATAAGGAGGGGAATAAAGAAACAAAAACGAGAAAAAAAGAAATTACTAAAAAGGAGTGAAGAAAATGGCAAAAAGTGAGCGATCATATCTGCTGACTTGCATGTGCTTGGTGACATTTAAAAGTTAGGAGTGTAGACTCTCAGCAAAACTCAGAAACCAATTGCATTATTTAGTCCCATTATGCTTTCTATTTCATGCCACTGACTCCACCCTACACTGTAGAACGCAGATAGATGGACATATAACTGATGCAATTTAGAATACATTAAAGATTGTCTAGAATACTTCCTTTTTAAAATTTCATTTATGCCATTTTCCTCCTGTTTGACTCAAGATTCTATGCATTACTTTTTGTTCTTTTGGAGATCCCATTAATAGAAGCAAGCAGAACTCTTACCAGAAGAGCTAATAAGCGAGGATACCTAAATTTAGAAATAGATTTGTAAAATCAGTTGAAGCACAAAAGGGGAAAATGTATTTCTGCAGTATTTTGGCAAAATGAATAAAGAGGAGGGTGGCAAGGCAACAGAGCAGTTGCATGCTTCACATGAGAAGATTCTCACTGCGTATTCACATAGCTCCAAGAATAAGAAAGCACAGTGGTTTAGATTAGATTATTTTGCTAACTTAGAAGCTCCGTGGTCATAGTTGCAGAAGCTTTCCAGTCCAACTTAATTATCTTGGCCTGTCAGCAGAACCTTAATTCCACACAAACCTACCATTCTTTGACAAAATAGATAAGGAAGGGTAATTACAAAATTATAATATAACTGCTTTCATTTACTGAAATCTTCATTATTCATATTCTAACAATTTGAGACAAAGGTGTACTGGAAGATATTACTACTGCACGCTAACATAAATCAATCATGAAACGGGAATCAATCTTGTAAGAGAAAATCGACTGGAGTTCAACTTTTTTTTGAAATGCACTTGCTGTCATTTAAGATCATAAGACATAGGAACAGAAATTAAGCCATTTGGCCCATCGAGTCTGCACCACCATTCAATTGTGGCTGATTGATGCTGAGAAACCTTTCTCCCTGTAACCCTTGATCCCCTTGACAATCAAGAAACGATCTCAGTCTTAAATATACTCAATGACTTGGTCTCCACGGCCTTAGGTGGCAATGAATTCCATAGATTTACCACTCTGGCTGAAGAGGTTACAATGCAAACAGAGGCAATTAGGCCAATTATGTCAGCACTGCACTCCTCCCCAACCCCAAACTAGCACCTCAGTTAGTGCCATTCTCCTACCTTCTCCCCATAATTTTGCATACTGCTCCTTTTCAAATAATCAAACCTGCTGCTGAATGCCTCAACTGAACCCATTTCGAATTCACTCTAATGCAGGGCTCCAGACAATATCCACTGGGTGAGATAAAGTGTTTTGTCTCATACCACTTTTGCTTCTTTCTAATTACTGTAAATTGTGTTCTCTTGTTGTCAACCCTTCCATAAGTGGCAACGTTTTCTCTTATATACTCTACCTAGATCTCTCATGATTTTGAATATTTCATCCAGGTCTCTTCAAGAAAACAGCACCATCTTCTCAAATTTGTCTTCAATTGAAAATCCTCATTCATTGATTCTGGCAAACAAACATTCTCGTAAATCTCTATATTTTGTCTAATGCCTTCACATCCATTCTGAAATATGGCACATTGACTGAATGCAATACCCTGACCGTGGCCGAACTGGTGAATTATACAAGGTTAACATAACCTTCTTGCTCTTTCACTCGTGTTCTTGCACCATCCAATCCTAAGGAAGACTGAAAAATCTTTGCAAAGTAAAGAGGCACAGGCAATCCCATTTCCTTCAGTAACCTTGGGTGCATCACATCTGGCCCTACTGTCTTGGCAATTTTATATATGGACAGCCTATCAAAACCTCCTCCTTTTCAATTTTAAACACTTCTCGCCACCAAATTTCCTCCTGTCACAATGAGGTGGGTAGCACCATTGTCCTTGCTAAAGACTGATGTAAAGCACATGTTTACTGCTTCAACCTTTTGTTAATTTATATACTGACAGAAGACTTCGGCATTTCCTTTTATATTGGCTGCTAGCCTGTCTTTTGTTTTTTTTAAGATGCACTTTTCACAACCTCTCCAAACATTCTATATTCAGCCCATTTCTCAAGTGTATTTTATGCACAACATTTCTGTACACTCAAGTATGATTTCATTTTATCTCCTTTTCCTGTTTTAGCCCTAGCTTTCTCCTTAAAAGGGAATATACCTTGATTGTGCTAAACCACCACCTCTTTGAAGATCGTCCATTGTTGAACAATGTTTGCCTGTCAACTTAATATCCAATTTATTCTACCCAGATCCATTCTTACCACACACTAGTTGGCTTTAGCCCAGTTAATTATTCTTACTCTGGGCTGTCCTCTTCCCTTTCTCATAGTCAATCTAAAAACAAATGACAAGGATCACTCTTCCCTAAATAATTGCCCAGAGATACTTGATCCACTTGGCCCAACTTACTCGCAAGAATAAGGTCAAGTAATGCTTCTTTTCTCAGAGAACTGGAAATGTAATGTTGTAGAAAATTTGCATGAACACACACAACAAACTCATGACACTCTGCCTTTTACTATAGTCATTTAAGTTTGAAGGCTTTTACTATGGCAAAAGACATCTCACTCAATTGGAAATCCAATGTGATGAAAAAGTGTTCTTTTAACTAACACAGCAGCTAAAGTATAAAAACGTTTGCTAACATTACAAAGGCAAACCACACAGCATAATTGTTCACATTTTTTCATATGACACTCCATCTGCCAGTTCTTTGCACACATTTAATCGATATCCCTTTGCAAGCACAGCTGTATCATTGGGGACCCAATTTTCCTACCTCACATTTATATTCATGTGGCGATTGTAAAATTAAGTGGCTACACAGCATAAGAATATTTTAACTGAATGAAATGGTTTGATCTTTTCAGAACTTAAATTTCATGGCTGCAGTTTTAAAATGGAACCTGATAACTACTAAACCACAATTCTCCCAAGACATTTCTTGAAAAACACATTTACTTATGTGAATCCACTTGAAGAACCTACTTGACTTCACCCTTAATCTACGGGTCACATATGTCCATCCAAGACATCATTGATAGGAGTAACCACTGCACAGTCCTTACAAAGACAAAAGTCCTTTCTTCACATTTAAGAAGTCTTTCATTTTGTTGTGTGGCACTACCACCATACAAAACTAGACGGACTGTGAACAGACGAAGTACAAAACTAGTGAAGCTATAAAACAGGACTCCTTTTGTGCCAAATAGTAGCAGCAGCAGCCTGTTGCAGCTAACGATCCCACAACTAATAAATATCAAATCTAAACTCTGTTGCCCAGGTACATCAAGTTGTGAATAGTGATAAATAATCAAACAACTAACAGGAATTGGAGACTCCACAATTATCCTCAATGATGGGGGAAGCCCAGCATACCAATACAAAAGATAAGCCTGGAGTACCTACAGTCTTGCAGTACTCAGAAATGGCGAGTGGATGATCTATCTCAGCCTGTTCCTGAGGTCCACAAGAATAGAATGCCAGTCTTCAGCCAATTTGATTCAATCTACATGACATCAAGAAACAGCTGAAGACACTGGGTAGGACAGTGGCTATTGGTCCCGGTAACATTCTGGCAATAGTACTAAATGCTGCTCCCGTCCAGCTACAGCACTGACATCAACCCAACAAAATGGCATATCCCAGATATAGCCGGTGTACAAAACGCAGGACAAATCCAATGCAGCCAATCATTGCCCTATCAGTCTACTCTCCATCAAAATGATGGCAGAGATTGACAACAGTATATCAAGCAGCACTCAAAAGGGAATAATCTGCTCACTGTCCTCAGTTTGGTTTTCACCATGGCCATTCAACTCCTTACCCTATTACAGCCTTGGTCCTTGAGTGAGTGACACTGCCCTTGACATCAAGGTAGCATTTGACTGAGTATATCATGGAGCAACACTAGCAAAACAGTGTCGATGAGAATCAAGGGGGAAAAGTTCTGAACGGAGTTATGCCAAGCACAAAAGATGGTAGCTGTGGTAACTGTTTTCATTTTTATGCATTAGGGAATGCTGGGTTAGCATTAATTGCCCATACCTCATTGCCCTTGTGATGGCAGTGAGGTATGTTCTAGAACCAATGCACTTATTTTGGTATAGGCACACTCCAATACTGGTGCAGAGGGACTTTGAGGATATTGATCCAGTGACAGCGAAGGGAATGGCAACATAATTCTGGGTCAGAATCATGAGTGGTTCCGAAAGAAACTCACATGTGATGGTGTTCCATGTATCTGCCACCCTTGTCCTTCTAGATAGTTATGGTTGAGAGTTTGGAAGGTGCTTCTTAAAGTAGTCTTGGTGAATTTCTGCAATGCATCATGTAGATGTCACATACTACTTTTACAGGGCATCAGCAATGGAGGGAGTGAAAGTTTATGGATGTATTGCTAATCAAGTAGGCTACTTTGTCCTGGATAGTATCAAGCTTTTTCAGTGTTGTTATAGCTGTACTCATCCAGGCAAGGAGCAAATATTCCATCACATTTCTCCTATGTACATTGTAGTTGTTGTTTAGGCTTTGGGAAGTCAGGGGTGGGATAGTTGCTTCAGGATTCCGAGGTTCTGGCCTGATTTGGTAGCCACTGTATTCATATGGCTAGTTCAGTTCAGTTTTTGGTCAGTAGTAACCATGTGTTGTTGATAAGGGTGATTATGCAATGGTAATGCCTCCTAACATTCTGTGACAAAGGCCGGATTTTCTCTTGTTGGAGGTCAATCATCTCAGCCAAGACATCACAGGAGCTCCTCAGGGTTGTGTCCGAAGTCCAACCTTCTTCAGGACTTTCATCAATGCTGTTACCTTCATCATTAGATGGAGGAAATGTCATTGCTGCGATAAATGGTGTTGCCAGCGATGTAATTAAACAAACCGAAAAAATTACAGCCGGTTTCAATACAATCAATCAGCTTTCTAGGGTACTGCTTCAGCAATGTACCCCATATAAAAAAAGCATGCTGTTAGGTTAGTGAATTTCCATCTCAAGAATAATGTGGCTTTTTAGGGCAGAAAGTAACTTCATGATGTGTGAATGCAGACTACAAATATTATCAAGTGCCCTAGTTAAAGAAAGCCTTGATTCAGATAAAGACCTTTCTCATTTTGAGGTATTTCCAAGCAATATCACAGCTCAGACTTGAACAGCATTATTTGTTATAACAATCAGCTCAAAATGCTTATCATTCAAATCCTTTGATGTGCTATTGGTCTACAATACTGAGCCCATTGAATAGATTTTTAAAAGGGTGTGTCTTAACCACAGATGGTAAATGACATGGTCAGTGAACAAAATTGTTAACTTCAACACATGTAGCTCCAAATATTACCAATATTAATTAATCTCAAATATTTAATGGGAGAAATTCAACAATAAGTCATTGGAAAGAAAAACAAAATGCTGGAGAAACTCAGCAGGTCTGGCAGCATCTGTAGAGTGAGAAACAGTGAACACTCAGTCTGGTATGACTTCTTTTAACTTAAATCTTGGAATATGTGACATTCTCAAATGCAACATTTGTACCATCACTTTTATAAAAATATTATATTTTTTCTTGCTTTCTTTTATGTTTTCCCTCTAACCTAAAATCCATCAAGAACACTAAATCCAGTCTCTCTATATTTTTTAAATTAAAAAAAAGAGACTTTGTTCACAACTTCAGAAGAATCATTGGGCAGCACAGTGGCTCAGTAGTTTGCACTGTGCCTCACAGCACCAGGAACCTGGGTTCCATTCCACCCTTAGGCGTCTGGCTATGCGGAGTTTGTACATTATCCATGTCTGCATGTGTTTCCTCTGGGTGCTCTGGTTTCCTCCCACAGTCCAAAGATGTGCAAACTAGGTGGATTGGCCATGCTAAATTGCCCAGTGTTGGAGGATGGGCAGATTAGGTGGACTATCGGAGGATGGATCTGGATGGGATGCTCCAAGGGCCGGTGTGGACTTGTTGGGCCAAAGCACCTGTTTCCACACTGTAGGGATTCTATAATATGAAAACCTTTTATATAATTATAATCCTTTGATCAACAATTTAACTTCTGTTTAGTTATTGCAACAGACCAGATAATGCTGAGTTTCACACCTCTAGAACCTGGGTTCAAATCAATATCACACCCATGACAGGATTGTGCAGAAATCTGATTTGACATTCAATTCAATCAGAGTTTAGGCGGACAGCATAAACTGGCCATGAAAGAAAAGATGTTTGAAAACCAAATAAAAGATGAAAGAACATTCATAAGATGAAATTGCAACATGTCTGCAGCAAAATAGTTAGCACTGTAAGAGCAACATCCGATTCAGACGCTGGCTGCCCCAGGTGGTACAGCCCTCTTTTTCCCCTAGTATGGATGCCAGTGATCCATGAACTGCAACCTATTTCTCCTGCACCACACCTTGAATTATGTATTAATTTCACGAACCTTATCCACCCTCTGCCATTTGGTACATGGCCTCTTAAATCATGTAGAGATTACTATACTTGAGGCGACTACACTCTTCAATTTGGTGCCTAGCTCCTCAAACTTCTATGTAGAATCTCTTCCTTGTCTTGCCTGTATCATGGGTACCTACATGGACTGCAAATGCTGGATCCTGCTTGGAAGGGAGATATCATGAACCCTGGCATCGCTTAAGCAACATTTCCCTTCTAGGCTTTTGCTCTTTGCTGCACAGGACAGCGTCTATCAACACTCAGTGCTATCATTAGCGCCAGCACATGGCTTTTTGCTCCCTGCACCCGAATGACCATGGAATTGTGATCTAAAAAGCCAGTCAGTTTATACACTCTTTAGCTGTCATTCTTAGCCAAAGATTCAGAAATATCCTCAAGAGTCTTGTCAGCCACTGGTACTAGTGATTTCTTTCCCCCACTATTCTTGATCTCCATCCAAACCAATTCTACATCCTGATCACTTAAACCAAGATCATTCTTTACTATTGCACCAATGCTGTCTTATATTGCTACCTCACCACCTTTACTAATATATTTTCAACTGTCTTGGCCCCACATTCTGAAGTTCCCTTTCTAAGCCCATATGCCTTTTCATTCCTCTCTTTCTTAAAAGCCACCTATGATTACATTTTTGATTCCTTTGTTGAAGAGCTTCTTTAGAAATATCCTTGAAGTCTTCCTGACACTACATTTACATCCATCTTCGTTATTCTGAAGAAGTTTACTATTTTGCGTATCATACGAAATAATTGGTTTTACATTATCAATACATAACATTTGAAGTCTACAACACTGAAATTTTACAGCAGTTAAACATTTGAATGGAAGCCAATGTCAGCCACAACAGCCAGTGCAATTTGACAAAGTGCTTTGGCAGGATTTCTTTCAGTACACTTGGAGGCTATCCCTTCAATTGCCTCAGCCTCAAGCTCTGGAATTCACCCCTACCCCACCTCAAACTTCTTTGCTTCGCTCCCCCTATTTAAGCTGCTATTAAATCTTCCTTCTTGACCAAATTTTTGGTCAGCTATCCTAGGATCATTAGGTGACTTTGTGACAAACTTGGTTTACTAATGCTCCTGAAAAGCCTCATTAAAAGGTGTTTTATAAGTTGAAGGTGCTGTGTTTGCCAATCATTTTATTTCAAATATTGATCGTGTAGTCGTGTACCCCAAGGTATTTCTCTCACACATGCACACTGTAAAACAGAGTAAGATTTCTCCTGTAAGTGAAAGATCTTACTGAGATTCATGACCTTTTGTTTTAATTTTGAGGTGCAGACTATTAGAGCTTCTGAAGGCATTATTATCAAACATTAAGTGTAGAATATACTGCCAACACTAGGTGGCACTCTTTCAAATTTAACCATACACGTTAAAAGTTTGCCTATTTGCAACAATATAGACCAACGGCCTTAAAGTACGGTTTGAATGCACAACAGATTTAGGAAGTTAACTGAAAACAAATGATTTTGACACTGGTGGGTGACTATAGCTATAGCCAAATAATGTACTCAAAGGCAGAATACTTTTTCACATCCACAACCTAAAAAGAATTACCAAAGGTAAAAAATGAAAAATAGCAATATCATTAAGTTCAAATTCTTACATACGATTACTGTTTGATAACAATTAAATTTTCAAGTTTACCCAAGATCAAAAATATCCTAGCATGTTGAGAGAGACTAGTGAGGAGGTTTGAGAGATACTGACAATTACTGACATGGACAGAAATACCAAGAGATTGCAAACAGGCTAACGTGGCATCCATTTTCAAAACAGATGACTGACAAAAAAGAAACAGCTAACTATAAAGCTTTAGATTTATTTCAATTTCATACAAATTAAAAGAACTGATCATGAGTAAACTTGGGGAACCATACAGCAGGAGGAGAAGGAGGAAAGGGGAGGACATATGAAGCAATTTTTCATCCGTACCTGCTCCAATCTTGTGTATTGTATTCGCTGGACCCAACGTGGCCTCTTCTATATTGCAGAAACCAAACGCAGGCTGGGTGACCTCTTTGCAGAGCCTGACCTTTCCACAGCTGGTAATTTTAACTGTGTTCTGCTTGCATGCCCATGTCTACCCTCAGCATGCTGCAGTGTTCCAGAGAATCTCAGTGCAAACTGGAGGAACAACATCTCATCTGCAGACCAGATACTTTACAGCCTTCTGGACTTAATATTGAGCCCAACACCTTTAAGTTGTCAAGTATTTCTTCCCTTTCTTTTAGCTCATCGTCATCACCTCTCCCCACCTCATTCCACTTACTGTCCTTTCAAATGGCAGGAGACACCATTGTTCTGCCATTCTCACATTCTGATAATTTAATCTGAACTATCAGCATCTTTTCTCCACCAGCACCCTACACCCACTATCCCCACACCCTCACCCCGCAAACTACTGCATAAATGCAGTCGTCTCCACATTTCACTTCAGCTCTGAAGAAGTGTCATCTAGACTTGAAATGTTAGCTTGCTCTCTCTCCATGGATTCTGTCTGACTCATTATGATCTCCAGCATTTTTAGTCTGCATTTATGTTCACCACAGAATGCAAGTAATAGCCCCAAAGTAGCTACAAATCAGGTAATGGAAGGGATGGTGGAACTTGGGAAAATTAACTCTAATTCTCTGGTGAGTAAGTTGTTCAGAGGTGCAGGTCAATAAGTGCTTGGGTCCTGATTGACTTCAGCCAAAGGTCTTTAAAAAGTGGTTAGTGAGATAATTAATGCATTGGTTTTAATTTTCCAAAATTCCGTTTATTCTGGAAGGTCCTGTTAGGTTGGAAAATAGCAAATCTAACTTATTTTAAAAAAGGAAGCAAAAGCAGGAAACTACTTCGCAAAGATAGTAAGAAATGCCAATGCTGGGGTCAGAGATAAGAGTGTGGAGCTGGAGGAACACAGCAGACCAGACAGCCTTAGAGGAGCAGGAAAGTTGACATTTCTGGTCGGGATCTATCATGATGAAAATGTTAGAGGCTATTACTACAGTAGTTATAGACAGTTATCTGTATAAGTTCACAATAATCAGGCAAAGTCAGCATAGATTTTTGAAAGGGAGATCTTTTTAATTAACTTATTGGAGTATTTTGAAATAGCAACATATGCTATGGATAAAATGGAATCAGTGGATGTATGGTGCTAAAATTTGTAGAATCCGGTGCCGTTATGGTTACTGATGAATATAAGTTCCTGGTGTACAGGATTGTACATTGCCTTGTGTAGAAGATCGGCTGGCTAATTGGAACCAGACAGTGGGCAAATATAGGTATTTATCAGGTTTGCAAAATGAAAATGGTATGTGATAGGATAAGTGCTGGGACCTTAAGCCTATGATGCTGCCTGGCCTGCTGTGTTCCTCCAGCTCCGCAATTCTGCATCTTAATTAAAAAGGATTTCCCTTTCACAGGCAAATAGCCTGCTCTGCTCCATGTTCATACGTAATTCAAATTGTACAGCGTTCAGTCAGACCATACCCAGTCCTGGTGGCAACAAGAGACATGTAGATGTGAAGCATTATGGAAAAGAACCATGAGGTTGAAATCTCATCAGCAATTTGAGGAAATAGGAGAACTCTAAGACTTTTAAGCCTACACGGACATCTTGCAGTTGTGATCTGGCAGAGTCATATAAAAATAACATGGAGACAGTTAACACCAAATACTACTTTAAACAGTGGCACTTGAACAAATGGATACAAATTATCTCTAGGACAGGTAATGGGAGGGTTTTCTTCAGACCATGAATGATCACATGGAATTTTTTATATTTAAAAAGTAGGGGATACAAAGATGTGACAATTACAAAACACAGCAGAAATTAAACTCAAAGATTTGCATCATTAAAGATTTGATTGGCAAAAATCAGGATGCCCATAGTATTTTACAGACAATTATGTACCTTTTCCAAGTGCAGTCACTGTTGTAATTTAAGAAGCACAGCAAGCAATTTGTGCACAGCTAGCTCCCACGAACAGCAAAGTGACGACACCCAGATAACCTGAATTTGTGATCTTGATCAAGCCAGGATTCTGCAAGGTCCTGCTCTTCTCTCAATTGTGGGTTCTTTTACATTGATCAGAGAGCACAGTCAGAGTTTCAGTTGAACAGTTCATCCAGAAGATCCTACCTCTAACAGTATTGCATTCCCTCTAGTGCTGCAGTGGAGTACTGGTCTAGATTTTTCTGCTCATATTTCCAGAGAGGAACTTGACTTCATAACCGTAATAGGGACATGCTACAAACTAAGCCGCTGCTGACAAAATAGATGAGGACTACTTTGAATATACTAAATTGAAATAAAAGCCCTTCATCATCAGTAATTGTTCAGAAATTTCTTTCATTCTGTGTTTTTCACCAGGCAATAAAAGAGAAATCCACAGAACTGATGAACCCAGCATTGCCAGCAGCAGTGAAAGTCCGTTTAGAAAATACAAACTGCAAATCAGTTTCCTAGAATGATAGGCAAGAAAGAGGGAAAAAGAAAGCAAGGGTGTACTAAACAAAAAAACACAAAACAGGGAAGAACTTGGGAGAAAGGCTAAGGTCAGTTGTCACTTAGTTGTGACCCAAGACCCACTTCACAGAAGTGATATGCAGTCCCTAGCTAACCAGACTGCAAACCATCTCAGAGATAACAAGACCTGCAGATTCTGGAGTCAGAGATAATACTGCAGGTCAGGCACCAGGACCCTTCTTCAGAAATGGGAAGGAGAAAGGGAGTGTAGAAAGAGAGGGGGGAGGGCTGGGGCTGGGGAAGGTGATAGGTGAGAGCAGGTAGGGATTGGTCAGTGAAGTGGGAAGGGCAGATATGTGGGAGAGATGCTGCTTGGCCTGCTGTGTTCATCCAGCCTCACATTTTATTATCTTGGAATCTCCAGCATCTGCAGTTCCCATTATCTCATGTGGGAGAGATGGACAGGTTGTGTCAGGTCAAGGGGGCGGGCATGGGATGAAGCCAGGGGTGGGGAGATTTTGAAACAGGTAAAATCAACGTTTAGGCCATTAGGTTGTAGGCTCCCAAGGTGAAATACGAGGTGCTGCTCCTCCAGTTTGTGGGTGGTGTCATTGTGACACTGGAGGCAGCCCAGGATGGACATGCCACACAGGGAGTGGGAGTGAGAGATAAAATGGGTTGCGACTGCAAGGGTGTTGTCTGTCGCAAACAGAGTGCAGATGTTTGGGGGGGGGGGGGGGGGGGGGTAGTGATGTAAGGGCAGAAGTGCAGGAAATGCAAGAGATGTGGTTGAGGGCATTTTCAGTCACATTAGGAGGAGGTGGAAGAGAAGAGTTACGGTCCTTGAAACAGGAGGACATCTGGGTTGTGTAGGAGTGGAATGCCGCATCTTGGGAGCTGATGAGACAGAGGCAGAGGAATTGGGACTAGGGGATTGCAGTCTTGAAGGAAGGTGGGTGAGAGCCAGTATCGTCTTGGTAGCTGTGGGCTTGCAATAGGATGTCCATTTCGAACTGGTCAACAGACAGGCACAGTGCGAGGCACGAAATAGTCCATCCTCTCATGAAGTTTATTGTTCATGGTATGACAATGTCACATAGGGCTTTTCCTTTACTGACACCTGCAAGCCTGCCATTAAGTTTCTGCCATTCACTAAATATGCTGTCTCTAAAGTTTCAGTAGTCACTGAATTTTATTAGAAGCACTTGATCATTTACCTGATTTTGTGTAGGCTGAGCAGAAGCATTTAGAGAAGGATTTCCAGAAGCCAACATATTTGATACTCCAGTTAGTGTCTTTCCCTCAACTCTTCCACCCAGAGTAACTACTTTTATTTGTTTCTGCCCCTGTGGGTCCATTGCTGGTAATTGAGATGAGACTTGAAGGTGACCTCCTTGACTTGGTGGCAGCGAAAGTACGATGGACTGTCGGGACTTTCCAAGGGTAGTCACTACCAGCTGCTGCCCTACTGGTTCTGATTTCATAGCTTGGTTGGAGATGGTGTAATCAGAGTGTTCGGATACTGGGTTAAGGACAATCTGATTTGCTGCTAAAGATATAGGTGTTCCAGCAGTTGTGCTTGGGTGGCTGATTTTACCAGTAGCCTTTGATGTACTATCAGAAGTATTAATTTCCATCTTTATACTTGGGTCACTTAAAACAAACGGTGTAGTACTATTGGTCAACACGGTGACCTGGTCTGTAATGCTCGACAGAATCTCTGAGTCCTTGCCTTGATGTGGATCTATAATTTCCTCGAGCTCAGTTTCCATGGGAACTGGATCACCATGCTCTGAAGTTATTGTGACAGCCTCAATACTATCATCGTCGACGATGACTGAGTCCATTATCTCCTCAGGTAGCAGCGTGTTCACCTCAGCTGACTCCACTTCCATCTTAATAATGCAGATACTCTGCAAGGACTGGGTAACTGAAACAAAAATGCGAGGAAAGCAAAATTAAAAATTTGTTATTGCAGCACCTAAAATAACCATAGATCAGGCCGCAAAAACAAACCTGGCAAAAAAGAAAATTCTTTTCCACCTTTAGTCACTGACAAATCAATGAGTGTTCTACTTCTATTAATTATTGATATTGATATTAAAAAGGGAAAAATCAAAGCTTAGTCAAAGCATAAGATTTTAAAGATGGCATTGACGTTAGAGAGGTTTATAGGTGGAAATCCAGAACTTAGGGCCTGTACAGTTGAAGGCCATTAACGGTGGAGATTAAGGAGCTGTGAAGTCGACAACAGTGAGATTTGGTGAAATTTGCAAGGGACCAGAGCTGTTTACAGACCTAAAGTGGGAGAAAACCATGAAGAACTTGTGTCCAAGGAGCTCAAGTTTACAAGTGTGCCATTTCCACCCCAGCTAATATTCAGATGGGGGGTGGTCCATCCATCATCCAGACTGCATGGCAGCAATTTAACCCTGGGATCAGCAAAATGATTTGCATTAAGGTGAGACTTGAATCTCACAGGAGAAAGTCCCATCTTAGAGAACTGCCATCCAATCAAATGAAACAGATCCCAGGCAAGTGTACGAATGGAGGCCTTGGCCTTGCGGTTTGGAGGTGGCAGGGCTCTCAGCTATTTCGGCGAGAGCAGCAGTGGTTGTGGGAAGATTTCACCCAGCTCCCTTGCCCTATAGCAGTCAGGCTTTGCACATGGCGTGAGCCTCTCACTACTAGGGACGAAATATGGACAGTGGCAGGATGAGATAGTTAAGTCCTCATTAATTGCTTTAAGGGCTTAGATACGGTCAAGGCCAAATAAGCTGCCAAAGGCATTTCCCAACTCCATAAAATTTTATGCAGAAAGTAACAAGATAGGCAACAGCAACATCATGTACTGGGCTTTACTTTCATCCCTGTTCCAGGATAAGAGTATGTAAAAACTGGCCCATTTTAAAAAGGAGCTGGTCAGAGATAGAGGCAAAACAAAGTCACCATCACCTTACCAGACCATAGAGCTGCTTTCTCATTAGAAAGACTAAAATTGGTGGGTTTAACTGGAGTGTCACCACACCACAGTACTGGCACGAGGGGAAGAGGTTAGAAGGGGAATACTTCATGATAACCTCAGTCAATGCAGGACTCGAATCCACACTGACGGTATTATTCTGCACTGCAAACCAGTTGTCCAACCAACTGTGCTAAGATAGAGGCAAAATAGATCAGCAAGCATAAGGTTGATGAATGGGATTTGGTGCATTGTAGAATGGCTACAGCAGAAGAGGTAGCTATTCAGCCCAGTATATCTATGCTAGAGCAACTCTGCCACGCCAGTTGCAGTTTTGTGCCTTTTCTTCATAGCCCCAGACATTTAGCCCTTTTCAAAGCTTCAACATAAATGTTGCGCATCCACTCAGCGCTTTCAGAAAAGGTTTTCCTCGTATCACCATTGGCTCTTTTCAAAATCACCTTATAAATTACTCACCCCTGGTTCTCACCCCTACCACAACTGAGAAACGTTTCTCTATTCCAGCTACAACTTTGAAGATTTAAGAGTCAGAATAAATGTTTTCTTTTCCTTAGTGGTAGGGGAGTCTGAAACTAGACAGCATAGGTTTAAGGTGAGAGGGTAATAATTGAAAAGTATTCTGAGGGGCAACTTTGTCTGCACAGAAGTGGTGCTTATATGGAACAAGCTGCTGGAGGAGCTTTTAAAAGGCACCTGGATGGGTAGATGAAAAGTAAGCGTTTAGATGGATATGAGCCAAATGCTGGCAAATGGGACTAGATCAGTTTAGGAAATCAGGTCAGCATGGACAAGTTGGACTGAAGGGTCTGTTTCCATGCTGTATAATGCCATGACTCTATGGTAGGCAGTGACTAGTGAAGTGCCAGGGGGGTCAGTGCAAGGAGCCCAGCTATTCACAATGTGTAATGATTTAGATGAGAGAACTAAACGTAATATCTACAGGTTTTCAGAAGACACAAGACTGGCTGGAAGAGTGAACTACAAGCATTATGCACAGACATTTCATTCAGATTTGGACAAGTTGAGTAAGAGGGCAAATGGATGGTAGATGAACTAGAATGTGGATAAATGTAAGGTTATCCACTTTGGTAGCAAAACTCAAGGCAGGCTTTTTGCTGAAAGTGATAGATTAGGAAAGGGGATGGCAATGAGACCTGGGTGTCCTTGTACAATAGTCTCTGAAAGTAAGCATGTAGGTGCAGCAGGTGGCGAACAATGCAAATGATAAGTTGGCGTTTATGGCGACAGGGTTTGAGTACAGGAGCAAAAGAGATGCCTTGCTGCAGTTTTACAAGGTCTTGGTGAAACAACACTTGGAGTACTGTATGCAGTTTTTGTTGCCTTACCTGAGGAAAGTGTTCTGGCCATGGAGGGACTGCAAAATTCCTACCAAACTGATTCCTGGGATGTCAGGACTGATGCATAAAAGAAAAACTAGGTCATTTGGAACAATACTCACTGGAGTTTAAGAGATTGACGGGAGATATCATAAAAACCTATTGCAGACCAGACATGGTAACTGCAAGGAGGATGCCCCCTGGGAGCAGTCGACAAAAAGGAGAGGCAGTGGAGGGATTATGGGCGACAAAATGCAAGCAACAGAACTGACAAGGAACTGAGCTGGTGACTAAGTGAGAATGTCACAGATACGTGGGTGCAGAATCAACAAATGAATTTTAACTAGGTACTTCTAAACATACAAGCAAGATTGCTTGTTGATTTAAGCCAAACAAGTAAAAGGCAACTTTTCATGTGCTAATTTTTCTTTTAAAACTTACTCTGCTTCAGATTTTTGACTCAACATCTTCTGTTGTTAGATGATGATAGTTATCTTGTCTTGGCGTGGACATTCTTCTGTATTTAACAATTAACGGGATCTGTGAATAATCATACAGAAATAACGGTGCGTCTGTAGTTGGTAACAACTTGTGCCATGTCATATCCTGGGTTTACAAACAATGAAATACCTAATTTGAACAGTAGTTGAGTGCAACTTATGAACTTGCAAATGGAGAACTTGGCAGTATTGGGATTTCTTTTTCATTTTGAAGCCTTGCTTATACCTGCGCCTGTACCAGCATCACTGCAGCCTAGTTTTTAAATTCTAGAAATCCTAGAACTTAAGCAACAGCCCCTACAATTTATTTATATAGTCATGCACTTCAGGTAATTTAAAAAGAAGTCAACTTATGCATGGCTTGTATGGAGACTTTTTGTTTGTGGCACGGCTTTAAAAAGACAGCAGTAGTTTATAAAATCCTCAGACCAAACAATAGTTTTCATCAATGAAATATGCTAACATTTGGTACCACATACCAAATGTTGCAAGAGACAACTGTGTGGAGCTGGAGGAAGACAACAGGCCAGACAGCATCAGAGGAGCAGGAATGTTGACATTTCAGGTCAAGACCCTTCTTCACAAATGGTGGAGGTGGGGGTAGGGGGCTCAGAAATAAAGAGAGAGAGGATGGGTGGAACTGGGAAAGATAGGTGGGACGGTGAAAGGTGAATGCAAGGAGGGAGAGGTGGGGATTGGCCAGTGAGATGGGTGGGGTGGAAAAGTGGGAGACAAAACATATAGGTTGTGTCAGATCAAGGAGTTGGAGATAAGAGGGAGGGTTGTACATGGCAATGAGCATGGGGAGATTTTGAAAGTGGTGAATTCCACGTTTAGGCCATCAGGCTGTAGGATCCGGAGATGGAATATGGGCTGCTGCTCCTTCAGTTTGTGGGTGGTGTCGTTGTGACACTAGAGGCGGCCCAGGATGGACCATGTCCTCCAGCAAGTCGGGGGCTGGGTGGGAAGAAGGGGGAAAAAAAAGTTAAAATCGTTCATGGCTGGAAGGTGTTGTCATTCATTGTGTACAGATGCTCCATGAAACTGTCCCAGAGTCTATGCTTGGTCTCATCAATTTCGAGGAGGCCACATCGGGAGCAGTAGATACAGCTGACCAAGTTGACGGATGTATAGGCAAGCCCCTGTCTAATATGAAAAGTTTCTTTTGTGCCTTGAATGGCAGTGAGGGAAGAGAAGTAGAGGCAGGTGTGGCAATTCTTGTGGTTGCAGGGAAAGGTACCAGGTATTGTAAGGTTAGACCGCACCCCACACCCCGCCAACAAAAGTAAACACAGAATCTCGCTTGTCCTCACATCTCACCTCACCAACCTCTGAATGCAGCGTATCATCCTCCGCCACTTACAATCCAAGCCCACAAGCAGAGGTATTTCCCTTTTCACCCCATTTGCCTTTCAAAAGGGACCACTCTCTACGTGATGCCTTTGTCTGCTCCGCACGCCCCACTAACCCCGGCACCTTTCCCTGCAACCGCAGGAAATTGCTACACCTCCCCCCCATTCAAGGCACAAAACAAACCTTCTATATTATAGAGGGTTTCACCTGCATATCCATCAACATGGACTACTGTATTCGCTGCTCCCAATGTGGCCTCCTCTATATCGGTGAGACCAAGTGTAAACTCGGAGACAGTTTCATACAGCATCTACGCTCTGTACACAACAAATGACAACATCTTCCTTCACCAACCATTTTAGTTCCCTCTCCCACTCCCTGGGTGACACTTCCATGCTGGACCTCCTCCAGCATCATAACAATGCCATCCGCAAACTACAGGAGCAACCCGTCATATTCTGCTTCAGGAGCCTACAGCCGATGGTCTAAACATGGAATTCACCCGGTTTAAAATCTCCCACCTCGGCCTTATCACATGTTCAGTCTTCCTTCTCATCCTCGCCCCCTTGACCTGACACGATCTGACCATCTTCTCTCCCCCTATCTGCCCCACCAGTCCCAACCTACACTCACTTATCACCATCCCAGCTACCTTCCCCCAGGCCCCACTCCTCCTCTGTCTATTTATTGCCCATCTCCCTTCCCCCTTAGCCATGTCCGGAATAAAAGAACGACTGGAATAAGATTAGGGCCAGTCAAGGACAGTTGTGGACAGCTGTGCGTGAAGTCTGAAGAGAAAGGAGAGACGTTAAATGAATATTTTTTGTCAGTATTCACGCAGGAAAAAGAATGTTATCGAGGACAATACTGAAATACAGGCGGTCAGACTAGACGGTGTTGAGGTTCACAAGGAGGTGGTGTTAGCAAATCTGGAAAGTGTGAAAATAGATAAGTCCCCTGGGCCGGATAGGATTTATCCTAGAATTCCCTGGGAAGCTAAGGAGGAGACTGCAGAGCCTTTGGCTTTGATCTTAATGTCATCATTGTCAACAGGAATAGTGCCAGAAGACTGGAGGATAGCAAATGTTGTCCCTTTTTTCAAGAAGGGGAGTAGAGACAACCCTGGTAATTATAGACCAGTGAGCCTGACTTTGGTTGTGGGTAGAGTGTTGGAGAGGATAAGAGATAGGATTTATAATCACTTAGAAAGGAATAATTTGATTAGGGATAGTCAACATGGTTTTGTGAAGGGTAGGTCGTGCCTCACAAACCTTATTGAGTTCTTTGAAAAGGTGACCAAACAGGTAGATGAGAGTAAACCGGTTGATGTGGTGTATATGGATTTCAGTAAAGCGTTTGATAAGGTATCCCACGGTAAGCTATTGCAGAAAATGCAGAAGCATGGGATCGAGGGCGATTTAGCGGTTTGGCTCAGAAATTGGCTCGCTGTAAGAACACAGAGGGTGGTCGTTGATGGGAAATATTCATCCTGGAGTTCAGTTACTAGTAATGTATTGCAAGGATCTGTTTTGGGGCCACTGCTGTTTGTCATTTTTATGAATGACCTGGATGAGGGTGTAGAAGGATGGGTCAGTAAATTTGCAGATGACACTAAAGTCGGTGGAGTTGTGGACAGTGCAGAAGGATGTTGCAAGTTACAGAGGAACATAGATAAGCTGCAGAGATGCAAAATGGAGTTTAATGTGGAAAAGTGTGAGGTGATTCACTTTGGAAGGAGTAACAGGAATACAGAATACTGGGCTAAAGGTAAGATTCATGGTAGTGTGGACAAGCAGAGAAATCTGTGTCCATGTGCATAGATCCCTGAAAGTTACCACCCAGGTTGATAGGGTTGTTAAGAAGGCCTATGGTATGTTAGGTTTTATTGGTAGAGGGGTTGAGTTTCGGAGCCATGAGGTCATGTTGCAGCTGTACAGAACTCTGGTGCGGCTGCACTTGGAGTATTGTGTACAGTTCTGGTCACTGCATTATAGGAAGGATGTGGAAGCATTGGAAAGGGTGCAGAGGAGATTTACCAGGATGTTGCCTGGCATGGAGGGAAGGTCTTATGAGGAAAGGTTGAGGGACTTGAGGCTGTTCTCATTAGAGAGAAGAAGGTTAAGAAGTGACTTAATAGAGACGTACAAGATGATCAGAGGATTAGACACGGTGGACAGTGAGCGCCTTCTTCATTGGATGGTGATTGATAGCACGAGGAGACATAGCTTTAAATTGAGGGTTGATAGATATTGAACAGAGGTCAGAGGTAGGTTCTTTAGTCAGAGAGTAGTAAGGGTGCAGAATGCCTTGCCTGCAGCAGCAGTAGACTCACCAGCTTTAAGGGCATTTAAATGGCCATTGGATAAACATATGGATGATAATGGAAGAGTGTAGGAATCTGCAGTTCTTGCTATCTCAGCACATAGCAAGGATGCTGCTTACTGAATACATTATCTGTTTACTGACTTGGAAAACCACATTAAGCAATAACACTGTGGCTGATGAATTTCTTGAGTGTGGACTAGAATTTTTTCCCCCCTTATCAGTACATTGAAGAGTCAACTGGGAAACAGGCCTTTCTAGGTTTGGTATCGTCAAAAAGGGGTTAATTAGTAATCTTGTTGTGCAAGTCCTTTAGGGAAGAGTGACCACAACAATTCTTTACTGGCACAGAACGTGAAGCGGTGTAATCCAAAACTTGGGCCCTAAATCTACAACAAAGGACATTACGAAGCCCACTGTGAAAGTTATACATTTCTTTCAGGTTCAAAAGCACAACAGGAAAAGTGGCACAGAGCCATAGCTAACAAGAAGAATCAAAAAGGTAATATTAAATTCATACAGGAATTCTTAAACTTTGTAAAAAAAAAGTAACAATCTTTAGGCGTGGAAGCAGTTTGGAATTTAGCAAAGGAAAGCATAAGAATGTTGGTGGAGGGGGGCGGGGGGGGAGGAGAGAGAAGGGGAGTGTGGAGAGGAGGAGGAGGAGGAGGAGGAGGAGGAGGAGGAGGAGGAGGAGGAATAGCGTAGGAGAGAAAACATGCAGCCAACAAAAGCAGACTGTACGTTTTTGCCCATGCAAGAAAAAAAATAAGGTCGTAAAGACACACATAGGCCCAGACAGGCTTAAAGAGGAGAACTAATAATAATAGAGGAGAAGGTAAGGGCAAAACTAATCAACTACTGCCTTCAGTTGTCTTTACAGAAGACAACATAAATAATTTCTCAAAAGTGCCAGGGAAGCAAAGATCTATTGAGGAGGTGGAAATGAAGGAAATCAGTATTACTTAGAAAAAAGTTGCTGCACAAATTAATGGGACTCAATTATCTACATGCCAGATTGACGAAGAAGATAAATCACAGAAATACTGGATGCACTGGTTGCTTTAATCCAAAATCCTGCAGTTTCTGGTTCAGTCCTGGCAAATTAGATTAGGAAAAATGTAACCCCACAGCTTTAAAGAAAGTGAGGGGAGGGGCAAAACAGGGAATGACAGATTGGTTAGCCTATCAGCAGTGGTCAGGAAAGTGTTACAGTCTACTGTGAAGGAAGTAGTCATAGGGTACTTAGAAAATATAAACATGAGACAAAGTAAATGTGGATTTACGGAAGGAGAACTACATTAAAAAACCTACCAGAGTCTGTGGATAAACTAGTGAAATAGATAAAACAGTGGATGTGGTGTATTTGGATTTTTAGAAAGCTTTTGACAACATCCCATTTAAGAGATTAGTGTGTAAAATTAAACAATATGGGACTAGCAGTAATAAATTGGCATGGAATGCCAATTTATTAGCAGACAGGAAATAGAGTAGAACTAAGTAAATATTTTTGGGAATGGAATGGAAACTCGTGGATACCGTAGGGATCAGTGCTTGGACTCCAGCTATTCACAATATATAATCAACATTTGGATGATGGAATCAAGTGCAATATGTCCTGCTGACATAAGATTAGGTGTAACTGTGAATAGTGAGGAGAATGTAAAAAGGCTTTGAGTTAACTAATTGACCAAGTTGGCAAATACATGGCAGATGCAATAGGAGGAGGATGAATTTGAAGTTATCCACTTTGAAAGAAAAAAGCAGAATGGAAGAGTTACATTTAAAAAGGAGGTAGATTTGGAAATATCAGTGTACAACAAGGCTTGGATGGCCTGTAAACCAAATCATGAGCAACGCATATGCAGGTGCAGTAAGCAGCCAGGAAGCCAAATGGGAGAAAGAGAGTGTTTGAGTGTGGGAGCAAGGATATCTAACTGCAGCTCTGCAAGGCCTTGGTGATATCAGGCCTGGAGCAGTTTCCTATCTGAGAACTGTTAGAATTACCATACAAGTGTCAGAAAAATGTGACAATAACAGAAAGGGATTTTAACTAGCGAAAAACTGACCGGGAAAGTTTTACTATGCAAGATAGAGACAGAACAAAATTCTTAAATTTCACCTAGGAGAACTTTTTAAACCCATCTGTAGGGAGCCCAACAAGACATTACTCCAAAATGAGCCCAGGCAGATAGAAAGTCCATCAGTTGGGGAACATTTTGGTAGTGATCATTATTCAGTTAAATTTTGAATAATTATGGAAAGTAATAAGGATGGAATTGGAAATAAAAGCTAGAGAAGGCTAACTTCATCAAGATATGATTTCGCCCAATTGGAGTGGGCTTAACAACTTGCAGATAAAATGGTGTCAGAGCAGTGGGAAACATTCAAGAAAAACATAGCAAAAGTACAAGGCAAGTTTGTTCCTGTAAAGGCAAATGGGTGAAACCAAGAGTAGAGAACACTAGATGTCAAGGGATATAATGATTAAGATTAACAGAAAAAAAGCTTATGGCAGACAAAGAGTTCAATTTTATCCAAGTCCCTAGAGGAATGTAAAGTGCAGGCGCAAACTTTACAGGGAAATGAGGAAAACAAAAGGCAATGCGTGAGAAAACATTGGTGGATAGAATAAAGGAAAGCCCAAAGAAATTTTGTACAAAACAAAAACAAAGAGCAAAGTAATAACTAGGAAAAGAGTTGGCCCATTAGAGGCCATTGAGTAAGCTGAAGATGTGGGCAGTCCTGAATGAATGTTTTGCCTTGGTTTTCACAACGAACATGGGAGAAGCAGGCACAGACATTAGGATAACAGACCATGAAATATTTTAACAAGTTAAGAGGGAGAAGAGAGACACGAGCAGGCTTGACGGACTTAAGATTGGATAAATCTGCTCATCTGGATTAGACGTACCCCAGACTGGTGAGGGAGGCAAGCACGGAGTTATCAGACAATAAGACACTGGAGTGGAAAGAGGCTGTTCAGCCCATCAAGTTTGCTCCAACATTCTATTAGATTTTGCCAGATTCAATAACCTTCAACTTCACTTTCCTGCGTTCTCCCCCATAAACCTCAATTCCCTTATTCGTCAAAATTTTGTTTATCTCAACCTTGAATACCCTTATCAAGCCAGTCTCAATAGCCCTCTGCCAAAGTTTTCACAAAGATCTGTAGCTCAGGTTGAGAGTGAGATTGTTGACTTGCTCGCTAAGCTGGTTTGTTCTCGTTCAAACGTTTCGTCACCAGGCTGGGTAACATCATCAGTGAAGCCTCCGATGAAACGCTGTTCTTCCCCACTCCGCTTGGAATTTACACTATCTGGGCCGTTATAGTGAGTAGAGTCATTTCTGGTTTTGATCTGTATGGGTTTGTATATGGGGTGCAATTCTATGTTTTTTGATTGCATTACGGGTGGAGGACCATGCCTCCAGGAATTTCCATGCGTGGCTATATGTGGCTTGAGCTACTCTGGTTACTTTGCCCCACTTAAACTGGTCGCCTTCAATGTCTGAGTGTGCCAATATTAAGGAGAGTTTGTTGTACCGTTTTGCTGCTAGTTGATGTTAGTGTATTCTGATGGCTAGTTTCCTTCCTGTCTGATCTAACATTTGTGGCAATTCTATGCATTTTATAAACCATGTTGGTTCTGCCTATCATGGGAATGGGGTCTTTAATCCTTATAAGTGTTTGTTGTAGAGTGGCTGTGGGCTTGAGGGCTACCACGATTCCTAGTGGTCTTAGCAGTCTTGTTGTCAGTTCTGATAGGTTCTTCGTATATGGCAGCGGCCAGCCTGTTAGGGCTTACTGTGTCTGTGCATACAGATACAACCACTCACCAACAGGTGACTAAGGACCCAACGAGCAGCAAGGTAATAGGATCACCCAGACAGTGAAGAGACTAAAAGGATGCAGAGCAGACAACAAGACGGGCTATATAAGAAAAAAGCAACAACCAACTTGGGTTTGTGGAAGTTCAAGTTGAGCATATGACCAATGGGGTGTTCCAAACCTCAGTATCCAGAAAAAGCAACCCATACTGATCAAATCCTCAAGCCCCACAGCAACCACCCCAACACACACAAACAAAGCTGCATTAGGACACTATTTAAATGGACCAGGACACACTGCAACACCCTGGAACTATGAAGTAAAGAGGAAGAGCACCAACATAAAATCCTCGCTCTAAACAGATATCGCCGCAATTTCATCCACAGATGCCCACTAAACAGACAACGGGAGGGCATAGTATGACCTAACACACTGGCCACACTGCCCTACATCAAGAACATATTGGAACTGACAACGAGACTCCTAAGACGCTAAGGAATCATGGTAGCCCACAAGCCAACAGCCACTCTATGACAAACACTTACAAGGATTTAAGATCCCATCCCCATGACAAGCAGAACCAATGTCGTTTACAAAATAGCTTGCAATGACTGTCACAAACATTACATTGGACACACGGGAAGGAAACTAGCCACCAGAATATATGAACATCAACTAGCAGCAAAACAGCATGACAAACTTTCCTTAATATCAGTACAATCAGACAATGAAAGCCTTCAGCTTAATTTGGACAGGGTAACCATAGCCCAATAGAGACACGCACAGGAATTCCTAGAGGAATGGTTTGCCACCCGCAATGCAATGAACAAACACAGAATTGGACTCCACAGACAAACCCATACAGATCAAAACTGGAAAAGACACTACTCACCATAACAGACCGGACGGTATAAACCCCAAGCGGAGTAGAAGAACATCGCTTCATTGGGGGATTTATTGAAGATGTCACGAGCAAGGTGATGAAACGTCTGAACGAGAACAAGACAACTCAACAAATAAATCAGCACCCTGAGCCCTCTTCTGTTAACAAGTTCCACAGATTTCCCACCCTCTGAAGAAACTCATTGTGCGATTATAACCTCTGCTCCTAGATTTTCCAATGAGGAAACAACCTTTCAGATGTACCCTTTCAAGTCCCCTAAAAACCTTGTATATTTCAATTAAGTCATTTCTAATTTCACTAATTCCAATGAATACAGGCTCAATCAACACAAACTCTCCTCATGAAACAATCCTTCCATAGCCAGGATCAACTTGGTGAACCTTCTCTGGGCTCCTCCAGTATTATGGTTTGTCAAATCTGATCAAAATGTTTGGCAAGGTAACCAGAAGTGTTCATGAGGGTAATGCATTTAACGTGGTCTACATGGATTTAAGCAACACTTGAATAGGTCCCTAAAGGCAGACTAGACAAGAAAGAGCCAGTGGGATCCAAGGCAACGTGACAAGTTGCAAAATTGGCTGAAAGGCATGGATCAAGGCTAATGACAGAGGGATGTTTCTGTGACCAGATGTCTGTTTGCAGTGGGATTCTGCAGGGTTTAGAGTTGGCGCTCTTGCTGTTTGTGATGTATATTAGTAATTTAGGTTTAAATAAAGGGGTATAATCAACAAGTTTACAGCTAACAAAAATTGGTAGGGTGGTAAATAGTGAAGACGATAGCATTAACTGCAGATGGTTATCAACACACAGAGCAATGGTGAATGGAATTGAATACAAAACTATGAGGTAATGCAATTCGGGAGAGAGAAGGCTACAAGGCAATACATTATGAATGGTAAAATCCTGGAATACTAAACAAAGGTATCTTGGTGGACAGTCCCCCCCAATGAATGCTTTGCCCTGGGGAAGGCTGTAATAGGGAAGACAAATGGAATGTTGGTCTTTATTTCAAAGGGAATGGAGTATGAAAGTCAGGAGGTTTTGCTCCAACTATACAAAGACAGTCAGGCCACAGCTAGAATATTTGGTATGCACATCCAGGGTTCCCTAAAGATGGAAAAACAGATGGATAAAGTGGTTAAGGAAGTAGTGTTTATAGCCAAGGCTAATAAACACACTGGTGAGACCACAACTAGGGTACTACGTGGAGTTCTGGTCACCACCTTATAGAAATGATGTGACTATACTAGGAGAGGGTGCAGAGGAGATTTAACAAGATGCTACTTGGACTGCAGGTTTTGAGCTAGGAGAAAAATTGGATGTGAAAAAACAAACGTTGCTGGAAAAGCTCACAGATTCTGCCAGATCTGCCGAAGAGAAACCAGAGATAACATTTCAGGTCTGGTGACACTTCCTCAGAAATATTGGATATTCTAGGGTTTTTTTCCTTTGAAACAGCAAAGGTTGAGAAGTGATCTGATGGAAACGTATAAGATTATCAGAGGAATAAAGAAGGTGGACAGGAGGGTAGGTTTTCCATTAGGCATACAAGTGCAATGACCAGGGGACACAGACTTCAGGTAAATTTACGACATTTAAGAGCCTGGTGGAGAAAGAATTTCCTCAGCGGGTGGTGGGAGTCTGACGCTGCCAATTTTCTTACATCCCATGGATGAATATAAACCAAAAATCACATTGTTGCCTTACTTACTTTGAAGTATATGCCCAATGAGAAAAATATACTGTACTTGCAGAACAAAGAAAGGAATCTCTTTCCCCTCCCTACTCAGTGCTTACTCTAAGTGTGCCAAGTCCAGCCCTCAATAGCTTGTCCAAGTTGCCATTAACTTGTACCATTCAGTGGTATGATAAGGGGATAAGGATCTGGAGGTTATTAGCTATAAGGAAGATGGGGAAAACACAGTTTCACCTGATTTTTGTAATCTATTGCCTAAAAGAGGTCTCAGGTTTGATCAGTGCCCTGAACCGAGTTCATTTATCCCATTACGGGTAGTACTCTGGTTAAGGCTAGTAGAAATACTGGATTTCCATGAACTCATCACATTCAATGAGATTAGCTGAAACAAAAAACAAACAAGCTAAAAAAAAAAGATGCTGAAGAAAATGCAGATCAGGGCACATTCCAACATGGCTGAGACTCTCCCTGTTGCTGAACAACCTACCAATGTTTTCCATCCAGGCTGATTTAGTGCTTTAACAATGGAGAGGTTGATTGGTAGGGAAGTCAAGATTTTATTTTAGCAATTGGTATTCTCCCCGTCACCGACCAAAAAATAGGGAATAGTTAAAATTAGTAGCCACGGGAACCTCAGTGTTGTGGAAACTTGTCAACTTTTAGGTTCATTTCGGTTTCTACAAATCAGGCTTGAAGCCCACAGAGTAGTAACAAAAAAAAACTAACATGACTTTCTCCCTTTAACAATTTTGAAAGGGAGTACAAGTAAAGATGAAAGGCAGCACTGGGGTTATGACAGTTGAATTTGGATAGTCAGGAGTTAAAGGCAAGTGGATTTGAGAAACAAGAGTTATCCTCTTGGATAAGCTGCAGAGGGAAGGGGCAGAGATTGAGAAGCTAGAGATTGAGGGCTAATTTGAGAGGGGAAGTGGGTGACAATTTGAGGTTGTGTGAAAAGATTGGAAATTGCAGCACTGGAATGCGGTCGTACAAAAACAGTTAACTGAGGGTGAAGTGACTAGCAGAGGGGTTTAAAAGAAACATTTCTCATCAGATGAAAAGAGACAGCTTATTTTTGTTCTCCAGAATGATGTCAGCACTGTAGATTGTTTACACACGGGGCTGGATTATAATAAAAGATTTGGTGATATAAATAGGAAAAGTCAGAATGGACAAGGTGAATTTCATGACGTGGGCCAAACAGCATGTTTAAATACAAAGCTCCGGAAGAAATACCTCTGGAAATGTTTCCTCCTTCTCTGTTCTTGATTTTTCAGAAGCTATCCTTCCATCACTTTTGGTGATGTATTTGGCCAGTGTTCAGCTCTGCTCAGTGAATGGAACACTTTTGTTGATAAATTATGAGTTCTGACTGACGTAATGAAATCTGGCCACCAATTTGTATACAACGTCCAACAAAAAAAGTGACCAGTTACTCAATTATAATGATGTTTGGTGAGCAATTAATGATGACCAAAACACAAGAACTCCCCTGCTTTCCTTGATTGGTGCAATTAGACTAGGTACTTGAAGGTAAGAAAGGATTTAACATTCATGGAAAAGGAAGCTTTTCATTGTAAGCAGCTTAAGTTAATGTGCATGCTCAAGAAATTTTCTTGAGGCCCAGTTTGTCAATATTTTTTAAAAATCTGTCCTTTTAGGAAACATCATACATCATTCTAATTAAAAAAACACAGCAACTCAATCTTTCTCCCCGCACTGTGGTGGAATGAAAATGTAACCACAAGACTTGCACAAACTGACATTCAATTTCATTTGGAGAAAGAAAAGTATGTAAATTTTTCAGGCACCCTAATAATATCTGCAATGGGTAAAAAATGCACTCTAGAAAATTACCGGTATAAACGTGTACTAATCTTTGCATTCATACAAAACATGGAGGAACAAATGCAAAAAACCTCCCAAAATAGTGATGATTCCCTCACAACACAAGATTTACAATGTCAACTCAATGCACTGAAAATAAATTGAGTGCACAAAATGGCACCAAGCTCCAGCATTTTATAAAAGATGCTTCCAGCCGAGCAGGCTGTCAGCAGAACAGCTGTTCTCTCTGTATACATAGAAAAAAACATTGGTCCTTAGTTTGCTATACATTCCTTCACCTTAACAGGCCATGTAGCAATTGTAACTAAGAACTGGCTTCCTTTACGTCTACCTAAAATTCTCTGAAGCAATCTCCGAGAGGAGCGTGGAGAGGATAAAGGGGAATGGCGTTACTCTTTCATGTTGAGGGAAACTGCCTAGCTCCTGAACAGCAATTTCCTACAACAACACAACTGAACTAAGAACAATGTAACAGCGAAATCCCAGGAGCACAGACTGTCACACATACCAAGTGGGCATCACCATTTGATAGAAATATTTTATTTTGACTGTGAAATTCCTTTACAAATTAGTTTACAAATAAAAAGTTGCCAGTGAATTTACAAGTCCCTAAACTTCTGGCTACCAAGGACATCCATAAATTATAAGATTTTCAGTTACATAAATTTTACTAGTTATATGGGAGCAACTCATGTCATCTCAAATACCTTAAACACAGTTAAGATTTTCTGGAGTGAATATCTTGAATTACACAGTTTAAAAAGCCAAACGACCACAACAATATAGATCTGCTATTGCAATGAGTTAAATAGGTCAGTTCTTCTCAAACAGTCATTGTGCTAGATTATTTGCAGTTTAATTTTCTAGTTTCTCCATCCCCCGCTTCAACTCAAAGTTCTGCACAAGGAATGGCTTGCATTCAGGCTGCATTTTGAAGAACTGCTCATTTTAAGCCTTGACAATGAACATCAGCATGCTGAATAATTTTCAAAATCTTTATAGTTTTTGTTATATCTACAAAATCTAACTAATAATGGTTGATCAACCACAGCTTTTTCAACCAATTACATAGTCTCTTTTGGTTTCAACACTGAACATATTGGAATTATGCTCAACTAACCGTAACAGTATTGGATACAATAAACAGCAAAGTCTGTTGTAAAATTATAACTTTACCAAATTGCATTAGGTTTCATGTTCTCGAAATACCAGCACTATTACTCCAGCAATGAGGTATAGTACTTTTAAAAAAGCCTAACCATCTTGTTCATCATGTTTGTGGTGAGATTATTTTTCTCAAAGCAGATCAGCTAAACAATCTCCATCCAGTTAAACCCACAGATAAAATGCCTCATTGTTTCAACCATACTTGTCTGTGTCCTGAACTAACAGTTTATTTTTCTCAAGTTTCCTTCAAATGTCCATCTTTCTCTTAAGATTTTCCTTAAAGCCGAGCTCTGGAAAACTACGATAACCCCTCTGAATCATTCCTTTTCATTTATATCTATTTTTGTCTTAATGTATCATTGTGAAGACATTCTTTTATATTAAAAAAGGTGCAATATAAATAGATGTTGAGTCCTTAATTCTTCACAGAAAGAGACAGTGATGGAATGAAGAGAAATATGTTTTCAGGAGCATATGGAAATTGAAACAGAAAAGTGGTTTGGGGAAGGCAAGTGGAGATGTAAAGAATGTTAGGCAGAAAACCTGAACAATGAGAAGAAAGTTGGGGATGGGGGATGAGGGATGGGGGATGGTGATGCAAGAGAGCGAGGGCGAGCACGCGAGAGAAGCCACCCTCATTCCAATGGCGACCTCTGTGGGTCACGGCTTACCGAGGTCCTACCTGCCCTGGTGTTGTGAAGAATCAGTCTGGCCTTGTTACTATGGAATGCTCCAAAGAATTGGACCATTTAGTTTCACCGAGCCCTCGTGGAAAATTCTGCAAATTAAAGTACCTTGGTTTGCAAGTCATCAGGCAGCGATCAGCAGCAATATCCTCAAGATCCTGCAGGAAAAGGAGAAGGTTGATTCTGTCGGGTGGTTCCCTGAGCAGACTGTCAAAGTCATTTTACAGAATGCCTCATCACCAGAACATTCCAACATGTACCAAGACATAGCTTGGCTGGTGGTACAAGGGCACTACTCATCAGATCATTCAGACTCTCTCTGCCACTGTACATTGTCCCAGAGGCAGCAGCCGAAGGGGCAGAGGCTGTCACACATCTACTTCTGGAATGCATCTTTGCAAAGAAGGTCTGGAGACAGATGCAGTGATTTTGTCAAGGTTCATCCCAAGCAGCTCTGTGATGTGGGGCTTTGTGCTCTACAGACTCTCTCCCTGGATGAGCACCAAGACAAAAAGTAGACTGTGCTTGAAGGACATCACCTGTCAAAGGCACTGTTTGATCTGCATGAAACTTGTTGGGCTTCCAGTGTCAAGAGTCTACCTCAATCAAGTGTTGCAAACTGGTTCATTCCAAGTTACAGGACTATATGCTGACAGACAAACTAAAGTTTGGGGCAGCTGTTCACAAGGCAAAGTGGAGAAAGACAACAAAAACAAAGTTGCTGGCAAAGCTCAGCAGGTCTGGCAGCATCAGTGGAGGAGAAAACAGTTAACGTTTCAGGTCCAGTGACCCTTCCTCAGAACTGAAGACAGACAACAGCCTATCAAAATATAACAAAGGTATGTTAAACTTCAAGATCCCCTCATTACCTTAACGGGAATGTAAATAGTTTCCTTTCAGTATAACGAATATCAAATTCACTGTATTTTCTCCAAACTTTGTGTAATTGTTTTGAACGTGTAAACTGCCTTATAAATAAATTATGAATAAAGTTCTTTTTTGCAATAACAACAAGAGGGGAGGTTACAACAAAATTTGTAGGAGATTGAAGATTTAAAACTGAATGGGTTGGGGAGAGGAATCCACAACAGGTCAGTGAGGTGGAGAGTGACAGGCAGTGGAAACAATGGGGGATGAGACATAGGCAAGGTGACTGATGGTTTAGATAGCAGTTTGGTGATGGTCACAATATATTGTATGAAACAGATGTGGGTTGGACAGGATGCCAGGCTTTGCACAGCCTAACTTAGCTTGAGTGTTACATCTTGGAGCTGAATACTTAGTGGATATTTGGAGTTAGCAAACCACAAGCACCTTCCCCATTAATTTCTCTTCATGTGTGACCATAGAATGAAAGCTGGCAGACAATTCACCTGTGAGGACAAACACAGGCAAATACATTTTTATCCTCATCCAAAGCTAGTATATTTTTCCAGAGTGGAAAAGCAAATAATGAGTCTCAGGAACAATAAGGATTGTTCCTGAATTTTTGCTTTTCCTAATCTTGGAGAAATGATTATAAACACACTACTAGCTAACCTGATTGAGAGTTTTCCTACTCAAGACTGTCAAGAAAATCAAATGTAATTCTTGACAGGCCAGAATCTTCTCCCAGTGGGAAGCTCCTTCAAAAAGCAGGGTTTTTTTCTTTTTTTGAAAACCTACAGATTATTTTGCCTGTAACAGTAATTATTGTAGAACAGATGCACTTATTTTACTGGTTATTTCTATCAGTGTCAACTCTACACATTTTTGCATCAGGTGCAGCATTAGCCATAATGTTTCAACAATAATCTGTGCTTGGTCCACAGAACAGGGCTAGCGAACTATCTGAAAGCAAAATACTATATATGATCGAAGACTGAAACAAAAAGAAAATGCTAGAAATAAAGATCTGGCAGCAGCAAGAAACAAGATTAAAAATTTTCCAGTTGTGACTATTCATCAGGATAGATGGAAGGTCACAACCTGAGCCAACTCTAGATAATTATCTGGTTTAGTGCTACAAATGCTAAGAAGTGGCCAGCTCCCCTTTATATTCAATGGCATTATTATTGCCATATACCCAAACATCATTATCCTGGGGAGATACCATTGATCACAAACTTAACTGGATCAGCCACAACTAGTGTTATTACAAGAGCAGGTCAGAAACTAGGAATTCTGCAGCAAATAATTCATTTTGTTTCTCTAAATACTTTGCATGATCTGCAACTTGTAACTCAGAACAGTTGTCTGGATGAAAGCAGCTCCAACAACACAAAGCTCAACAACATCCAGGATAAAGCAACCGATTTGCTAGAGACCAAATCTACTGCCTCAACACTGATTCCATCCATCACCAGGCCATAATGGCTGCAGTATTTTCCATTTAGAAGTGCTGCAGTAACACATTCAACATGCACAATGGTCCTCCAAAACCATGCACTCTATCACACAGGACATGGGCAGCATGGGAACCAACACTGGCATGTTTCCTCTTCCAAGCAATGCACATCATTAATTTGAAGTGTATTGCACGCTTCCCACCCCCCCAACTGGGATTAGGTCAAAATCCCATAAATTCCTCCCCTAGCTATACTTTGGGAATACGTACACCACAGTCACTGCAGCGCTTCACCATTATCTTGTCAAGGGCAACTGGTAATGGATAATACATGCAATGCTTGCATGCAACATCCACATTCCATGAGTATGAAAAATATGGAAGGTTACAACAGTCAGAGTTAAACAGTCTGCAGTGCTTGCTGTCACCAAATAAAGCACAAACTGTAGAAACCAAACATACAGGTTTGCATGGCAGTGAGAATACACAAATATTTTGCAGCTTAGTTCAACTATCTCCCAGGACGGGCAAAAATTATTCGGTACTTGAATTTTCTCCATTAGCAACACAGCAAGGAGGTTACATAATGGGAAAGAATCAAAGAAAGGATAATCTGTGGAGATAGTATTCATTCTGTCAAGCCTTCTGTTTACTTATTCAACATTTGTTAATCCCAGCTGAAAAGAAATCCTTTGGTTGTTCTGATTTTTCTATTTCCCACATCAAATATGAACTCCTTTTTCATTAACACTGCTTCTATCAGCAAATGTGCAGACATTTCGATTGCAAGGATGTCAATGGACAAACAGGGACAAAAGGCAGCCAAAGCTTAATAATATTTCACCTATTTTCTGCATTGGCAAGTACACACTTTGAAATCAATGGTAAAGTGTCTATCCTCCCCCTCTCCCCTGTATAAATTGAGCAATATTCCTTAGCATTCGATGGTCTGTCAGTGTTTTCACCGAACATCAGAGGCATTACACAGCTCAGTTGACCAAGCAGGTGTTTACATTAACTTTAAAAAGATGTATTGTTTACTTTCAAGAGATTGGAATGTATGCAAGCCTCACACAGGACTTTCTATTAAAAGTTTCTACTTCAGTTTAAAAACTTTTTACTGCATAACTAGTCTCTAGCAAAGCAAAATCTACACTAGAAAAACTGACGCACCACACCCTGATCAGTCCAAACAATTCAACGTCTCCCACTGTGGTCAGTGGTCTCCCATTTGAGCCCAACAGATAAATTAATCATCATTTATCATACATATGTTCGCGAAGGCTTGCTGTGGATAAAATAGCAGTCACATGCCAACAAGTTACCACACAAACAATTGCATCTCAATGGGTGACTAGACAGAAGCACAACTTCTTTTCAGTCCTCCTTGTAATTCCAGCTTCCCATCCTTCCCCAGCCCTCTTTCCTTGTCTGCACTTGCTGATATTTCAACTTCTACCCACATCATGATCCCTTCTATATTACATTCCACCATTAGCGATCAAAAGAATGATACAACGTAGGCTATTTAGCCCATCGTGTCTGTATTATCTTGCAATATTCTATCTACCTTGCTTTTTGCTATATTTCTTTTCACCATTAAAACACATCTCCTCAGCAGCACTTTATTCCAACTCCCGTAAGTTTTCCTACTCCATCCTTCAAGTCAGATGTTTTGCGACATTACAAAGGTGAAAAATTGGAGCTGAGCAATCGTTCCCACAGTGAACACAAAGTGAGAAACAGGATCACAGCCTCCAAACCTGGAACAGAGAGCTGATAGTCAAGGATGCAGTATCCATGACGCCCAGGTTCAAGTCACACCTGTTCCAGAGGTGTATAACAACATTCCTAAACAGGTTGACTGGAATCTTGTTCGCGTTTGTACAGTTATGAATCTGACGATGACAACTTAGCCGTGTTCTGGGAGGACAAGGGGGCGGAACTGGTTAATTTTTAATATTGGGGAGGGGGCGCTGTAAATAACATAACCGGCAGCAGAGTAGAGCAAAAAGATCAAAGAATGAAGATTTTTGCGACATACATTTATGCATGACTTATATTTGATAATTATCTTTATTGATGAAAAACCTCAATAGAAATATCGCAAAGTATGCTTGCCGTTAGAAATCCTACATACGTCATGTGAATGATTTTACATTGTACTTTGACCAGGTAAACTAAATGGCTAGACAACTTCTAGACGTAATCTTTTGTTAGGCGGAATCTGGGTATATCTTACTGTATCTTTCAGAGAGCCACGTCTCTCCAAACGATCTCAAAAGGAGAACTGCAGGCCTTTGCAACCGAGCTATCTATGCTTGGCAGAGAAACCTGAAGTGTTACAAGCGTGACATCTGGGTGTGAAGAGAGAGAATGTGTCATTTTGTGTTTGAGAGGCTGGGCAGAGCCCAAAGCCGGTTCGGGCTTTTCAGACTAGGTTCGGGTGTATAATTAGGCAGGGATTGCATTTCGAAAGGTCCGCCATTTTCACCTCGTCATCACATTTCCACAGAAAGGCAGGGCCTGAGCGAGACTGGGAGATATACAAAAATCATACGAAAAAACCGCGGAAAAAAAACTAACAGGAAATACCACAGTTGCCGAACAAACCCCACAAACGTTCAGCCTGATGCCCTGGCGCATTCCTCCTCAAACAACAAACAACTTACAAATCAGCAATCTACCTGCTGGAAACAAAATCTCAGATATGTTCTTCAACATCTAAATGCACTTCTTGCTCCCGTTCAAATCGCTGGCGGGGCTTAAAGAAATGGTTCCTGTATAAGGTCAGCACAACAACAAAAAAATTCGACCCTGGGCTTTGTGATACTGCCCGTTCTTGAGAACACTGACAGTACAAAGCCCTTTGGGATCATGATCCCAGGGTCCGGGGAAATTTATAACTGGGGAGATCAGTCAGGAGCCAAGATTAAACTCCGCGATGAACAGTCACCGCTGCGAAACAGAAATTACAGATACCGCTTCAGACCAAATACAGGCAGGATCCAGTAGCTATTTTGGTTTCTTTTTTTAAAAAAAATCTGATCGTAGGTCATCTTCGAAGGAGTCACTATTGCAAATGTATTTTACAAACCCAGAGTTATAAGAGCGACGTGAACCTTTCAGTTTCAGAAATGCATTAAAGTTACACAATATTAAAAACAACACAGTTTAACACAGCAAAAAGAAAACGAAACGCACGGCTGGACGGCAGTGGTGGCTGGGGGGGCGGTGGTGGTGGAAGTAGTTTCAAACAAATTAAGGCGACATCATGGGAAAGAAACAGAAAAGGGGATAAGGGGGGGGATTGGGATGAAGGCGAGAGGACGATCAAAGAGCCATTACTGGAGGAGAGTCTTTTAGAAAGAGGGAAACAGTCAGTGAGGCCACTGACAACACCGCGGACAACTTCAACAGAAGGCACCTCATACAAGGCAGAAAGTCGTCGTCAAACCGACCGAAGCCCCCGGCCCCAGTCAGATCGGGGGCTCCACACCCTCCCGGCCTCAGTCCAGATAGGGGGCTGCACTCTCAATCCAGCCCGGCCGCCATCAGCCGGTGCTCCGAAGCCGCCCAGCCCCAGTTTCGTCGGGGCCAAGAAGGCAGAGCGGTGCAGCGTTCCCTGACATAAACATAGCCGTGCCGCTGACGGATACTCACCGGCTGCGGGTTCCGGGCCGCTCGGAGCTGGAAGCGGGCGGCATGGAGAAGGATCGCGGCCGCCTGGGGCCTGAGGCGGCGCTGGCGGCCCCGGTTACCAGACACACAGCGCTCGTCACCGGGAGACCGATCGTGTTTGTTCAAAATCACGCGCCCAGCGCCATTCCTCCAGGTCTAACATCCCATAATATCACCGCGCTCCCCAGGAGACCACGGCCCCGCTCCGCGAAGCACGTCATACACCAACCCCCACCAAGGCCGCCGCTTCTCAAACCTCACGTCGTGTTTGGAACGACAGACGTGCGTCACGGCGTTCCTGGGACGCCAGCACGCACGTTGCTCCGCCCACCCCAGTTACCCACAACTTTCCAATCGCAGCTGTTTCAGGCTCATTGCTTTGCGGGGTGGGAGGGTTTCTTTAGTTTGGACAGTAATTACACCTCTCAGTACGAATTTCACCGAAACAGATTCTCTTTCAACTGGGCCTCACAGTACCATCCCACTAATCAATTAAGATCCTGGAAAATGCGGATGAATGATTATTAGGAGCTTTCTCCATGAAAGCCAGCATAGATTGCTGAGTTCATCACTGGTTCCACTACCAGCTCAGACATAAGCTGACTGAAGAAAAGCGTTTTGAACATCAGTATCTGAAATCCAATATAAAGGTGCAGAGATAGAAATTGCTGGAAAACTCAGCAGATCTGGCAGTACCTGTGGAGAGTAAGCAGAGTTAACGTTTCGGCTCCAGTGACCCTTCGAGATAAAGGTCACGGTTTGCTGCGCAGCTCTGTGCTCCTCCGAAATGGTTTGGAGACTTGAACAACTTACATCAGGCACCTCCAATGACTGGAGAAGTAACACCTTTTATGTGGTCCTCCAAAACTGGTGGTAAGAAAGAAGGTCCAACAGCAGCATCCTCTCCCAAGCCAGTTTGTCCAGCCTTAAGCTGAAAATAATTCAAAAGCTGCTCCACTTGATGGGACATATGCTGCACTTGCCTGACACCAGACACCCAAAGCAACCACTCTATTTTGTGCTTGCTTGGAGTTGGATAATCCCAGATGGACAGCATATGCCCTCAAAGCATCCCAGAGTCAAACATTATTCCCAACTCATGGTGTACCTGCATGTGATCAATCAAAGTGGAAAAGTATTGTAAAATCTGAAAAAAACACTGTAATATATCTGTTAAGGAATAAGAAAAAAATCCAGAAATGTAGAATTGAAATGTTCAAACATTGAAACAAAGTAAATTTGGGATAAGTAGTATTAAGTTTTGTTAGATACTTCAAGAATCTTCATCGAGAATGTGCACAGACCAAAGGTCAAGCTGCCTGATGTAGTGCACAAACCTGCATGCAACTCATCTTCCCAACTATTCAAGCATGAAAGTGACCCTCAATCCTGAGAGACTACCTAGGAAAAAAGAGATAAACACAATGGGCAAACAGAAAAGCAACATTAGCATTGGATTTCTTCTCCCTCCCCTTTGTAAAAGCAATTACTCTAAATTACAGCCACATGTTAGAAAAAGTTCTATTTTATCATAAATATGAAAACCCTTCAACTGGGTCACCCGTTCCACTCAGTTTCTTGGCTGATATCACTTTCAGGAACTGCGTTTGTGTTTTAAATTTTCTTGATTGCAAACTGTAGCTGGTAATATCAACTGTGCTACTTAAAACCAGCCGAGAACCAATCTACAAAACAATACTTCTTCCTCTTCTAGGCTCTTCCTACTTTGGTACTTGAGCACTCATGTCTGTTTTTTTCTCTGTCAGTCACCCATTCCCATTCCAATTCACTGTGTTTAAGTCTCTCATTGCATCTTCTCAACAGGCTTAGGACTCCCTTTTCTCTTTGTTCTTGGCCAGCCCATCTTCTTCACTTGTCTCACCACATTTCCTCCCTCTTTCATCAATACCATTTCTCTCGTTTCTCAGCTACTTTCATCAATGCCCTCACAATCTTCACTGAAACCCTCATGTTCCTCGTTTTGTCCATTCTCATTAATCTATACATCTGTCTCAACATTTATATCTTATTAGGAACCAGTTGTCCTTTGCTGTTGCTTAGATTTGTGTACTCACTAGAGGGTTATTGGCATTTGGATATAAATCTACTTACCAAATTGGATAGCTGACATGAATGGAAATGGCACCCACGTGATCATGCTTTAGATTGAAAATTGAAATTTCCTAGACTTTAGCTGGATTTAGATTTGTTTCAAATTTCCATTTCTGAACCTATGTCTTCAGGTTTATAGAGGGCAGCATGTGGGAGGAGTCAATATGAACGTCACAATAGCAGTCCTGAGTCAAAGAGGAGAAATTCAGACTTTGTTCCTCTTCTGTTTCTTATTGAAACAGTGCAAATACAAATATTATATAAGGGCAAGATTCAGTTCACCCCCATAGCCTCCACAAATCAAACAACAACAACAAATGTTTTGAAGAATGAGAGGTGATTTTATTAAAATTTATGAAATTTCTACAGGGTGGATGTAAATGGATGCCTTCACTGGCTGGTGGCTCAAGAACTTGGGGACATAAACTCCGGATGAAGGGTAAGCCATTTAAGATTGAGATCAGCAGCAATTTCTTCATTCAGAGGATGGTGAATCTCTGAATGAGTGTTATGGAAGTATGCATGATCAAAACAGAAGTTGATCAGTTTCTGAAACTAATGACATTAAGAGATATGAAGACAGAGTAGGAAAGTGGCAACGAGGTAGAAGGATGGCCAAGATCTAATCTATTCGTGGGCATATTGGATGTTCTGAATTGCCTATACCTGTGCCAGTATTCCCGCAGCTGATGTTTATATAGTGCCTTTAACATGATATAATGTGCCAAGACACTTCATATGGGCATTAAAAAACAAAATATGATAATAAGCAACATAACATTTGGGTCAGCACAGTGGCTCAATGGTTAGTACTGCTGCCTTCATAGCACCAGAGATTTGGGTTTGATTTCAGTCTTGAGTACCTGTCTGTGTGGAGTTTGCACATTCTCCCTGTGGGTTTCTGCTGGGTTTCCTCCTACAGTCCAGGGACGTGCAGGTTACATTGGTGGATTGGCTGTGCTAAATGAGAATTATGGGAAGAGGGTGGGAGGCTGAATCTGGGTGGGATGCTCTTTGGAGGGTCAGTGTAGCCTTGATGAGCTGAAAGACCTCTTTCTGCACTTTTTGGGTTCTACGATAAGGAAATGTCTGGCCAATTACAAAGTTGTAAAGGGATTTGTAATAAAGATAAAACTGTTAAATCAAAACATTGCATTACTCTGAATTGATGTGAGTCAGTGATGACAAGACTGGTAAAGGAAGGAGACTTAGTGTGAGTTAAGATACAGACAACAGAGTTTTGGATGCCTTTAAGTTTATAAAGGGCAGCATGTGGGAGGGAGCCACAATGGAAGCCACAGTAGCAATGGAGTAGTCAACTCTAGAGGTAGCAACGACCTGAATGAGACTATCATCAGCAGATGAGCTGAGACTGACACATTCAGATGATTTTACAGAAGTTGGGAAAGGTGGGCTAAACAATGGGCAAATATATCGTTGGAAAATCACCCAGTGGGGAAGGATAATTAATTAACCAGTGTCCACAAATGACCTGAACTGGATCTCTCCCTTAGAGTGAGACAATTAGTTATGTGTAGCTTGAGAGGCACCACTTCTCAAATGTGGGAGGGCAAATGAGGAGGCAGGACTCATGAACTATCAGACCCCAAACAGGGATTGCATTAACACTATTGGCATTGTTCTGTACTGCACTCCAGCCATTAAGTCAACTATGTTGACCACAATCTGGTTTAGTCTCAAACTGTTGACTGGGAAAGGGACACAGTCAGTAGCTTGAGAGCAAACTTTAAAGAAGGGACAAAGTTCAATAGCCTCAGTCAAACCAATACATAATAGGAAAAAAAATTCTGCTTGTCCAGTGCTGGATGTCGGCTAAAGCAGTCTGATAGTTTAGCAACTGTGGAGAAGGTGAAAAAGGTAATGGTGAGGTAACGTTGTATTGTTGTTGGCATACTTGTGAAAACCTACTCTGTGCTTTCAACATGCATACAAAAAAAGGTCAGGATAAATTCTTTTGGCTGGGGGGGTGGTGGGGGGAGTCCAGAGATAAAAATATGACAGAAGAAGGAGAAACCATTGCAAGTGATACAATAAGATAGATAAGAATGCAACTGATTGAGAGCAGTCCCACTTACTTGGCTCACAGTAGAGAGGCTCTGGAGGAGCATGGCATAGTCAACCTTGTGAAAGACTGCAGGAGAATCAGGAGTGATATTTACTTTTGTCACAGTCACACTGGATGTCATTTATAACTTTGATAAGAGCTATTTTGGCGCTATGGTGAGACAGAAACCCGACTGAACAAATTAAAACATGAAGTTCTGGGAACCATTGGTACAGGTTTGGTAGGTGACAAAATATTCAAGGACTTTGGAGAGGATACGGAGGGTCAAGATGAAGCTGTAGTTTGAAGAATGTTACTATCAAAGGATGACTTTTTTTCAGAGAGGAGTGGTAATGGCAGATTTACAGGGGCAGAGACAACACATGAAGACAGGGAAACATTGATAATATTGGCTGACACGGGGGACAAGGAGGGCAAGTTTTCAGCTGTTCCTTGGAAATTTGGAGAAATTTGAAGGAGGAAGGGTCCATGAACAAGTTGTACTCGGATAGTACATGATGGATGACAGGAAAGATACTCAAGAAACATGAGAGTACAGGGTTGGGCAGATGGAATTTAGAGGAAGTTCGGCTCAGTGATCCAGTGAAAGGGAGTTATGAAGCAGAGTCAGCTGATTAGATAAATTCCCCGCACTTAAGTAGAAGTGAGAATAGAGGAGACAGGGGAAAGGAAGTGAAAGATAGTTTGCAGCAGAGAAAAGAAAACCAGGCCCATCCTGGACAGTGAGGATTTTTTTGCAAAGATCCAACACTGTCACACAGAGAGTGGCCTCCTTTTACGCTATCGAAAGGCGCACAGCAGCCAGTACAACTGAACCTGAAAAGAGAGATGTATCCTTTGGAGCAGAGGATTAAAGGAATTTTAATATTAATGAAAAAAAGTGTCAAAAAATAAACCCATTCCATAGAATAACAGGTGTGCAGGACAACAGTATGATTAAATTGAATTGTTTCTTTGAGCATTTACTTTCTCTGATTGCTGGTAAAAATTGTAACCAATCAAATTTTAAGGGATGGCTCACAGTCTGATTGAAGACAAAAATATTTTGCTGTATTATAGACCTTGAAACATTTTCTATATTTAGGGTATTATATAAATATGAATTGTTGTTATGGGGTTTGGTGGATGATAGTGAGTGCTTTAGGAAGATAGGAATAACTTACAATAATGTAGAGCCAATCACAAGCTCAAAACATTTCAAAGTACTTTAGAGCCAGTGAATTATTTAGAATTGTTAAAGAGGAAAAAAACTATTTTGCACACATCAAAGTTGAAATATCAGTTAAATAATTCAACAGATAATCTGTCTAAGGTACCCTTCTCTAACAGTATCCCAACCCAACATGATCTATCACATTATAATAAAGTGTGAAGCTGGATGAACACAGCAGGCCAAGCAGCATGTCAGGAGCAGACGTTTCGGGCCTAGCCCCTTCATCAGAGAGGGGGATGGGGTGAGGGTTCTGGAATAAATAGGGAGAGAGGGGGAGGCGGACTGAAGATGGAGAGAAAAGAAGATAGGTGGAGAGGAGAGTATAGGTGTGGAGGTGGGGAGGGGATAGGTCAGTCCAGGGAAGACGGACAGGTCAAGGAGGTGGGATTGGGTTAGTAGGTAGGAGATGGAGGTGCGGCTTGGGGTGGGAGGAAGGGATGGGTGAGAGGAAGAACAGGTTAGGGAGGCAGAGACAGGCTGGACTGGTTTTGGGATGCAGTGGGTGGAGGGGAAGAGCTGGGCTGGTTTTGGGATGCGGTGGGGGAGGGGGAGATTTTGAAGCTGGTGAAGTCCACATTGATACCATTGGGCCCCTCCACCGACATTCTCATCCGCCTAGCCGAACTCGTCCTCACCCTCAACAACTTCTCTTTTGATTCCTCCCACTTCCTACAGACTAAGGGGGTGGCCATGGGCACCCGCATGGGCCCCAGCTATGCCTGCTCTTTGTAGGTTACGTGGAACAGTCCCTCTTCCACACCTACACAAGCCCCAAACCCCACCTCTTCTTCCGTTACATTGATGACTGTATTGGCGCCGCCTCTTGCCCCCCAGAGGAGCTCGAACAGTTCATCCACTTCACCAACACCTTACACACCAACCTTCAGTTCACCTGGGCCATCTCCAGCACATCCCTCACCTTCCTGGACCTCTCAGTCTCCATCTCAGGCAACCAGCTTGTAGCTGATGTCCATTTCAAGCCCACCGACTCCCACAGCTACCCAGAGTACACCTCCTCCCACCCACCCTCTTGCAAAAATTCCATCCCCTATTCCCAATTCCTCCGCCTCCGCCGCATCTGCTCCCAGGATGAGGCATTCCACTCCCGCACATCCCAGATGTCCAAGTTCTTCAAGGACCACAACTTTCCCCCCACAGTGGTCGAGAACGCCCTTGACTGCGTCTCCCGCATTTCCCGCAACACATCCTTCACACGCCGCCCCCGCCACATCCGCCCAAAGAGGATTCCCCCTCGTTCTCACACACCACCCCACCAACCTCCGGATACAACGCATCATCCTCCGACACTTCCGCCATCTACAATCCGATCCCACCACCCAAGACATTTTTCCATCCCCACCCTTGTCTGCTTCCTGGAGAGACCACTCTCTCCGTGACTCCCTTGTTTGCTCCACACTGCCCTCCAACCCCACCACACCCGGCACCTTCCCCTGCAACCGCAGGAAATGCTACACTTGCCCCCACACCTCCTCCCTCATCCCTATCCCAGGCCCCAAGATGACTTTCCACATTAAGCAGAGGTTCACCTGCACATCTGCCAATGTGGTATACTGCATCCACTGTACCCGGTGTGGCTTCCTCTACATTGGGAAAGCCAAGCGGAGGCTTGGGGACTGCTTTGCAGAACACCTCCGCTCGGTTCGCAATAAACAACTGCACCTCCCAGTCGCAAACCATTTCCACTCCCCCTCCCATTCTTTAGATGACATGTCCATCATGGGCCTCCTGCAGTGCCACAATGATGCCATCTGAAGGTTGCAGGAACAGCAACTCATATTCCGCTTGGGAACCCTGCAGCCCAATGGTATCAATGTGGACTTCACCAGCTTCAAAATCTCCCCTTCCCCCACCGCATCCCAAAACCAGCCCAGTTCGGCCCCTCCCCCCACTGCACCACACAACCAGCCCAGCTCTTCCCCTCCACCCACTGCATCCCAAAACTAGTCCAGCCTGTCTCTGCCTCCCTAACCTGTTCTTCCTCTCACCCATCCCTTCCTCCCACCTCAAGCCGCACCTCCATCTCCTACTAACCTCATCCCACCTCCTTGACCTGTCCGTCTTCCCTGGACTGACCTATCCCCTCCCCACCTATACTCTCCTCTCCACCTATCTTCTTCTCTCTCCATCTTTGGTCCGCCTCCCCCTGTCTCCCTATTTATTCCAGAACCCTCACCCCATCCCCCTCTCTGATGAAGGGTCTAGGCCTGAAACGTCAGCTTTTGTGCTCCTGAGATGCTGCTTGGCCTGCTGTGTTCATCCAGCTTCACACTTTATTATCTTGGATTCTTCAGCATCTGCAGTTCCCATTATCTATGATCTATCACATCGCCCACTCTACCATCCTGCAAGTCTATGTCATCCAGCAGTTAAATTCTGGCTGATATTTACCATGTTAGCCTCCAGAAATTTGCTACCTCAGAAACAAAGTTTGTGACATTCAATGTCTTATTGAGATTCGTTCTGTTAACATCCTGGCACTGAGAAAAAAATTGCTCACAGGCTAAGCTCTCTTTGCCCTTCCCACCCAATGTGTTCTTTTACTTTGTTTGGGGATGTTAATTATGTCAGCAAAGACTGTTTTTAATATCCATTCCTAATTTCCTGTGAGAAGGCGATGAGTGATTGCGAACCTGAATTATCACAGCTCATCTGGTATAGTTCCATCCATAGTTGGTCGAGAAAGGGAGATTTAGGATTTTAACCCAACCACAGTGAAAGAATGGTGATATTATCCTAAATCAGGGTAGCGAGCAGTTTGGAGGGGATTGATTGTATTCCCATGCAATTGCTCCCCTTTCCTAGGTGGTCCAGGTAACAGATTTGAAAGGTACTGTCGAAGGAATTTTGGTAAATTGTGGCAGTGTACCAGCATATTTTATAATTGGTGCACACTGCTGTCACTGCACATCATGGTGGATTGAATGGATGTTTAAGGTTGTGGATCAGATACTGATCAAATCAGCTGTTTTATCTTGGATAGTGCCAAGAATGTTATTGGAGCTACACTTTTCTAGGCAAATGGTCAGTACTTCATCATGCTCCTAACTTGCACCTTGTACAGGCTTTGGGGAATCAGGAGGTGAGTTACTCATTGCAGAATACTCACCTGATTTTATAGCCATGGTATTTATATGGCTATTCCAGTTTGGTTTCTGGTCAAAGGTAACCTCCAGACTGTTAATAATGGGGATTCAGTGATGGTCATGCCCTTGACTGTCACAGAGAGGTGGTAAGATTCCCTCTTGTTGGAGATGGTAATTACATGGTACTTGAATAGCACAAAGGGTACTTGACACTTATCTGACCATACTAAGATCTTGACATGTCTTGTTTCATACCCATACACACTGACTACATTAGCATCTAAGGAGTCACAACTGGTGCTTGAATATTGTGCACTTATCATCGAACAGCTCACTTCACACCTTATTGAGGGAAGGTCGTTGATGAAGGAACTGAAGATGTTTGGGCCTATGAAACTATTATGAATTCCTGCAATATTGTTGCAATATCCTTGGGCTAAGATGTTTGATCTCCAACAACCACAATCATCTTCCTTGGTGAAAGGTATGGCTCCAACCACTGGGCAGTTTTTCTCCCAGGTTCCCATTGACTCTAGTTTTTTCAAGGGCTCCTTAATGCTCTCCTCAGCCAAATTCTGCATTGATGTCAACATTTCCTCTTGAGTTTAGCTATTTTGTCAATGTTTGAACCAAGGCTGTAATAAAGTCAGGACCTAATTACTTTTTATTCTATTTGTGGGACATGGGCATCACTGGCTGGCCAGCATTTATTGCCTATCCCTACTTGCCCTTGAAGTGGCGATGGTATGTTGCCTTCTTGAACCATTGCAGTCCACCTGCTGTGAGTTCTGCCTCAATACTATTAGTGGGGGAATTTCAGGATTTTGACCCAGTGACTGTGAAGGAATGGTGATGTATTTCCAAGTCAGGATTGTGAATGGCTAGGAGGGAAACTTGAAGATGATTGCGTTCCCATGTATCTGCTGCCTTTGTCTTCCTAGATGGAAGTGATCATGGGTTTGGTAGGGGCTGGGCCTGCAGAACCCAAAGTGAGAATCAGTAGGTTATTGCTAAGAAATGCCATTTGGTAGCACTGTCATGACTTTTTTTGTTACTTTCTTAATGATTCTCTCGCTTCTTGTGATCTTGCCATTTTTGGGAATTTTCCAGATTACTGGGTGGATGCAATTGTGTACCTTTATCTGGAATATCTTAGCATATGTCTAATTATGGAACATTAGTCTTCTGCACTTTGCTGTAATGTTGGTGTGTAGTGCCTTTAATAATTCCTTTATATCTGATAGAGTGAACTGAATCGGCTGAAGATTGGCATTTGTGATACTGGGGTGTCAGAAGAAAGCCAAAATGAATCATCCATTCACCACTTCTGTCTGAAGATGGCGTCAGCTGTTTCACCTTTGATTTTTGAAATGATGCCGCTGGGATCTCCCACCATTGAGGACGGAGATATTTGTAAACTTTCCTCCCACACCTATTAATTCTTTAATCATTCCCCCCACCCCATTCTGAACTGGATGTGGCAAGGCTGCAAGTTCAGATCTGATTGGGTGGTTGTGGGATGACTGTACTCTACCTATTGTATGCTGTTTGATGTGGAAGCAGTCCTGTGTTGTCGATTCATTGGGTTGACATCTCATTTTGAGTTATGTCTGATGCTCCTCCTGGCAAGTCTTCACACTTGTCACTAAATCAACACAAAGCTGCAGAGGAACATAAGCTTTCTTCTCTTCTTCTTAGGCAGTCCATCAAGATTGAGATGATCTCCCTTCACTATGGATCGATGGGTTTTGAGCTGGCAGGTATTCCAATGTGGGAACTGCTGACTCTGGCATGTGTTGGGCAAATGGTGCCTGAAGGTTTGGTTGGAGGATTGTGCACTCCATGTGAAGCCTTGCCCTTGTTTCTACATGTTCTTAATGTTCCTGAAGAAAGGTTCCTTTACCACCCTTGAACTGATCAACTTGAGTTCAATAATCAAAACTGTATATGAAAGGTGATGCAGGATTTCCTTTGAGACTTTCTTGAATGACTCAGTAGCTAGATTCACATCTTGTTGTCTCATTAGGAGATATTCTGTAGAGGTGGACTTGAAAAGGAACAGACTTGGAAACCTTTTGGTGTTGCCCAATCTAGCTTTAAGGCCTACATGTTTCTGATAAGGTGTTTGCTGCTGTGCATTGCTATGTTTGAAGACTACCCCTGGTTTCTCTCTGGTTGTTGGGGTAATAAAATGCTGTGGTCAGTTTTGATCATGTGACAACTTTATCAATACTTCTAATATCCACCCAGAATGATTTAAAGATGCCACACAATGGAGAATGGCCTTGCTTACCAGTTTTGGACAAAACAGGTTTCTCTGCAGCTCTTTCTTTTAACTTTAGAACTTGGAGACAGTAAGTTCAGGAATTCACAGATTTTGAGTTTTAAGTAGGACCACAAACAATGGAGAATGTGAATTCCACGAATTAATCCACATCCACATCCACATCTTCGAATGTCCAAGGTGTTTGGTGGGAAGGGAAGGAAACATTTAATCCGCATTCGCTTAGCAACTTCCTGGGAGCTTAGAGGAAGTTCTGAGTCTATGCAGAAAGTCACCTGGTCCTTAGAGATTGTTTAATATCCTCATTTAAAAGTAAAGACCATTCCAGAAAATCTAATACAAAATATAGTCCATGTTTAAAGTTATGAATACAATAAGCCTTTACGTGGATGATAGAAATGAACAAACTGTCGAATCAGAAGACCATAAAACTTGGGAAAAGAACAATGGTCTGGTATTGTTATCAAGCTGGTGTTACACAAAGGATGGTGTGAGATTCAAAACGCAGTGACAAGCACTTTACAATGGATGTGTTTAGGACGAGCAGCCAATGTAAATCAGTGAACTCAGCATTGATGATTGAGCAGGATAGGAAAAGTCAAAGTCTACAGAGAGTTTAAACAGGTTTTAGGGGATGTTTTTTCTTAAAATCACCTTGACCCATAAAAATTAGACTGAGACATTTGGAAGCTTAACCATTGTTTATTCGTTCATATGCAAGTGAGATGCATTCTTCCAAAGAGGGAAATGGATCTTCCCCGTACTGTTACAGAATGTCAATTTTTATATTACCTTTACGTGGATGCTACATTATTTGAGTGTACCAATCACCAGTAATACATGTGAATCCAATCTTTCAATCATGGTCAGATTCCACCGCTAACATTTGAATAGTAAAAATAACACTAGGGCACATGCACACGAAGGAGGGGAAATTTCTGACAAAAACAGAAGTTGCTGGAAAAGCTCAGCAGATCTGGCGGCATCTGTGAAGAAAAATCAGGGTTAATGTTTCGGGTCTGGTGTGGAAGGGTCACTGCTAGACCTGCCAAGCTTTTCCAGCAACTGAGATAATGGGGACTGCAGATGCTGGAGATTCCAAGATAATAAAATGTGAGGCTGGATGAACACAGCAGGCCAAGCAGCATCTCAGGAGCACAAAAGCTGACGTTTCGGGCCTAGACCCTTCATCAGAGAGCTCTCTGATGAAGGGTCTAGGCCCGAAACGTCAGCTTTTGTGCTCCTGAGATGCTGCTTGGCCTGCTGTGTTCATCCAGCCTCACATTTTATTTTCCAGCAACTTCTGTTTTTGTTCCTGATTTACAGCATCCACAGTTCTTTCGGTTGCTATGTCTATGATCTTGTCTTGATAAGACACTTAACTTTTAATATTAGAAATACACGTGTTTATTTCTCCAGTTCAATGACTTAATATTTTAGGGTAGCAAAGCTGGCCTTCTTCTCAGATGAAAGGGTGTTTGAGGTAACACTTTCTCCTTTCTTGAGTCCTATGTGTTTTGTTAACATCCCTGACTCCAAGCAACCTTAATATGCTAGATTAATTCAATTAGTTTTCCTAAACTATATTACTTACTGCAAACACTTTCCTAAAATTTATTAAACTTCTTTTTAACTGATTTTTCCCATTTCAAAGGGATATGCAGCAAAATCACACTCAAACTGGATGTATGACAGGAAACAGCAAGGTTTTGGGCATGTTGAAAGTATGGTGTGTGAAGGAAGGAAGGCTGGACAAGAAAGCAATGGAATAGTCAAGTTTAGACTTAATATAATGTGGTTGAGAGTTTCAGACATAGGTAGAATGTCATAGATGGGTAAAAATGGATAAAATTTCCTGAAAGATAGCGCCTTTATTACCTGTGCAAAATTTAATGTACACAGGCTATGTAAGTAACACAGACAAATTCTACTGTACTGATTTATAGATGCTTTATATTACACACTATCTGTGCTATAGAATCATTACATTGAGAGCATTACTAATAGCTATCATAGCACTACCTAACGGGATAGGGATTTTATCTGCACATGAAGCAACTGACTATTACTAACGACAGTAGAGAAACTGACTATGAACAACTTCAACAGTATTGGAGCACCTGCGTTATGACACATATAAACTAATAATTGCAGAGAAATAAATTTATAAAAAAAAAGTGGACTGATCTTTGTAAAAATTCAAAATACTGAAACTGAAGCATAAGTGGATTGGAGTGATACTGCTAAAATCATTAATCATTGTTGACTTCAAACAGTGAATAGGTTCCCCAGACATCATCCAGAAAATTTTATTAGTGCTTATTCTGCAGAGGAAACCAGCTATATGTCAATCAGGGTTAGATTTACTTATTTCCATTAACAGAAACATAGCAAACAACCATTATGATACCAACAATCGCTTCATTAACACCTTTGCGATGTTGGTAACATTGGTATTTATTGCTCAGCCCTAAATTCATCTCTCTGATCAGAATTTTCCTCATGCAAAAAGGCAGAGATTGTAAGTCTACTTTTTCAGGACTATCATTTAGAATCTATTTATTTCATGACTGCTAAGTTCTTGTCTGAGAGAGTGGAAATTCTAGGATAAATTAGAGCAACTGCACTTACTACATTCTATAAAGTCAAGGAAGAAAGGGGATATGTGGAGATAAGATCACTGATTCTATTCTCTCCTCCTTATCCAGTGGAGATTATTGTAAAATGATTTCAGTATTTTAAACCGAATGGATTTTAACCTATCACTAAATTCAGCAAATTCATTGCATTCAAGCATTTTCTACTCTGCTCTGTCCTATCCTGACGGATAAATCATGTAAGTTCCAGCAATCATCCAGCATTTAGACAATGAATCTTCTTTGTCTTTGATCGTAGACAATTACTGTGGTCAGGGTATCCAAAAGTGAGTGGAGAAGTAGTAGAGTCAGTCTGTATTCTATCTTAATTCACATCTCTAGTTTCAGGAAGGATTGAGAGAAAATGATCAGGAATGTCAACCCTTTCTTATATTTTTCCTTTCTAATTCAAAGATACTAAGGCCATTGTTTCCAAACAATTTTGACCCTTTATGTGCAGCTCTTTAACTGAGATAGAAATTGAAAGTTCAGGCACAACTGAAAACAATTATTCATTGTAAATTATAGGAGAGATCATGTTCAAACTCAACTTTTCTTGATAAAATTGGAAGATACCCTCTAATGATGATAGCCCTTCAGTCCATTTGATCTCTGTAGAAGTCCTATCTCTGTTCTGATAGACATTACACTGTGAAACAACAGCAAAAGTTAGAACATTGAAATAAAAAACAAAATGCTGCAAATACTCAAAAGGTCTGACGGCATCTGTAGGAACAGAGTTAACTGTCAAGTCAAAAAATACTTATTCATAACTGATAGCAGTAGAATGTGATTGTTATATGGCATTGAAATGTGGGAGGGGTTAATGTAGAAACATGTCTGGGATAGGGCCAAAGATGGGAGAAATTGACTAACAAAATGCCTTGGAGCAAAAGGCAAAGGGAGTGGTTCTAGTAAGGGAAAGTGTTTTGTCCAGAGTAAGCACTAATGCCAGATTTAAAATTTAAACAAAGCCAAACAGATTCTACATGCTGATTTATCAGCACTCTCCACTCATATAATATGTATGTTTATTCTATTAATTTGGTATTCTTGTTTTATAGTGATAGCATCCCTACCTCTGAGTCAGAAGGCCTGGGTTCCAGTTCCACCTGCTTCAGGGCTCTGTAATAACATCTCCAAACAGGTTGATTAAAAACATTTAAATTGGCATTCTTACGAACTGTCCTGCTGAGTGCAAAACAAAAAAATTTTTGACAAAATGTGACTTTTCCAACAATATTACCGTCCTAATTGTCTTTTCTTTCAGGTCATTTTTTCACTCTCATCTGCCTTATCCCAAACCTTCCCTTCTGTCGTTGCTCCCCATTTCAATGGCAAAGAATTGACATCTTACTCAAAACGTAACTGTTTCTTTCTCCATGGATGTTGCCCAGTCTGCTGAATAGTTCATCATTCCTGGTTTTATTGAACAAATAGTGCTGGGAAGACGGTCACCTTGTTATTTGGGAAAGGACAAAAATTGCAAACGTGTATTTCACAAGTGCTCTCTGGCACTGAACTCTGCGTCTGCGTCTGCTTCTGGAGGACTATAGTAGACCCCCAGCGGGCAGGTGGCGCTGTTGCTCCGATGACGGACTGTGTAGGACGCTCTTGCCGCCAGTTGAAGCTCCTTGTTGGGGGGTGGGGGAAACATGGCGGCGGCAATGAGGCAGGAGTTGGCGGTGTTGATGAACTCCAGTGGCTCTCACAAGGATCTGGCCGGCAAGTGAGTGAAACGGGGAGACTGGGCGAGCGTGTAGAGGCGGCGGGCGGACTCCCCTTCCCCCACCCCCGGCAGCTGTCGGAGCTTTGCCGCCTGTGGGCTGACACTCAGCCGGAGCCCAGCCTGAGGAGCGGTTCCTATGACAGAGAGACTCCCCGCCCCCTGCTTTCTCCAGGCTGATGTCCAACTGTCTCGGCTCTGTCCCGGGGCACCATAGGGTTGTTTGTTTCAGCCTTGATGAGTAAAATTGTCTCTCCTCTTGCTACAATCTACGTGAGGTTTAAAAATCTGTTTTACGTTTGATTGAGGGAGTCACATTCATATCAGCTTTTAGTAAAACGTCCATTTCAGAATCATTTCGAGATGGTAAGAACTGCCTATGCTGGAATCAGAGATAAACACGGCCATTTCTGAGGAAGGGTCCCGACCCGAAACGTCAACTTTCCTGCTGCTCTGATGCTGCCTGGTCTGCTGTGTTCCTCCAGCTCCACACTGTGTTATATAATAATCATTGTTACTTATTAGACATTTATTGCTAAAATGATCGACCACAGAAATTTTCATTTCCTCCGTTCATGGATTCCAAATTTAAGGGTCTCCCCACCCTGTGCTGCAGAGACATCAAACTGTATCGATCGTGGTCATGCCAGATCCGATCTGCAGTCTGTGATGCGACAACAATTGTTGTGAGGGCAGTAGTTGGGTACCCAGTGAGGATTCATAGTGCTAAAGTGTCATACCCTGTACCGTCAAATCTCCTGCAAACCTACAGTGTTACATCAAGAATGACCAATCACGCAAGGTACCCGAGGGCTACTTGTGGCTATGGGACTTATCCCTGAGCTGTTGAATTTACCGGTATAAAATACAAGTGCTGTTGTTGACCACTATTTGTCACGTGGTCACAGCCTCTGTACACTGACGTGAGTGTGATTGGTATGCTCTTTAATTATGCACGAAGAGTGCAATTTTATGTTTTCATTCAAAATTTTTGGTCCTAAGGAAAGGTACAAGTACAGCTGGACAAAAAAAATGGTAAATACAACACTGAGATAACAAAGTGTGGAGCTGGATGAACATGGTAGGCCAAGCAGCATCTTAGGAGCTCAAAAGCTGATGTTTCAGGCCTAGACTCCTCTTCAGAAGAGGGGGAGAGGGAGAGGGGGAGGTGGATCAAAGGTGGATAGAGGAGAAGATGGGTGGCGAGGAGACGGACAAGTTCAAAGGACAGAGATGGAGCCTGTAGAGGCGAGTATAGGTGGGGAAGTAGGGAAGAGGTAGGTCAGTTTGGGGAGGATGGGCAGGTCAAGGGGGCGGGATGAGGTTAGTGGATAGGAAATGGAGGTGCGGCTTGAGGTGGGAGGAGGGGATAGATGAGAGGAAGAACAAGTTAGGGTGGCGGGGATGAGCTGGCCTGGTTTTGGGATGCACTGAGGGGAGGGGAGGGGAGATTTTGAAGCTTGTGAAATCCACATTGATAGCATTGGGCTGCAGGGTTTCCAATTGGAATGTGAGTTGCTGTTCCTGCAACCTCCGGGTGGCATCGTTGTGGCACTGCAGGATGCCCAGGATGGATACGTCGTCTGAGGAATGGAAGGGGTAGTTGAAATGATTCGTGACTGGGACGTGCAGTTGTTTATTGCGAACTGAGCGTAGGTGTTCTGCAAAGCGGTTTCCCCAATGTAGAGGAGGCCACAACGGGTACAGCAGATGCAGTACACCTCATTAGCAGATGTGTAGGTGAACATCTGCTTGATGTGCACAGTCTTCTTGGGGCCTGATATGGGGGTGAGGGAGGAGGTGTGGGGGCAGGTGTAGCACTTCCTGTGGTTGCAGGGAAAAGTGCCAGGTGTGGTGGGGTTGGAGGGGCGTGTGGAGCGGATAAGGGAATCATGGAGAGAGTGGTCCCTGCGGAAAGCAGACAAAGGTGGGGAAGGAAAAATGCCTTCGGTGGTGGGGTCAGATTGCAGATGGCAAAAGTGTTGATGGATGATGCATTGGATCCGCAGGTTGGGTTGGTACATGAGGACGAGGGGGATTCTTTTTTGGATGTTATTACGGGGATGGGGTGTGAGGGATAAGTTGCGGAAACGTGGTAGGCACAGTCGAGGGTGTTCTCGACCACTGCGGGGGGGATGTTGCAGCCCTTGAAAAACAAGGATCTCTGAGATGTACGGGAGTGGAATGCCTCATCCTGGGAGCAGATGCGGCGGAGGCAAAGGAATTGGGAATCGGGGATGGCATTTTTGCAGGAAGGTGGGTGGGAGGAGGTGTATTCTTGGTAGCTGGAGGAGATAGGTCAGTCCAGGGAGGATGGACAGGTCAAGTGGAGGAGGATTTTCATGGTCACTGTGGTTCAGTTTCTCGGCAGCATAACCTCCTGAGTGTTGATGAGCAATTCAGCAATGGTAAGGCCATTGAATGCCAGGGGGCATTGGATATTCTGTCTTATTGGAGATGGTCATGGTGTGGTACTTGTGTGATACAAATGTTATTTGTCTCTTGTCAGCTCTGAATATTGTCCAGGTCTTGGTGAATTTCTACATACACCGCTGCAATAACTGAGGAATCATGAATGATGCTGAACATTGTGCAGTTATCAGTGGACCATCAATTCACCATCAATTGTTTTTGTCATTTATATAAATGATTTGGATGTGAACATAGGAGGTATAGCTCGTAAGTTTGCAGATAACTCTAAAACTTTAGGTGTAGTAGACAGTAAGAATGTTACCTCAGAGTACAAAGGGATCTTGATCAGATGGACTCAATGGGCCAAGGAGCGGCAGATGGAATTTAATTTAGATAAAAGTGAGGTGCTGCATTTTGGAAAAGCAAATCAGGGCAGGACTTCTGCACTTAATGGTAAGGCCCCAGGGAGTGTTGCTGAACAAAAAGAGCTTGGAATGCAGGTTCATAATTCCTTGAAAGTGGCGTCACAGATAGCGAGGATAGTGAAGAGGGCGTTTGATATGCTCGTCTTTATTGGCCAGTGCATTGAATATAGGAGTTGGGAGGTCATGTGGCTGTACAAGACATTAGGCCACTTCTGGAGTACTGCGTGCAATTCTGGTCTCCCTACTATTGGAAGGATGTTGTGAAACTAGAAAAGTTCAGGAAAGATTTATAAGGATGGTGCTGAGGTTGGAAGGTTTGAGTTATAGGGAGAGGCTGAATAGATTGGGGCTATTTCCCATGAAGTATCGAGACTGAGGGCTGACCTTGAAGAGGTTTATAAAATCATGAGGGGCATGGTTAGACTAAATAGATCTTTTTCCTGGGGTCGGAGAGTCCGAAACTAGAGGTCATAGGTTTAAGTTGAGAGCTGAAAGATTATAAAAGGGTACTAAGGGTCAATGTTTTCACACAGAGAGTGGTGCTTGTCTGGAATGAGTTGCCAGAAGAAATGGTGGAGGCTGATTTGATTACAACATTTACAAGGCATCTGGTTGGAAATATGAATGGGGCAAATGGGACTAGATTTATATAAGATGTCTGGACGGGTTGAACTAAAGTGTCCATTTCTGTGCTGTATCTCAATGGTTCTATGATCTCACTGTTACTGATCTTATAGAAGAGAAGGTCATTGTTGAAGCAGCTGAACATGGTTGACTTAGGACATTACCCTGAGGAGCTGCTGCAGTGATGTTCTGGAGCTGAGAATACTGATCTTCAGCAATCACAACTATCAATCGTTGTGTTAGGTATGACTCCAACTATTGGAGAGTTTTTCCCCAGTTCCTGTTGACTGTTGCTTTTTAGGGCTGCTTGATGCTGCTGTTGGTTAAATGCTGCTTTGATGTCAAAGGCAATCACTCTCAGCTCACTGGAATTCAGCTGTATCTTCCATGTTTGAATCAAGTCTGTCGTGAGGTCAGGAACTGAGTGGCCTGAATGGAACCCAAACTGCATGTCACATGTAGGTTATTGCTAAGCTAGTGCTGTTGGACAGTCCTTTTGGTGACTAGTTACTGATTGAGAGTAGATTGATGTCATGGTATTTGGTCAGTTTTATGGATTTGAGGAAAAGATTGCAGAGTACTTGGTAAATAGGGCTGAGTCAGCTGAATCAGTTCTGAGAAAGCACCATGGATCTGAAATGTTAACTCTGTTTTTTCCTTCACAGATTCTGCCAGACCTGCTGAGCTTTTCTAGCAACTTTGCTGAGCTTTTCTAGCAACTTTGTTTTTGTTCCTGAGTCACCATGAGTTTGTTGATGGGAAATCATTCCTGACAAATCTATTAGAATTCTTTGAGGTAACGAGCAGTTTAGACAAAGAGCCAGTGGACCTGATCAATTTGGATTTCCAGAAGACCTTTGGCAAGGTGCTGCACAGGAGGCTGCTAAATAAGATAAGAGCCCCTGGTCTTAGAGGCAAGGTACAGACAATGACAGAGGATTTGCTGACTGGCAAAAAGTGGGAATAAAGGGGTCTTTTTCAAGTTTCCAGTTGGAGTCCAGTGGAATTCGGCAGGAGTCAGAGTTGAGAACACTACATGTTATACTTTAATGACCTGGTTGAAGGAACGTAAGGGCATTGTTGTTAAGTTGAGGAAGCAGGAAGGCTGCTGAAGGACTGGGAGAGGCTAGGAGAGTAGGCAAAGAATTGGCAGATGGACTACCACGTTATAAAGTGTGAGGTTATGCACTTTGGTAGGAAGCATAGAGGCATAGACTGTTTGCTAAGGAAACAGCTTTAGAAATCTGAAGTACAAAGGGACTTAGGAGTCCTGTTCAGGATTCTATTAAGGTTAACGTGCTGGTTCACTTGATAGTGAAGAAGGCAGATGCATTGTTATCATTCATTTCAAAAGGGCTAGAATACAACAGGAGAAATCTACTGCTGAGTCTGTATAAGGCTCCGGTCAAACTGCATTTAGAATATTGTGAGCAGTTTTGGGCCCCACATTTAAGGAAGAATGTGATGGCCTTGCAGTGGGTCCAGAAGAGGTTTACATCAATGATCCTGGGAATGAAGGATGAGGATGGAGGGATCTGATTGAAACTTACAGAATACTGACAAGCCTGGATGGAGTGAAAATGGAGATGACATCTAAGTTGGACTATGGGAAAAAATTGTGGCTGTAAGAGCTGCTCCTTTTTTTTGAGGTGTTTTCAGTATTGAAGCTGATTTTCTTGAATTCTAGGAGCAGTAATAACTGTTTTATAAGCTGTTGCATTATTCTGTAACTTTGGCGGGGGGTGGAATATCAAAACAACAGCACTTTAAAAAGAAGGCAGACAGACAAATACAATGCCCACATGGGATTTGAATCAAATAGAGAAATAAACCTGCACTGCAGTCTGAACCAGCTGACTGTTCTGCTGTTTGGTTTCATGTATCCCTGGAGATTGGAATTCATTCTAAGAAAAATTAATAAATGGTGAAATTCATACCTGACCTTGGAGAAACCTGTGTGGGAGAGCTTTCAGCAGGGGAGCAGCTAGGTGGCATTTCAAAGTGTGAGGTTACTTTTTTTGTAAATCTACAATAGTCAGTAGAGTGGGTTTTTTTTGATCAAATGTTTTATTGTGATGTCTCTTCATTAAACTTTAAAAATATAAAACATAGGTACTAAGTTGGCCTTGAGTAGTGTTTTTTAGAGCAGTAAGACGGTGCTATCTCTTAACAACTGTAGGTTGTTATGGTGAAAAGGTGGCCTTTATTACAGTGATGTGTTCTTCCTGTCATATGAGAGATTAGGGAGAGTTTCCATGTTGCTGATGATTATGTCTGCTGGAAGTGAGTTTGGTTATGAATCCTGTCAGATTGCATGGATTGATTGGAGCGGCAGTTAGAGGCAGAGAGGAATTTACAGCAGCTAGGGGTTATGATGGATGGTTGTTGCAGGATGATACAATCAGGCAGATGGGTAGGAAAGGTAAGAGAAGGGGGCGGGTCATGTGTGAGCCTCCTGTGGCAATCCCCATCTCAAAGAAGCATGCTGTTTTTGGAAAATGTAGGGCTTGATGGACTCTCAGTGGAAGGTAGCACTGACAGCCAGATTTATGATATCGAGACTGGCTCTAACGTAATGAGGGGTGTGCCAGGTTCCAAGCGATTGATTATGATAGGGGACTCCCTGGTGCCAGGTTCACAGATATCACTGAGAAGGTGCAGAATATTCTCGAGGAGAGGGACCACTGGGAGATTGTTGAACACATTGGAACTAACGACATAGGAAGAGAAAATGATGAGATTCTGAGGAGAGAGTACAGAAAGTTAGGTATGAATTTAAGAAGCGGGTCCTTGAGGGTGGTAATATCTAGATTACTCGCAGTGCCACGTGCTAGTGAGTGTAGGAGTCAGAGGATAGAGCAGATAAATGCATGGCTGAAGAGGTGGTGCAGGGAAGAAGGATTCACATTTTTGGATCATTGAAATTTCTTGGGTAGAAGTGACCTATGAAAGGATTGATTGCACCTGAATTGGAAGAGACTAATGTACTGGTGGGAAAATTTGCTAGAGCTGCTCAGGAGGATTCGAACTAGTAAAGGCCGGTGGTGGGGGACAGACTGAAGGAGATAGTGAGGAAAGACAACTGTATGTCACTGGTACAGTTGGGAAAGGGAGCAAGTCAAACTGTCAGGGCAGGCAGGAATAAAACAGAGAATGAGGTCGGACTGATAAACTGAACTTTATTTCAATACAGGAGGCCTAACAGGTAAGGCAGATGAACTCACTGCATGCATGGGAACATGGTATATCATAGCAATTATAGAGATATGGCTCAGGGATGGACAGGACTGGCAGCTTAATGTTCGAGCATATAGATGCTATAGGAAGGATAGAAAAGTGGCAAGAGAGGAGGGGGAGTGGTGTTTTTGATCAAGGAAAACTTTACGTCTGTACTTAAGGAGGGTGGACCTGGGAACATGTCCAGGGAATTTATTTGGGTGGAGCTGAGAAATGAGAAAGGGGTGATTACCTTATTGGGATTGCAGTATAGATTCCCCACTAGTCATTGGGAAATTGAGAAACAAATTTGTAAGGAGATCTTAGTTGTGTGTAGGAATAATAGGATGGTAATGGTAGGAGTTTTAACTTTCCAGACATAGACTGGGACTGCATAATGTCCTTGGGTCGAGAGGAATATAAGTGTGTACAAGAAAATTTTCTGATTCGGCATGTGGATGTACCTTCTTGAGAAGGTGCACAACTTGACCTGCTCTTGGGAAATAAGGCAGGGCAGATGACTGAGGTGTCAGTGGATGAGCACTTTGGGAACAGTGACCATAATTCTGTTGGTTTTAAAACAGTGATAGAAAGGGAGAGACCAGATTTAAAAGTTGAAGTTCTAAATTGGGGGAAAGCCAATTTTGACGGTATTAGGCAAGAACTTTCAAAAGTTGACTGGGGGCAAACGTTTGCAGGTAAAGAGACAGCCGGAAAATGGAAAGCATTTAAAAATGAGATAACAACAGTCCAGAGACAGTGTGTTGCTGCTAGGGCGAAGGGCAAGGCTGGTAGATGCAGAGAATGCTGAATGACTAGACAAGTTGAGATATTTGTCAAGAAACAAAAGGAAGCATATGTCAGATATAGATAGCAGAGATCAAGTGACTCAGGAGAAGAGTACAAAGGCAGTTGGAGTGCACTTGAGAGAAAAATCAGGAGGGCAGAAAGGGGACGTGAAATAGCTTTGGCAATTCGGGTTAAGGAGAATCCAAGGGGATGCTACAAATACATTAAGGGCAAAAGGGTAACTTGGGAGAGAACAGCGCACCTTAAAAATCAGCAAGGCTGCTCATATGTGGATCCGCAGTCGATGGGAGAGATAGTACATGAGTATTTTGCATCAGTTTACTGTGGAGAAGGATATGGAAGGTATCCAACATGGGAAAATAAATAGTGACATCTTGAAAAATGCCCATATTTCAGCGGAGGAGGTGCTGGATAACTTTAAAATACATAGAGGTATATAAATCCCTGGGACCTGACCGGGTGTACCCGAGCACTTTGGGAACGTAGGGAAATGATTGCTGGGCCCCTTGCTGAGATATTTGTACCATTGATAGCCACAGATGAGGTGATGGAACACTGGAGGTTGCATAACACGGTGCCACCATAAGAAAGCGAAGGAAAGCCAGGGAACTGTGGACCGGTGGGCGTGATGCCACTGGTGGATAGGTTATTGGAGGGAATCCTGAAGGACAGAACATACATGTATTTGGAAAGGCAAGGACTGATTGGGGATAGTCAGCGTGGCTTTATGTGTGATAGGTTGTGACTGAGTAACTGGGTTGAGCTTTTTGAAGTAATGAAGAGGACTGATGAGGGCAGAGTGGTGGACATGATCTGTATGGATTTCCGTAAGGAGTTTGACAAGGTTCCTCATGTTAGACTGGTTAGCAAGGATAGATCATGTGGAATACAGGGAGAACAGCAGTTGTGGAAGCAAGGTCATTGGGGTCATTTAAGAGAATGCTGGACATGCATATGGTCACAGAAATTTGAGGGTGCATACATGAGGATCAATGGTCGGCACAACGTCGTGGGCTGAAGGGCCTGTTCTGTGCTGTACTGTTCTATGCTCTATGTTCTAACTATCCATTTGGATACAGAACTGACTCGAAGGTGGAAAACAGAGAGTGGTGGTGGAGAGTTGCTTTTCAGACTGGAGGCCTGGGACCAATGGTGTGCCACATGGTTTGGTGCTTGGATCATTGATTTTTGTTATTTATATAAATGATTTAGATGTGAACATAGGAGGTCTAGTTAGTAAGTTTGCAGATGACACCAACATTGAAAGTGTAGTGGACAACAAAGGAAATTACCTCCACACAACGGGATCTTGATCAGTTGGGGCAGTGGGCTGAGGAGTGGCAGATGGAGTTTAGTTTCAATAAATGTGAGGTACTGCATTTTGGAAAGACAAATCAGGGCAGGACTTATACACTTAATGGTAAGGCCTTGGGAATGTTGCTGAACAAAGAGACCTTGGAGTGCAGGTGCGTATTTCCTTGAAAATGGAATTGCAGGTAGATTGGGTAGTGAAGAAGGCATTAATATGCTTGTCTTTATTGGTTAGTGCATTGAGTGTTAGAGTTGGGAGGTCATGTTGCGGCAGTACAGGACATTGATTGGGCCACTTCTGGAATACTGAGAGAAGTTCTGGTCTCTCTGCTTTCGGAAGGGTGTTGTGAAGCGTGAAAGGGTTCAGAAAAGATTTACCAGGATGTTGTCAGGGTTGGGAGGTTTGAGCTATACGGAAAGGCTGAATAAGCTGGGAATATTTTCTCTGAACCACTGGAGGCTGAGGACTGACCTTACAGAGGTTTGTAAAATCATGATGGGCATGGATAGAGTAAATAGATGAGATCTGGGGAGTTCAAAACTGGAGAGCATAGGTTTAAGGTGAGAGGAGAAAGATATAAAGGGACATAAGGTAATTTTTTTTCATGCAGAGGGTGGTGGTGCATGTATAGAATAAGCTGCCAGAGGAAGTGGTGGATGCTGGGACCATTACAACATTTGAAAGGCATCTGGATGAGTTTATGAATAAGAAGAGTTCAGAGGGAAATGAGCCCAATGCTAACAAATGAGACTAGATTTATTTAGGATATCTGGTTGGCCTGGACAAGTTGGTCTGAAGGGTGTGTTTCTGTGCTGTACATGCCTAACTTTAGTCAGAGAGACTGAGTGAAGAGACCAGCCTTTAAAACTGAGATGAAGAATTTCATTAAAATTTCAGCCAGAATGTGGTGAATCTACAGAGCTCCTTGCAATAGAAGGCTGTGATGGCCACGTCTTTGAATGTATCAAAGAGAGATAGGCTCTTGATGAGTAAGAGGGTCAAGCATCATGGGGAGAAGGCAGGAGAAAGGGGTTGAGCTGTGATCGAATAACGAAACAGATTTGATAGGCGATATGTCCTAATTTTGCCCCTCTATCTTATGGTCTTATCATTTTTTTGTCTTACTTTTTGTACAAAAGACATTTCTGGGCAATTTTCCACAGTATCTGGTAGATGTCACTGTTGTAACTGTACTGGAAAACCTTGGCTGGGGATTCAGCAAGTTCTGTAGCACTTAAATTCAATAATATTGCTCTGGTATGATGTAGAGTGAATCAATATGATGGGATGCTGAGGAGCCTTGGCAGAGGCTGAGATGGTTCATTCACTGGGAATGTCTGGCTGAAAATTGTTGCAGATGCAACAATCTTCTGCATGTGTGAAAGGCTCTCCCATCATTGATGATGTGGATATTTGTGTAGTCTCCTGTTTTAAAGTATTGTGTGTAAAATTGTCTACCACCATTCATGACTGGATGTGACAGGACTGTAGAGCTTAGATGTGGGTTGTGGAGTTGCTTGAACCCATTTATCATTTGCTGTGTATGCTATTTAGGGCTGAAGTAGACCTGTATCGTAATTTGATATGCAGGTTGAAGTCCTCCACTCAGTACATTCTGCACCCTTGCCATCCTTAATGCTTCCTCTAAATATTTAGTATTGGTTTCTTCATCACGGTTATGTTGATGATATTTGGTTGCAAAGTGAGAGGTTTTGTTGTTCTTCATTGTTTCCTACAATAGTTTGATGACGGAATAATGGCTTTTTTTTAGTTTAAATACTGGAATAGCAACAAGGATAATTGAAGACTTTGATACTCTGAATTATCTACTGCATCTTGTGACACCGATGTATTTTGCTATGGAATAAGTATCATGCAAGTTTTTAAAATTTTAAATTGGTAATATATAAGTAAGCAGTTTTCTTAAATTGGACCAAGTGTGAAGAAAAGGCAAGTGACTGATGTGTCAGTGGGGGAGTACTTTGGAACCAGTGATGATAATTGTATTAGTTTTAAAACAGTGATGGAAAAGGATAGATCTGATCTAAAAGGCAAAGTTTCAAATTGGAGTAAGGCTAATTTTGACATTATTAGGCAAAATCTTCCAGAAGTTGATTGCTGGAGGCAATTCGCAGGTAGAGGGACAGCTGGAAAGTGGAAAACGTTTAAAAATGAGATAATGAGAGTTCGAAGACAGTATGTTCCTGTTAACACAAAGGTCAAGGCTGGGAATGCTGAATGGAAAGAGAAATTATGGCTGTGGTCAAAAAAAAGGAGGCACATGCCAGGTATAGGCAGCTGGGATAGAGTAAATTTAAGGAATGTAAGGGTGGTAGATATATACTTAAGAGGAAATTGGGAGAGCAAAAAGGCGAATAAGGTTAAGGAGAATCCAAAGAAATTCTACAAATACATTAAGGGGAAAAAGAGTAGGGAGAGACTAGGCCCCTTAAAGATCAACAAGGCTATGTATATGTGGAACAACAAGAGATAGCTGAGATGCTAAATGAGTTTTTCGTGACAATATTTACTGTGGAGAAAGATGTGAAGCTAGAGAACTTGGGGAAATAAATAGTGATATCTTGAAAGGGTCCTTATTACAGAAGAGGAGATGCTGCACATTTTAAACACACAAAGGTGAATAATTCTCTGAGACCTGATCACATGTATCCCAGAACTTTGTAGAAAGTTAGAGAGGAATTTGCTGGGCCCCTTGCTGAGATATTTGTGTCATTGATAGCCATGGGTGAGGTATTGGAAGACTGGAGGTTGGCTAATGTGATGTCATTATTTAAAATAGGTGGTAAGGAAATCCAGGGAACTATACATTGGTGAGCCTGACGTCAGTGTTGGGCAAGTTGTTGGAGCGAATCTGAGGGACAGGATTTACATGTATTTGAAAAGGCAAGGACTGATAGGGATAGTCAACATGGCTTTGTGTGTGGGAAATCCTGTCTTATGAACTTGATTGACTTTGTTTTTGAATAGGTGACAAAGAAGATTGATGAAAGCAGTGTGGTAGATGTTGTCTGTATCAACTTCAAGGCGATCGACAAATTTTCACAGGATAGGCTGGTTGGCAAGGTTAGATGACATGGAATCCAGGGGTAGCTAACCAATTGGATCCAAAATGGGCTTGAAAGTAGGAGATGGCGGGTGATGGTGAAGGATTGCCTTTTGGACCGGAAAGCTGTGACCAGTGGTATGCCATAAGGATTGATGCTGGGTCCACTACTTTTTGTCATTGATATAAATAATTTGGATTTGGATATGGATATAGGAGGTGTGGTTAGTAGGTTTGCAGACAACACTAAAATGGGTGGTGTAATGGACAGTGAAATTGGTTATCTCAGTACAGGAGGACCTTGATCAGATGGGCTGAGGAGTGCCAGAGGGAGTTTAATTTAGCTAAGCGTGAGGTGTTGCATTTTGGTAAAGCAAATTAGGACTTATACAATTAATGGGAAAATCTTGGGAAATGTTGCCAAACAAAGGGGCCTGTTGCCGCAGGTGCATAGTTTCTTGGAAGTGGAGATGCAGGTAGACAGGGTGGTGATGAAGGTATTTGGCACACATGCCTTCAGTGGTCAGTACATTGAGTATTGGAGTTGGGATGTTATGTTGCAGCTGTACAGGACCTTGGTGAGGCTGGTTTTAGACTACTATGTTCAATTCTTGCCTCCTTGCTATAGGAGGGATGTTGTTAAACTTGAATGGGTTCAAGAAAGACTTAGAGGAATGTCGCCTGGATTGGAGGATTTGAGCCATAAGGAGAGACTCAGTAGGCTGGGATTATTTTCCCTGGAACAACATCAGTCAGGAGTGACCTTTATAGAAGGTTTTAAAATCATGAGAGGCGTAAGGTGAATAGCCAAGGCTCTTTCCCCGGGGTAGGGGAGTCCAAAACTACTGGGCATTATGTTTAAGGTGCGAGGGGAAAGACTTAAAAAGACCTGGGGGGGGAGGGGTGGAGAAACTTGCACATGCAGAGGGTGGTATGTGTATGGACCGAGCTGTCAGAGGAAATGGAGACAGTACATTACAAAAATTAAAAGGCATCTGGATGCGTAGATGATTAGGAAGGGATTGGAGGAATACAGACCAAATGCTGGCAAACGGGACTAGATTTATTTAGGATTTCTGGTCAGCATGGACAAGTTAGACCGAAGGGTCTGTTCCCATGCTGTATAGCTCTATAACTGGAATAAACAAGTACTAAACAAACAAGCCAGCGGTAAGATTTGAGATCAGATTTTTTTTCGGGCAGTTGTTATGTGGAATTGACTTACGGTTAGCAGTGGGTGGATCTTGTCTGAGAAGCTTCATACACTCATTAAAGATCATTCCTGTTAACTGGATTTTGTTTTCTTATAGCTTTGTGGGCCTTTGTATTTTTTGTGGGGTGGCTGGTGGGCCAGGGCAAGATTAGCACGTTGTAAGATAATTATATCTATTTTTCTGAAAGAGATTTTGTTTTTTTTAAACTCAATTTACTGCATACAAACCTATCTATCTCCGTCTTAAATGTACTCAGTGACCTGGCCTCCACAGCTTTCTGTGACAGTGAATTTCATAGATTCACCACTCTCTGGCTGGAATAGTTACTCCTTATCTCCATTCTGAAAGGTCTTCCCTTTAGTCTAAGGCTGTGCCCTCGGGTCCTAGTTACTCCGACCAATGAAAGCATCTTCCCAACATCCGCTCTGTCCAGGCCATTCAGTATTCTGTAAGTTTCAATGAGATCCCTCCTCATCATTCTAAACTCCAATAAGTTTAGTCCCAGAGTCCTCAAACGTTCCTCATATGTTAAGCTTTCCATTCCTGGGACCAATCTCGTGAACCTCCTCTGAACCCGCTAGAGTCATAGAGTATTGCAGCATGGAAAGAAGCCCTTTAGCCCATTGTTTCCTCACTGATTATCAAGTGCCTTTGTAACCTCATTTTCCAACACTTGGCTGTTGCCTAGCATACATCTGAAGTATTCATCTAAATACTTCTTAAATGTTGCAATGGTTACAATCCTTCACCACCCTTTTCAGGCAGTGGGCTCCAGATACCCACCATCTTTTTAGTGTGAACAGTTTTCCTAAATCTCCTCTAAATCTTTTGCCCCTTATTTTACGCCCTGGTTGTTGACCCCCCACAGAATGAAAAAGCTCCTTCCGAACTATCCTTTTTATGCTCCTCATAATTTCATATATCCCAAGTTACTTCGAGAATCATCGTTGAAAGGAAAGAAATTGCTCTCCATAAATTAGGAGTTGTTTCAAAGATGGCTTTACTGGGTTTAACCCATTGTTAAATCTACTTTAAATTTGTTTTTTTCTCCCTTTTAATATATGCACTTTATGCACTCGACCAGAGACACTTGAGTTTGCCAAGTATGTAGTTAAGAAATATGTTGTGACTCCAAAACGTTTTTATTTTAAGTATTTTTGTTTTAAAACAGTCCTTCAGATAAAAATGTTTGCTGTTCCAATTGGGATTCAAAACTGGAATTTCAGGAAAATATTTAAGATAGCTGAAGAGTCAGATTTAAAAAGTATGTGCCCGTATCTTCAATGGGAAAGTAATGATTTGATGTGTACCTAATAGAAAAGATGATATATGAAGAGCTGTTTGAGGGGAAAATATGTCGGCACTAAAGTTGGAAGTGATTGCTAGCTGAATGTTCATAAGTCTCGGGATCTGGTGATGGATTTGTATTTGATCTTGATGATGCCATTTGTGGATATGTTGACTTGCTTTTTTCTCCATAATACATGAAGTATGATTTTAGAGAGATGGCAGATGTAGCTTAGACAGATGTGAGGTGCTGCATTTTAAAAAGGCAAATCAGGGCAGGACTTGAACACTTAATGGTAAGGTCCTGGGGAGTGTAAATGAACAAAATGACCCTAGAGTGCATGTTCATAGTTCCTTGAGAGTGGAGTTGCAAGTAGATAAGATAGTGAAGAAGGCGTTCGTTATGCTTATACTCACTGGTCTATGCATGGAGTGTAGAAATTGGGAGATCATGTTGCAGCTGTACAGGACATTGGCTAGGCCACTTTTGGAATACTGCATACAGTTCTGGTTTCCCTGCTATAAGAAGGATGTTGTGAAACTTGAAAAGGTTCAGAAAAGATTTACAAGGATTTTGCCAAAGTTAGAGAGTTTTAGCTATAGAGAAAGCCCAGCCTTTTCAGCCTATTTTCCCTGGAGCATTGAAGTCTGAGAGGCATGGATAGAGTAAATAGACAAGGCCTTTTCCCTGGGGTGGGGGGAGTCCAAAACTAGACGGTGTAGGTTTAAGGCGACAGGGGAAAGATATAAAAGGGAACTAGGGGGCAACTTTTTCCACACAGAGGGTGTTGCATGTATGCAAGTGGTGGAGGCTAGTACAATTACATCATAAAAGATATCTAGAATGGTATATGAATAGGAAGGGCCTAGAGGGATATGGGCCAAATGCTGGCAAATGGGACTAGATTTATTTAGGATATATGGTCAGCATAAACAAGTTCGACGGAGGCGTCTGTTTCCATGCTGTACATCTCATTGACTCTCTCTGTTTCCGCCCTAAATATATGCAAGGATTCTACCCCACAATGTTATTGCAAGGAGTTCTAATGACTCCGAACCTTCTGAAAGAAGAAATGATCCTTATCTTAGTCCTAAATTGATGGCCCTTTATTTTGAGACTAGTCCAAGACACTCCCATGAGTGGAAACATCCTCTGAGCATTTGGCTTGTCAAGCCCGTTAAGAATCCTCCATGTTTCAATGAGATCATCTCTCATTCTTCTAACCTCCTGTGAGTAGAATCCCAACCTATTCAACCTTTGCTCCGAAGACAATCCCTTCATGCCAGGCATCAACCTAGTGAACCGTGTTTCAACTGCGTTCAATTGAAAAAATACCTTTCCTGAGGTAAGAGAACAAAAACTGCTCTTAATACTCTAGATTGGTCTCGCCAGCACCTTGTACAGTTTGCTGTAATTAATTCTATAATAATTAATTCCAATATTTTTCAAACTATAAATGTTAGCCTGATCAGCCTATTGTACCCACTTATTACCTCCCCTTTTTGAAGAGGGCAATCCCATTAGCTGTTTCCCAATCATCCAGTACTTCGCCAGAGTCCAAGGATTTTTGAAAAAATTACAGTCAATGTATTACAGCCACTATCTCTGTAGCTACCTCTTTTAGGACCCTTGGGATGCAATGTGAATGTAAAAAATTTCTTGCCACTATCTGAAGAAGAGTAGGGGAGTCGCAGCCTGTTTAACCAATATTACTAAAATGAATTATTTAATTATTCATCTTGTTGTTCATGATGATGAAGCACCGTGTACTTTGCGTACCCAGAAATCCTACAGTTTGTAACCATACGGGCAGGTCTTATGAGCTCAGGAATTACAGGTTGGTATACATATTGATTGTGAGGATCATGAAAATGTTATCCCGTGGAGATTGTTTGCCCAGGTTCACAGGTAGTTTGCTGACCAACAGAGTCAGATGATTGAAGGAGGCCATGAAAGTCGGATGTGCAGACAGCTGTCCAGAAAAATATAAAAAGTGGCTAAATATCCAAGATGATCAACAAGTGAGAGCCATTTACAAGAGTGGAAAATTCAGTTCCAATCTTGATTTGGTGTCATATTTGACTCCAAATTTTAACTTTTGTTTCATTCTCTGTAGGCACTGTTGGAGTTGCTGCATATTTTTAGTAATTTCTAGTTTTACTTCAGGATTCCACCATTCACAGTGTTTTGCTTTTAGTTCAGCATTGTTGTAGTGGTCAGAAATACAAGCTATGTTCTTGTCCCTCCCACACTACTTCCATTGTGACCCCACTAAGACTTGAAAACTGTCATGACCTGTCTAAGAGATGAGAGGGAGGGTTAGGAGGGCCTAAGAAAGTAGAGGATGGGCCGGAACTGAAGACCAGTCTGGTTGAGGGAGGGATTACATCCATTGCTCTCTCTGATCTGGTGACCCCAAAATTTCAGCTCAAGATTCCACTTGGGTCACAGCCAGCACTTTTGGAAACCTATGAAAGGATATAATTTCATGTGTATGATTATATTTTCTGAATATAGCACAAATTTAGCCTTCCATTATTTCTGCAGGATTAATTCTTCTGGTTAAATACGTTTGGATTCACATCAGGCCTGCAGTATAATTTGTATAGATTATAATCAATTTATTCATCCTGTGCTGAAGTGCTTGTTCCAGCCATCTTCACCAGTGTTTGTGAGATATAATTCCCTGCTGCATTATTACTGTTCCTCGGGCTGAGTTTGGCCACATTCGTTCATATGGCTTCGAACTTAAGTTAATAATGTTAATTCTTCTCTAATGTGGACTATTGTTTATGAGAGTTAACAAAAACAGCAAGGTATTCTATCTATAAAATCATGCCACTTCTTTAAAAATCGTGAAGTAAATCTTGTGGACTGACTGTTGTTTGCAAGTGATTGTTTCCTCACAGCTTTTTGTCCCCTATAAAAGGTATCGCCAAATCCTGGAAAAAGCCTTGCAGTTAACAGGGGCTGAGCAGCTGGAGGCTTTGAAGGCCTTTGTGGAGGCTAGTGAGTATTGTACTTTAAAATATATGGTTATATTCAGCAAAGACTGCATTATGTATTAAGTGCGATATTTTTTCAATACTTTGACCAAAAATAATGCCTCACCCCATGCTCCCATTTAGAGGTCACTCTCATCCTCTGTCCATTGTGCCTACCCTCCTCAAGTTCAAGCTAACGATCTTCTCATCTACACATTTTCTCCCTTGTTTCCCATTTTATTATGTCCTGCTCTCCAGTTATGTGCTGACATTTCAACAGCCCTCTGTCATCACTCTCATCATTTCTGGAGTGGTGCTGTTTGAGTGTGGCTCATACCATGTACTATTGAACAAAGTAATCAAGTATCAGTTTATGCTGTTGTCAGGAATTTTCTCAATAGCATGGGATAGCAAATATGGAAAGGAAAATGGACTATGAATGAAGGATTGGGTGGAAGAGATAGAGGGGAACACAGTAATGGTTGGAAGCGGCTTTGGGGCATTGGTGCGTTACAGGAAGAAGTAATGTGTGCCAAGTTTGCTAGAAGTCTTGTTTCTCTTCATTGTGAGGGGAGCAAACTATGGGTATCAGAGCTCTGTTTTTGCTTGAGCATAATGGAGGGTGATGGGTTATCAGGTTTGCTTTCAGCAGGGGCCTAGTGTTTACCTGGGAGTTAGAATTTCCTGGTGCTGATTTAACTTCATTTCATTAGTGGAAGAGAGGCTTTCCACTCTTGCTTTCTGTTTCTGATCTCCAGTATTATTTCTCAAGTCAGCCATATTGTGTTGAGCGATGATCCTTCCAGGTTTACTCCTGAGGTCCCCAGCACCAAAGATGTCATATTCCAGTCAATTTGATTCACTCCATGTGATTACAAAAATAGCTGAGAACACTGGATGTAGAATTAGTTATGGACCGCAACAACCCCTCAGTTGTCACACTGAATACTTGTGCTCCTGAACCAGCAGCGGCCTGAGGATGTTGTTCAAGCACAGTTACAGTTATGTTATTGAAAATCACTTGGATATGTCTTGACTACAAAAGGCAAGACAAATCCAATCTGCCAGTTACATCCGTCAGTCTACTGTCAATCAACAACAAAATGATGGAGGATATTGTTGATAGTGCCATCATGTGCCACTTACTCAGCAATAACACGCCTCATTTAGGTTCTGCAAGAACTACAAGCTTCCATTCCTGAAAGCATCCTTATCAATGCCTGGAAAAATTATTGAAATTCCAGTAGTCAATAGAGAGTGATTGCCCTTTACATCAAGATAGTGTTTGACTAAATATTCATCAATGAATCTTAATAAAATTGAGGGTAGTGGAACTCAGGTGGAAAATTCTTCACTACTTGATATCATATCTGACATAAAGAAAGACAATTGTGTTCTCAAAGTCTAGTTATTTCTAGTCCAGGATATTTCAGTAGGAGTTCCTCAGGGTGGTGACTGAATCATCTTCAACTGCTTCGTCAGTCATCTCCATCAGAAAATCAGAAGTGGGGATGTTCAGTAATTATTGCACGGTGTTTCATTCTATTTGTGGTTACACAGATAAGGAGGTAATCCAAGCTTGCATAAGGTGACACCAGGACAAATTTAGGCATGGGACTTTTAAAAGGGAAATAAAATAAGTACCAGGCAACGACAGTCTCCAAGGAGACAATCTCCACCTCCCATGACATTCCACAGCATTAACATTGTTGAAGCCCAAGCTGTGCTATGCCATGCCATGCCCACCATATACAAGGTGCAAGTCTGAGCCAGTGTTCTTTGTAATTTTCTTAAGGGCTGCACGGGTCTCCAAAGTCTGTACGTGGCAGTGACTTCCAGAACAGAAAGAGAAGACCCACACTGGGTGAATATCCTGGAATTCTGTCTCTAACTGCATTGTGGGTCTACCTACAGCAAAAAAAAATGTATTGAGGCTCATAGATTTGTCACATGCTATCTTGTTGTCAAGGGCGATCACACTCTGTTGACCTCTGGAATTCAAATAATTTTCCTGGTCCCAGAATGCGGCCATCTTCTGTCCTGTGAATATACTCAAGCCACCAAAGCAACTTTTTGATTAGCACTAGCATGCTCACCATGCTTATTCGAGAAAGCACTGCTTCATTGGTAACTTTGACTTTCCATGGGATGCACGCACCATCCTAACTTGGAAATATAACACTCTTCCTTTGCCGTCACTAGCTAACAATCCAGGGATGCTCCCTAATGCACTGTGCATGTTCTTAGACTACAATGTGCTGTAACAGTTCAAGCCTCATCAATGGTGAGTGGGAATGGGCTGTTAATGTTAGCCTTGCCAATATCATGAATGAGTTCAAAATACATTCCTCATCTTTTGAAAGACTTTTCTTTCATGATTTTATTTGTCATAAAGCACATCTGATTTGACTCTGACAAACATATATTGTACCTTGTTGATCTTTTCAACCTGTCTAAAGTCTTTCACACAGATGACCATGTCATTCTTCTTCAATGTGTCTCTAATGTCATCCAACTAGATCGTACTGCTCTGGCACAATTTTATATTTACATAGTAAGAGACAACATAACACTCGTAATGCCTTCTTGTTACCTCAGGTGTCTCCAAGGATTTAGCACGTCTACGGACTGTCTCTTGGTGACATCATCTGAAAGCACTGTTAAGTTCCACAAGTCTCATTGACAGCATGCACCTCCAGATCAACACCACCTCTCAGTTCTTCCACTGTTACTAAATTGTTAGACCCCCTGTCTGACATCCAGTACTGGATGAGCAGAAATGTCTTTCAATGAGATATTGAGAAAACTGAAGCTATTATTTTGAGTCCTTCATCAGGGCAATAGTCTGTTTGCAATCTTATTGTCATATAATATCATATTTGATCACAAGATGAGCTTCTTTACCATCACTAAGACTAGCTGTTTCCACTGTAACACTGCATTACTTAATTTGCATCTCAACTCATCTGCTACTGGAATATTTATGCTCTTAGTACCTCTACGCATGAGAATTTCAGCATTCTTCTGGTCTCGCACACAAACTTGAGATCATCTAAAACTCTGCTGCCTATGTCTTAACTTCGAATAAGCGCTTGTACTTGATGATCTCCATTGCATGCCAATAAAGCAGTATCTTGATTTTGGAAAAACTTGCAGTGGCAAGGGAGAAGCAGCAACATCAGTTCTGTAATGTCTAGTTTCTGCTCCAGTCAACTGGGGCAATGCCATTGGAATTCTGCTTCCACTTGCAATGTGGTGCTAGTTTATGATGACGACATCAGTGTCACCGAACAAAAAAAAATGAAGAACTGTGGATGCTGGAAATCAGAAGCAACTTCAGAAATTGTTGGAAAAACTCAGCAGGTCTAGCAGGATCTGTGGAGAGAAAGCAGAATCAATGTTTAGTCACCCTTCAGAACATGAAGGAACTGAACGAAAGGTTTTGAAGATGGCTCACTGACCTGAAACTTTAACTCTGCTTTCTGAGTTTTTCCAATTTCTGGTTTTCTTTCAGTGTCACCAACTTGTATTTGGTCAGTGATGTTTTGATATACATTCAGTGATTAACAAAGAAATCATGATTACAAAAGTTACAGGAAAATCATTAAACTCAACCACCAATGGTTTTCCAAGTATCCTCTGTGGAATAATTTTATTAGTAAATGGCAGAATTTTAATTGAAGCTTAATTTCTCCATTTACGTAGTATTTTTCAAGACTTTTGATCAAAGTTAAAAGTATACATCGTCAACTTATTTTAAAATTGACCTTATAAAAGCACTTAGTGTCAACATGACTTCATACAAATGTGGAAACGAGAAAATGGCACTCTATACCATTTTTCAATGTGTACATTCTGGGGGATTTTTTTTTACCTTTAGTTCTTGATTTAGTGTCAGTGGATCAGAAATAGTGGGTAACCTGTGCCCAGATCCCTGATGTTGTCCCTTGGCACACTAAACTTTGCTAACAGCTTAAAGATGAAAATTAGCTCTCCCCTTCCCATGCTTGGGATGTAAGGAAAAGCCAGGGAGCTGTAGACCGGTGAGCCTGACCGGTGGGCAGAACAAAGTGTGGAGCTGGATGAACACAGCAGGCCAAGCAGCATCTTAGGAGCTCAAAAGCTGACGTTTCAGGCCTAGGGCAAGTTGTTGGAGGGAATCCTGAAGGACAGGATTTACATGTATTCGGTAAGGTAAGGACCGATTAGGGACAGTGAAATAGATTGGTGTGTGGGGAAATTGTGTGTCACTATCTTGATTAAGGTTCTTGTAGAAATAACGAAGAGGATTGATGAGGCAAGAGCGGTGGTCGTGATCTATTTGGACTTCCACAGGAAACGGTGGAGTCTGGTACAATTTACAACATTTTTAAAGGCATCTGGATGGGTATACGAATAAGACGGGTATATGGGCCAAATGCTGGCAAATGGGGCCAGATTTATTTGGAATATCTGGTTGGACTGAAGAGTCTGTTTCTGTTCTGTATATGTCTATGACTGTATGTCTAGAAGGAGCATTTTAATCTCTTGTAATGGGGTGATGTCAGCTCATTGGTCACAGGTCTTTGATTGGAACTGCTGGTGGTTGACACCATTGGGGAACCCATCACCCAGATGCTTGAAAAGGTTGCTTTGGCTCCTCAGTTTACATTTTAGTTAATTTATTTTCCCAGTGCTGTAAAATACACATCTTAAAAGAACTTCAGTTTGGATTCACAAGAACTACAATGTAATTTTATTTAATATCAGGTCAAGGTTTGAAAATAGTGATTTTAAAAAAGGGATTGAAGGACTTTTGAGAGTGCTTAAATTCTGTCAACAGATAGTTTGTGTGGAGACCCTTCAGCACGGGCATTCAGTAAATTAATACTTTAGTTTTGTTGGTCTGTGTGTTATTTTCAACAAAGCGCTTGCAATGAATTTGAAGATCTCAACAAAAGTCTTCTGGTGTAAATTTGTGTCAAAGTCGGGCAACCGGTATGAAAACCTGGAAGTACTTAAAAGCCTATTGAGTCTGTTGTTGGGTTTGCTTTAATGGACTGGCAAAATTTAAATGCCTGGTAGCAATCAGTTGGTGATAATGGGAGCTGCAGATGCTGGAGAATCCAAGATAACCAAGTGTGAAGCTGGATGAACACAGCAGGCCAAGCTGCATCTCAGGAGCACAAAAGCTGACCCATGGAGGATCTAGGCCCGAAACGTCAGCCTTTGTGCTCCTGAGATGCTGCTTGGCCTGCTGTGTTCATCCAGCTTCACACTTGGTTATCTAGCAATCAGTTGGTAGTCACTTAAGAATATGAAGAATTAAATGGCATTTGGCTTACGTCTAATTTTTGCTGTTATTTATTGATATCAGTATTTTACATTAGCTCAGAGATAACATTGCTTTTTTACAAAATTATGACGTGGTTTTTATTTCTCATCAAATTGCCCTGAATAATTATTAGGATATATTTTGCTAAGCAGAATTTCTGAGAACATTAAAAACCCTAGTTTAGAATGTGAACTCGAATACACTATCAATGCAAGTACACTTAATCATGTTTTAAATATTGAATTTGAAACTGTGTTGACAAATCATTGCATATTCAGATTAATAAACGCTGCTGTCATACTTGTTGAATTTTTGGATTTTCCTTCTGTCTCAAGATTATTTTGGTTTTCATGGAATTGTAGAATCATACAGCACAGAAACAGATGCTTCAGCCCAACCATTCCATGCCAAACATAATCCCAAACTAAACTAGGCCGACCTGCCTGTACCTGGCCCATGTCCCTCCAAGTCTTTGCTATTCATGTACTTATCCAAATGTCTTTTAAATGTTGTAATTGTACTCACATCCACCACTTCCTCTGGAAGTTCATTCCACACGCAGACCATCCTCCGTTTAAAAAAAAATTGTCCCTCACGTCTTTTCGAAATCTTTCTCGTCTCACTTTAAAAATGTGCCCCCAGTCTTGAAATCCTCCATCCTCGGGAAAAGGCAACTACCATTAACTCTATTTACGCTCCTCATTATTTCATAAACTTGTATAAGTTCACCCTTCAACCTTCTACGCTCAAGCAAAAAAAGTCCCAGCCTATGCAGCCTTTGTTATAACTGAGACCTTCCATACCTCTTCTGATCCTTCTCCAGTTTAATAACATCAGCAAGACCCCATCACCTTAACTGTGCCCACTTTGGTTTTGAGAAATGGCTGTTTTTTCAATAACATGCAAGGCAGTCTGTTTTATTTGTGTGGTTTGTCCTCTAATCGTCGCCTGGCCTGATGTAGAAAATGACAGTACAACTGTTTCCAAAGGACCACTCTTGAGCTTGTGCAGATTGTTGTCCAGTCTTCACATGGTCCAATTTTAATTGAAACACTTTATACAATCTACAAACAAATGCCTAATTTAACATTAATAAGAAACAATTGTACAATTAAGGTTGGAATGCTATTATTGAATTGAATTAACTTTATTGGCACCTGTTCAAATGAGTACAGTGAAAAGTTTATAAGTCGCCAGTTGTAGCGCCATCTTGGGTGTAAAGATACGTTAAGTACAACTTCAGTTACAGGATTAGTTACAATGTAACAATGTCACCAACACACAGCACCATCTTAAGTACAGAGCACCCAGGTGAATAGAGAAATGAAGACATATATTTGTGTAAAACAAAATTCTAAGCTGTTTTACTGTAGATAACTTGGATTTAAAAATAACTGTTTTGTAATCCAAAGGATCTTTACTCTTTTTTGTGAAGGTGCTAATTGGTTTACTTACATTCTACTGAAACAACTTGCATGGCAGACTGGTTAAGTAGCTAAAAGCCCATGGGATTCAGTGCAAGTTATCCCAAAATTAGTTTAGTGGCAGGAACAGAGGGAGACAGTTAAAGAATGTTTCTGTGACTGGAACCCTGTGTCTAATGGTGTACCACAGAGTTAGGTGCTGGGCCAGTGCTGTTAAATGTGTAAATTAATAATCTTGGCATGAATGCAAAAGGTATGGTTTGGAATTCGCAGGTAACATGAACATTAGTGATGTTGTAAAAAGCAAGGAGGAAAACTTTAGACTACGGGATGATGTAGATGAGTTGGTCAGACGGCCTGAACAGTGGTAATTGAAATTTTAATCTGAAAATACCTGAGGTAATGCATTTTGGGAAGCCTAAAAAGGGAACTATGTGCATGTGGAATGGTAGGACCCTAGGAAGGTCAGAGGATAAGAGGGGCCATAGTGTGCATATCCATAGATTTTTGAAAATAGCAGGACTGGTAGTTAAGGTGGTTAAGAAGGCATATGAGATACTTGTATTCAATGCCTTGACTAATAAATACAAGAAGAGGTTATGATGGAGCTATATTTAACCTTGGCCACAGTTGGAATCCTGCCATTCTGATCATCACAATAGGAAGTATGTGATTGCACTAGAGACAATCCAAAAGAGATGTACCAACATGTTTCCTAGGCTGGAGCAAGTCAGCTATGAAGATTGCCTAAATAGGCTGAGGGGGGAAGAATGAGATTGAGATGTACAAAGTTCTGAGGGGCATAGACAGGGTGGATGGGAGAGATGTTTTCCCATAGTGGGGTCACTAACCTATTAAAGTGAAGAGCAGAAAGTTTAGAGGGGATTTAAGGCCATTTCTGTTTACCCAGAAAGTTGTGGGTCTCTCGAACTTACTGCTTGTAAGGGTGATAGAGGCAGGAACCCTCATGACATTTAAGAACCACTTAGATGAGTACTTGAAATGATGTAGTATAGGTTGATGTTTGGTGACTGCTGCAGACACGATGGTTCGAATGACCTCTTTCTGTACAGTAGAAGATAAAATGCAATCTGTGCTTCACCAAAATGCCATGAGTTTTTTTTATTCTAGCCTTGTATTTTTTTCTCAGCAGCTGGTATCCATTGACATATTACAAATGAATTTTAAGTTCAAGTACCAAGCTAAACCTGAATAAATGCGAATGAAATATTTTTTGTTTATGCTTTGTGTTAAAAGCAAACAACAAACAATGGAACATAAAGTAACATTTTCGCATTGAATTCTTTATATGAGGAATCTGATTTTCATCAATTTATATTTGTAACATAGGATAGGAAATGTAAATGTCCCATTCCAGCAGTGCTCTGCTAATTGTGAATTATGTTTTCCAAGGAGACTAACCCTCCAACTATAATGAAATATGCTCACAAGTCACTGTAAATTGTTCATGTTACTTTGTCAAGGGAATGCTCTAAACTCTTTTTTATTCCCTTCTTTGTTTTAATATAGTGGTTAATGAAAATGTCAGCCTAGTGATTTCCCGGCAACTGCTGACTGACTTTTGCTCCCACCTACCAAATCTTCCAGATGCCACAGCTAAAGAAATCTATCACTTTACTTTGGAAAAGATCCAGCCTAGAGTCATTTCATTTGAAGAGCAGGTGAGAACATGATAGATAGTAAGCAACAATATTTACTTGCCTTAAAATAAAAGATGGTTTAATTTTTAATTGTGAAAATATTTATTTGACTTTGCTTTGAACTATGTAAAGCTAAGAAAAACCTGTAGATAGCAAATTATACTCATTCCATGCAGATATGATTAGTAAATGGGAATGTGAAACACTAATGATCAGAATGGACTTCCGATCGTTGCCATTTGAAAAGTATGAAAACAGGAGAATGAAGCATGAGAAGCCTCCGGTTTCTTTTTAACATGGCACTAAATTTAAAATAAATTATTAAAATTCTTTGGTTCACATACAAAAAATGCTCTTCAGGAAGATTTCGAGAATAAATGAAGCTATTACCCATTCTGACCTAGTTTAAGTCAGCTGGAAATAATATCATGGAATGCCTTTAGGGCCTCTTACTCATCAACCTTCATGTTAGGTTCCAAAATAGCACAAAACAACTTTATTTTCAGCCAGCCCACTTTAACGTTTTGTGGCGCACCTGTCTGTAATCTGCAGTCCATTGTTTACAAACACAACTGTAACTTCTTTGAGAATAAGTAAATGGACATTTCCAAAACCATACCTTGAATGAGCAACTGCAGTCGGTTTGTTATGTATTCTTCAGATTCTCTGCTCCACCTTGGAATGTGGGTTGATGTGGTAATGAAAGAAGAGAATTAAAAATCTGAAGAAAAATATTCTTATTTTTCTTGCAATGATATGGATTGATTTAAAAAAAAACAAAATCTTAACATAAATTCAAAAGCAACTCATTCAGAAGCTACCAATGATTTACATTTCTTTTCCTTATCGTTAGTTGTGTACCATGGTTGCAAAAACAGAAGTTGCTGAAAAAGCTGAACAGCTCTGGCAGCATCAATGAAGAAAAAAGTCAGAGTTAACGTTTTGGGCCTGATGATCCTTCCTCAGATATCACGGATATCTTCATATACCATGATTTGTTTGTTTAATTTTTCAGGTGGCTTCCATACGACAGCATCTTGCCACCATCTATGAGAAGGAAGAAGACTGGAGAAACGCTGCTCAAGTTTTGGTGGGAATTCCATTGGAAACTGGGCAAAAGTGCGTATTGGATAAATTTCCATGCTTAATTGTTGTGGGCAGTATTGTAACTATTTTAAAGAAGATGGTTGAATTTAAAATTAGTGTCCACAAATCATTGCACATTAAAGCATGTCATCATTTCACTTAAGTAAGAATAAATTTATACTTAAATGTAAACAATATTTGAGTGAACATCTTGGCATACAAAGCTACAGGGCACATGCTGGGAAATGAGATTATAGCAGACTGGTGCTTGATTACGGGTGCAGAAACGATGGCTGTAAGTGCCTCTTTCTGTACTGTAAGGATCTATGTCTCTGTTGTGAATAACATAGCTGATTTAGTTGACAAATATAATGAGTTCCTTTGGTGTTGTTGACACAGTTACATCAACAGAACACATTTAGGTAATTGAGTCCAGACAACCTGCGGAAAAGTTACTGCCTATCCAATACTATCCTAGCTTCTTATTTTACTGTCTGCTGCCCCACCATGGCCGTGTGCTTTTTTGCAAAAAGTCTGGGTGAGTGAATGGGTTGAGCCCGATTCCATTTTCTTGATGAACAGAGATTTGCATGAAATCGATTTAGAGTCATAGTCATGCAGCACAGAAACAGATCCTTCAGCCCAACAATTCCATGCTGACCAGGTTTCCTGAACTGTACTAGTCCCATTTGTGTGTATTTGGTCCATATCTGCCTCAACGTTTCCTATCCATGTACCTGCACAAATGCTTAAACTGTACCCACCTCTACCACTTTTTCTGGAGCTCATTCCATACACACACCACTGTATCTATGAAATTTTGCCTCTTAGGTTCCTTTTAAATCTTTCCCATTTCACTTAAACCTACACCCTCTTGTTTTAGACTCCCCTACCTTTGACAAAGAGACCTTTGCTATTCACACCCTCCTTGCCCCTTGTGATTTTGTAAACCCCCAAAAGGTCACATAACATCTCCTGAATTTTTTCCCCTTCCTCCTCACTGGGAATGATTTAGTGTCTCCTATGGCCTTTCCTAAACAAGTCTAAGATGGGAACTGAATGGTTTAGAGAAATAAACCTCCATTTTGATCGTGCCACAACACATTTTATTGTTTCAGTGCCTGAATTTAACATCTGTTTAAACTTGTTTGAAATTGTTTTACTGCTTCAACAAGTTTATCAAGTGGATATTATTAAGTTATTATTGCTAGACAGTTAATCAAGAGACCCAGGTAATGTTCTGGTCTATGGGTTCAAAAGGCGTCATGGTAGATGGTAGGATATGAACACAGTAATAATCTGAAATTAAGAATTTATGAAACCATTGCCGATTGTCAGGCTAAACGTTCACTGATAGCCCTTAAGGAAGGAAATTTGCCATCCTTAGCTGGTCTGGCCTGCCTGTGACTCCAGACCTACAGCAATGTGATCAACTCAAAGCTACTCTCTGGGCAATTAGGGATGGGCAGTAAAAGGTCCAGCCAAAGGCACCCACATCCCATGAGTGAATTGAAAAAGAAACCTCGTGACTCACATTCTACCATAATGATCAAACTAGAGAATTAGCCCTGGTTCAAGGAAGACTTTACTGGATGTTGCCAGAAGCAATTAACACAAACTCTCTGCCAGGCAAAGAAGCTTCACAGATATACAAAATGGGAATGCTCAGCTCTTCTGTGTAAAAGACAGGCTAAAGCGAACATCTTCAAGCAGAAGTACTGATTGGATGAAATATCTTGATTCACCCTAAGCTTTCTGCCACTACAGGTCAGCCTTCAGTCAGTTCTGGAGTACTGAAGTCTTGAGATTTTGGAACATCACCACTTACCAGTTCTTCTCCAAATTGCTGAGTATCCTCACTGGAACGCACAATTCTATTTCTTTACCATCACCTGTTCAAAATTCTACAGCATTCTGTCTGTTGGCAAAGTGTGAGAACTTCCATCAGATGGACTGCAACAATCCAAGAAGGTCACTCATCTCTGCACCTCAAGTGCAATGAGGAATGGATCATAAATGCTGGTGAAGCCAGCAAATCAAACATCCCAAGAATATATAAAAATAAAAGCATTGGAACTTACAAAGCAAATTTGTTGAGCATTCAGTAAATCAGAAAATGAATGATAATTACTTTGAGTTAAGTATCCAAAAGAAGTAATAACTTTCTTGCCTTTAATCCTAGATGAATGATTATAGTATTGGGTATACACCTTGGGTAATTTTCAATTATTTTGTTTTTTATGTTTAAAAAAGACTTGGCCGTTTAGTTTTAAATGCTGTATTCTTTTTGAAGGCAATATAATGTGGACTATAAACTCGACACCTATCTGAAAATTGCTCGTTTGTACCTGGAAGATGACGATCCTGTGCAGGCAGAAGCTTACATAAATCGGGCCTCTCTACTTCAAAATGAATCCACCAATGAACAACTGCAGATACATTACAAGGTAGATTTCCATTATGCACAATAGCTATTATTATATAGCTAAAGACAGGAATGTCAAAACTTTTAAAAATGGAAGAATGCAGTAATTCCATTTCTGTTGCCATCTCAGCTCATGTGTGCTTCAAGTTGAATTGCCTATCTGATTGGAGTTAGCTGATTGCAGGTAAGAGAACAGTGTGTCGATCTAATTTGGCCTAGAATCCTTGGTTCAGACAGGAGGAAATTCAGTGGGGTTTCCATTCCTCCTTTTGATTCATGGTTGGAGAATGTTTGAATGTTTGGTGCTATTGGGTGGGCACGAGTAAAGTTGGGCTCAATTCTGGTTTAAGACCACTGATTGAATCTGAATCCAGTATGCTTTGAGGATGTACAGAACAGCTCATTGTATCTTCAGCTTTAATGCTTGGTTACCAGTTCCAAATCCCTCCCCCAACTTTGGTCATGCTTTCTTCTTATTGATCCCCATTATCATTGATTTTAAAAGTGGATACACCAAAAACCATTACTCAAAACAAGTCACAGAGATAGCCGGAACTGCCGATGCTGGAGAATCTGAGATAACACAGTGTGAAGCTGGATGAACACAGCGGGCCAAGCAGCATCAGAGGAGCAGGAAAGCTTGACCTTTCGGGTCGGGATCCTTTTTCAGAAATAACTGTTTATTTTTAGCCTGTTGTAGAGTTGCTGTGGAGCTAATTTATCCTAAAATCTTGGAAAAGGTAGAAAGCTCCACAGGTAAAAATGAAAGTTAGGATGCCAGCGTGAAACTCATTGCAAAACAAGTTGCTGTCTAGATTTAAGGAAAACACGTGGAAGGTGCAGTACGATGCATAAGGACACAGTAATCAGCATTTAAGAATTAACTGAGCTTGATTGACAGATTCAAGTTTCAATTCTAATGCCTTCAATGTAAACAAAAGATCATCATGTTAGTATAACATCGTGTGGAGTTGGAGGATCACAGCAGGCTGGGCAGCATCAGAGGAGCAGGAAAGTTGACAGCTCAGGTTGGGACCCTTCAAATTAACTATGTTATCTCTGACTGCAGCAGTTGCAGTTCTTGCTATCTCTGATCAGATTTGGATGTTAGTTGGCAGCAAATTAAATTTTAGTTTAATATCGCAATCAATAAATTACCATCTGCAAGCCACAAAAGTAGAAATCATTATAGAAATTGGACTGAATAAATCAAACCAGAAGTGATTAGTTATAGCAATCTGTGTAAAGTTAGTTTAGAAGGGAGCAGTTCCAATGGGATGTGCTTTGCTTGGACCATACTGGGACCAGTGTCCTGGTGAATTCAATAACTAGGGCTCTAGAGAGGGCTTTAAACTAATTAGCGAGAGAGAAAGGATAGGTAGGATTACAAAACAAGAGGATATAGCAGCATTACAGGATAACTATTTGGATAACAAATAACTGTAGGACCGTGAATAAATCAGGAGATACTGAGGGCATGTATTTTTTTAAAAAAGGGGGTATGTTATTTAGGCAGTGTATGACTTTAATTGCCTGTAGATTACAGTTGCCAGATTGGCAGAGGTTGCCACGAGGAAGAATTCATTGTGTCTGCTTGGGACAATTTTCTAGTGCATATGTTGTGGATTCTATCAGGGAATCAGGCTCCTTTGTATTTGGTGATGTGTAGTGAGGCAAGTTTAATAAGTGATGTCAAGTACTGGATCCCTTAGGCAACAGTGACTCTAACATGGTATAATTTAGCATTTAGTTTTGTTGGGAGGAACCTGGGTGGGCAACAACTGTGCCCAGCTTAAGTAAGGATGATTACAAATGAATGAGGCCAGAGCTAGCTGCAGTGGACTGGGAGAGTGGTATAGCAACAAAGATAGTTGAAGAAAAGTGGTAGCTGTTTAAGAAAATAATTCATGGATCACAGCAAACATGTATAGCGGTGAGAAAGAACAATTCAAGGAAGGGGATAAGACAACCGTGGTTAACTTTGAAGTTGAGGTAAGCGTCAGATTGAAAGATAAAGCATGATACAAGCAAAAATTAGTGGAAAGCCAAAGGACTGGGGAAGTTTTAAAAAGCAGCAAAGGATGACCAACATAAAAAGAGACAAGATAAACTTTGAGGGTCAACTTGTAAGTAATATCAAGACAGATGCAAAAGCTTCTTTAAATATATTAACAAGAAGAAAGAAGCCAAAGTTAGTACAGGCCCCTTAGAGAATGAGGCTGTGGAAACAATGTAGAACTAGGAAATGGAAGAGGAAGCGAATAAATACTTTGCATCAATCTTCACAATAAAACATACTAATTGTATTCCAAAATTAGAAATAATCAAGGGACAAAAGGAGGAGGGAAAATAAATTTGGTGAAAATAACTAGAGAAACAATGCTCGGGTAACAAATAGGGCTAAAAACCAATAGGACCCCTGGACCTGACAGGATGTATCCTGGGATATTAAACTTGTAACTTTAAAGAAAGTTAATAGACTCATAGTAATCTTCTAGGTATCCTTAAATTCTGGAAACTTCCTGGAGGATTGGACAACTGTCAATGTACCTTTATTTTAGAAATAGAGATAAAAACAGGTAACTTAAGCCTGTTATCTTAATGGCAATTATTGGGAAAAATATTAGAGTCAATTATAAAAGATGCAACAGTGGAACCTTTGGCAATAATAATATGCTCAAAAAGAGTCAACATGGCTTCATGAAATAGAAATCAGGCTTGACAAAATCATAACAGTTCTCAGAAAAATTAACAAGCAGGATAAATAAAGAGGAAGAAGTGGGTATATTTGAGCTTTCAGAAGATATTTGATAAGGCACCACATGTTTGGATACTTAATGAGATAAGAGCCCCTGGTTTTGGAGTTGTATATTAGCATGGAGGAAGGATTGGCTAACCAGTAGAAGACTTAGAAATGGAATGGGGGAACAGTTTCAGATTGGCAGCCTGTACCCCTAGAGTACCACAGCAATCAGTGCTGGGCCATAATTATTTACAATATAACTTAATGATTTGGATGAGGAAAGTGAATGTACAATAGCCAGATCTGCAGGTGACACAAAAATAGGTAGAAAGGCAAGCTGTGAGGATGACACATGAGGGGCATAGATAAGTTAGGCCAGTGGGCAAAAATTTGGCAGATGGATTATTTATTTATTCATGTGATGAGGGCATTGCTGGCCGGGCAGTATTTCTTGCCCTTCTGTAATTGCCCAGGGGGCAGTTGAGAGTCAACCATATTGATGTGGATCTGGAGTCTCATATAGGTCAGACCAGGTAAGGCTGACAGTTTCCTTCCCTAAAGGACGTCAGTGAACCAGATGAGTTTTTGTGACAGTTGACAATGGATTTGTGGTCATCATTAGACTGTTTAATTCCAGATATTTATTGAATTCAAATTGTGCAATCTGCTATAGTGGGATTTGAAACTGGCTTCCTGGGACATTATCTGGGTCTCTGAATTAACAGTCCAATGATAATACCACTAGGTCATCACCACCTCTGTAACAACTAGTAGGTAAGATTATGCACTTTGGGAAGATTGGAGGAGCTGACTTATTTAAATAGAGAAGGACTGCATAAAATGACGGTAGAGAAGAATTTGGAAGCCTTTGTGCATAAAACTCGAAAAGCTAGTATACAAGGAAAAGCAAGTGAAATATTGACCTTTATTTCAAATGAAATGAGTGTAAAATGGGGAAATATTGCTAATACTTTACAAGGCACTAGCAAACCAAAGCTGAATGATTGCAAACTGTTTCGGGCTCTTTATCTAAGGAAAAATCTACTGGCATTGGAGGCAGTCCTGAGAACGTTCACTAGACTGATCCCAGCTAAGGATGGGATGTGTTATGAGGAGAGGTTGAGTAGTTTGGGCCTGTACTCATGGGAATTTAGAAGAATGAGAGATGACCTTGTATAAACGACAGATTCTTAAAGGGACTTGACAGGTTAAATGTGGAAATGTAGTCTATCCTTGCAGGATAGTCGAGTACCAGAAGTATCAGAATAAGTGGTCGCAGATTGAAGACAGATGAACAGGAACTTCTTCTTAAAGGGTTTATGGATTTTTTTTAAACCTTAGAGGGCTATAGAGGCTGCATTATTAGGTGGAGACGGACAGATTTGTCATCTGAAAGCAAATCAAGGATTGTGTCAGGAAACTGGAGTTGAAGATGATCAGATCAGCTATGATCTCATTGAATGGCAGAGCAGACTTGACAGGCTGAATGACGTGGTTCTGATCTGATGTCTTATGGTCCTATGGTTAAACAAATATGATTTAATTGTAGAAAATATCAAAACATTTCTTCCTGAATCCCTTCAAAAAACCTTTTAAGTTCCTTTTAAGCTGGTATTCAGTATTTCATAAGCAGCTTCTGGTTGGGGATCAGAGGGATGGAGGAAGAAAGAGTAAATGGAATAGGATTTTTTAAAAAAATCGATAATTGGAGGAAAAGCACTAGAGTCCAATTATTCAACCTAGAAAAGCAAATCTGTTATACACAGCCTTTGCAGTTCCACAGGAGACTGAAACATTTGACTGTTGCACAGATGTCTTGCCTGATTTGTATTTTTAATAGAACAAAGAGGACAAAGAAAATTACATCACAGGAACAGGCCCTTAGGCCCTCCGAGCCTGCGCTTATCTATTTTCTAAGGATTTGTATCCCTTTGGTCCCTGCCCATTCATGTACTTGCCCAGACACATCTTAAAAGACGCTATCGTGTCTGCGTCTACCACCTCCGCTGGCAACACGTTCCAGGCACCCACCACCCTCTTGAGTAAAGAACTTTCCATGCATATCTCCCATAAACTTTCCTCCTCTCACTTTGAACTCATGACTCCTAGTAACTGAGTCCCCCACTATGGGGAAAAAGCTACTTGCTATCCACCTTGTCTATACCTCTCATGATTTTGTAGACCTCAATCAGGTCCCCCCTCAATCTCCATCTTCTAAATAATCCTAATCTATTCAACCTTTCTTCATAGCTAGTGCCCTCCATACCAGGCAACATCCTGGTAAACTTCCTCTGCACCCTCTCCAAAGCATCTACATCCTTTTGGTAATGTGGCGACCAGAACTGTACACAGTACTCTAAATGTGGCCGAGCCAAAATCTTACACAGCTACAACACGACCTGCCAACTCTTGTACTCAATACCCCGTCCGATGCATGAAAGCATGCCGTGTGCCTTCTTGACCACTCTATTGACCTGGGTTGCCACCTTCAGGGAACAATGGACATCAACACCCAGATCTCTCTGTACATCAGTTTTCCCCAGGACTTTCCCATTTACTGTATAGTTTGCTCTAATGTTTCAGGTTTCCTGCATCTTTATTTTTTCCGTTCGAATATTTCCCTAAGTTACATGTAAGTTGACTTACAAACTTACATCCAGAACCTCAACCTGAGCTACAAATCTTCTCAAAACCCGCTAGTTGACTTACTGTCAGAAATGTGCTTGAGAACCATGCAAATGTGCAGCTGGGAAAGAAGTCTGACTGAAGTCCACAATTCTGTCAAATTCTGGAATTTGTTATTTATGCTTGTTTTTAGCTTCTAATCATAATTTCAGTGTAAATGTTTGGTCTATTACAAAAACCTTGCTATTTTCTTGCTTTCCACATCCCTTATAACCTTTTGTACAAGTGTGATATTATTTTTGTGGTAGGTGAATCTTTAAATCTCACCTCAATTTTTATGTTAAATGTCGGAATCATTTTGATGTCCAGTTTATATATGTGCAAACTGGAAAAAAAAGTGTCATGTTTGTCACACAGTTGATTTAGTTCTTAATGGTTTTCAGACATAGGTAACCTGACTTTTTGTCTTCAGGTATGCTATGCACGTGTCCTTGACTACAGAAGGAAGTTTATAGAAGCTGCACAACGATATAATGAACTCTCTTACAAGTCTATAGTACATGAGACTGAGCGACTAGAAGCATTAAAGCATGCATTACACTGCACCATTCTAGCATCAGCAGGTAATAATATATTTATGTTGTAGACCAGTAAAGATAGAGCAACAATGTGTACAATAAACATCTGGTTGAGTTGAATTACTTTGGTTTGCAGGTCTTCAGTTTGAACCAGTACACTGGTCAATTTGTTAGTAGACTAGTATTCAAACTGCTTGTTTCCACAAATGGATAAGTGCATAATTAAATTAAAATGTCACAGACTTTTAACAAAAAAATCCTTTAGTGTAACTTTACCCTTGGTTTCATATGTTTTTTAAGTTTTCAATTCACAATTTCTCTGGAGTTAGGAAGGTAAGAATGGCGAGGGCTTCAGGCTCCTCCACAGCTGTGCTGCATTTTTTGGCCTTAATGGGAGCTCAGGAAGCATTTCCACAGCGCAGAACTTTCTTTTCAAAAGCAACGAAATTTAGCATGAATTTAACCATCCTGTAGTTGGATTCGAAGTGTTATTACTGGAGCAATTAACTAACTTCAGTACCAATCTTCAGAACATTTTAAAGATGCTGCACTTTCTTGATACACTCTCAATTCAGAAAAGCATAAATTATATTTTGTTTAATGTTAATGGTTGACAGTTCACATTGTTGCTACATGGGTAGCATGGAAAGTGATCTGGATGCAGACACCAAGGAAAATTATTTCAGTAAATTTGGCTGATGTTTCAAGTCAGGTGCATCTAGGCCTTTTCTTCCATAGTTTGGTTTTGACGGGTTAGGTTTTATTATGTGAAATGTCAAGGGCTATTAAAATGTGTGTCAAAGAAGTATCCATTTTTAAAATAAGACATCTAGTGGAATGAATTTAGAGCAGAAGATATTTTAAGCAAACCCAATTTGATGTATGGATGTAACATCGTGAACAAATACTGCAGTGTAACATAGTGAAGTTTTATAATTCACAATAATTCTGCTGGTTGTTTCTTCCCTCTGCCCCAGGACAGCAGCGTTCCCGTATGCTGGCAACCCTGTTTAAGGATGAACGCTGCCAGCAACTTGCAGCTTATGGCATTCTAGAGAAAATGTATCTGGATAGAATTATTCGAGGGAACCAGCTGCAGGAGTTTGCTGCCATGCTGATGCCTCATCAGAAAGCAACGACTGCTGATGGTAAAGTCTTGAAAGTTTCACACCTTTTTCTTTGCAGTGTACAGTTAAATAGTTTATGGGTCGGAAACTTAAAACACATCTTGGGAACTATAAATTTTAATTTTAACACAATGAATCTGAACAGCCTGTCAGGCTGAACATTCATCTCCTCATGGTGTTGTTCAAACAAAGCCAAGCTACCCTTAGTAGTTTCATGCATTGTTGAGTTACACACAATCATCTTCAATGTCAGAGTAAAAAGCAAAGACATTGGTATTAGTCACAGAGAAATCTGATAGGTCCAGGATAAATGTCAATAACAGGATGTAGATCAACTCTGGTGGTGGAAGGCTGTCATGGAAGAGCGAAGTGGACACTTAGAAAAAGGTGAGGAGCAAGAAGTGGAATGGAAGCTGTAGTATTGCCTGACTGTATGAAATTACACGTTGTACTTTCTTACTTGTATTACTATCCTCCCACTTCCTGGTAGCATAACTACTATCGTTGTCAACAAGCAAGTGGTGAGCTTACCTTTAATGTCGGCTCCGTTTGTGGACAGTGCCAAGCTAGGTGGAGCATGATGCATGCAAATGCAAAATCACAATAACTGATCACAATATTTCTGTGGTGGCATAGTGCAGTACTGTAGTCAGGGACTCATTTAGAACACTCAGTGATCTCACTTGAATTAATGGAGTGTTTAGATTTAATATTTAGCACACACTGGGAATATTGCATTAAAAGTTTGATTTTATTATAAAACAATTTGCGTAAGACTGAGTAAATATCAAACATTTTGCACCAGTAGATTGCTGTAAAATTTATGAACTTTCTTTCTGGCATATTTATTTGGATGATATTTTACAACAGCAAACAAATGCAGAGGATTCAGTTATTTGTAATTTTAAAACAAAACAATTTTTAATAGTTGATTTGATGTTTAGTCATTAATGGCATTCAAAAGATATCTGCAGACATGGAGCAAGGGCAGTGGTAATAATTAACTTGTCATTTATCTGAAATTGTCCGTGAATGAATGTAGACAGATGAGTATGCAGGAAGCATAGTATTTAGCATGCATATTCGATTTCCCTGTCAGCTAAGTTAGTTGGTTTCAAACTGGATAGCATTTAGAATGAGAGATAATGGGAACTGCAGATGCTGGAGAATTCCCTATTCCCAATTCCTCCGTCTCCGCCGCATCTGCTCGCACGATAAGACATTCCACTCCCGCACATCCCAGATGTCCGAGTTCTTTAAGGACCGCAACTTTCCCCCCACAGTGATCGAGAACGCCCTTGACCGCGTCTCCCGTATTTCCCGCAACACGTCCCTCACACCCCGCCCCCGCCACAACCGCCCTAAGAGGATCCCCCTCGTCCTCACACACCACCCTACCAACCTCCGGATACAACGCATCATCCTCTGACACTTCCGCCATTTACAATCCGACCCCACCACCCAAGACATTTTTCCATCCCCTCCCCTGTCTGCTTTCCGGAGAGACCACTCTCTCCGTGACTCCCTTGTTCGCTCCACACTGCCCTCCAACCCCACCACACCCGGCACCTTCCCCTGCAACCGCAGGAAATGCTACACTTGTCCCCACACCTCCTCCCTCACCCCTATCCCAGGCCCCAAGATGACATTCCACATTAAGCAGAGGTTCACCTGCACATCTGCCAATGTGGTATACTGCATCCACTGTACCCGGTGCGGCTTCCTCTACATTGGGGAAACCAAGCGGAGGCTTGGGGACCGCTTTGCAGAACACCTCCGCTCAGTTCGCAACAAACAACTGCACCTCCCAGTCGCAAACCATTTCCACTCCCCCTCCCATTCTCTAGATGACATGTCCATCATGGGCCTCCTGCACTGCCACAATGATGCCACCAGAAGGTTGCAGGAACAGCAACTCATATTCCGCCTGGGAACCCTGCAGCCATATGGTATCAATGTGGACTTCACCAGTTTCAAAATCTCCCCTTCCCCTACTGCATCCCTAAACCAGCCCAGTTCGTCCCCTCCCCCCACTGCACCACACAACCAGCCCAGCTCTTCCCCTCCACCCACTGCATCCCAAAACCAGTCCAACCTGTCTCCGCCTCCCTAACCGGTTCTTCCTCTCACCCATCCCTTCCTCCCACCCCAAGCCGCACCCCCAGCTACCTACTAACCTCATCCCACCTCCTTGACCTGTCCGTCTTCCCTGGACTGACCTATCCCCTCCCTACCTCCCCACCTATACTCTCCTCTCCACCTATCTTCTTCTTTTCTCTCCATCTTCGGTCCGCCTCCCCCTCTCTCCCTATTTATTCCAGTTCCCTCTCCCCATCCCCCTCTCTGATGAAGGGTCTAGGCCCGAAACGTCAGCTTTTGTGCTCCTGAGATACTGCTTGGCCTGCTGTGTTCATCCAGCCTCACATTTTATTATCTTAGCATTTAGAATGCCACAGTTTCTCTTGGGTGAGAGAAGGACACAAATTTGCGTTTTGATCATACTGCCATGGTTGACATTTCATTGAAACTGCACTGTAACATGAATCAGTTCTTTCAAATGAGGAGAGGAAACCAGACTATTGCATTTTTTAAAGTAGGAGATATCTTAAAACATTGTGAAGATCTTAAAATGTTTATGTGGTAACTTGTTACCGGTTAAATTAGCATATTAACAACTCAGTTACTGATTACAGTCAAAGTTTCTGACCCCTTTAATTGGAAAACACTTTAATAAATGGAGGCTATGTAATGACAAACTGTTGATTTATTTATGTCCTGGGGTAAATTGCATTGATTTGATTAAGGATTGTAGGTTTGTCGATGCCTGTCATCGAGTATTCTATTTATACTTATGATATCAAGACTTTTGTTATTGTATAAATTTTATTTTAATTGAGACCATTATGCTAAGTACATTGGCATCTTCCTGGATACTTATTTTACGTCCAGTTCATTACCTAGAAGTGACCAACTAAAAAACTGCAACATGAAAAGCAATCTCTTGGGTCTAAATCTGTCGACCATAATTTGTCATTTTTCTTGCTCTCTCTGTTTTTAATTGGTTGATTCTGATGCTAACTTTTGGTGCAGCCATTTTGACTATGCCACTGTTTAACTGACTAACACTGTACTGTCCATCCTTTTGCTTTTAGAAACTATAGATGCATAAGAAGCAGCTTTAACCCACACCCCTTGTTTAAGATAATGCTTACATATCTTGTATGGATCTCTAGCTGATGATATCAATGGATCTGGTGTCCTGACTTTAATTCACTTGCCAATCTTCTTCAGAACTTCAGCCCAGTGAAGTTCAAACAAGATTAGTCACTACATCAGAACAATAGGTACAAATAGAACTAAGAACAAATTCCCAAATTTCAGAGAAAATGTGGACTGTAAAGGCTCCGAATTAAGCATGATGGAGGTGGTAGACTGTCCAAAAGTGCATTATGATGACTTCATCTGATATTGTTTAGAAATAATTAGAAGCCTGTCAAAGGAATTTTTTTATTCATTCTTGGGCTGAGTGCATCACTGACAAGCAGCATTTATTGCCCATCCCTAATTGCCCAGAGGGTACTTAAGACTCAGCCACATTACTGTGGGTCTGGAGTCACATGTAGGCCAGACCAGATAAGGATGCCAGGTAATGGTAAGGACATTAGTGAACTAGGTGAGTTTTTCCAACAATCGTCAATGGTTTCACAGTCATCATTCGATTTTTTAGTTCCAGATATTTATTGAATTCAAATTCCACATCTACCATGGCAGGATTGAACCTAGATCCCCAGAATGTTATTTGTGTATCTAGATTATCAGTCCAGCAATAATACCACCAGGCCATTGCCTCCACATGCTTTATTCTTTGTTGTGTGTTTTAGATTTTCACTTAGGATTATAATAATGTTTTTAAAATCTTACACAGCTAATACGCTTGCACTAATTAACTTAGTTTACATTTTTGCGATGTCATTTACATACAAGCATGAATTAGGAGCACCAGTAGGCCATTTGGTCCCTATAGGCTGCTCCATCATTCAGTAAAATCATGACTGACCTGATTCTGTGGTTTCAACTTGGCTCTTACCCCCAATAGCTTCTGATTCTCTTGTCAGTTGAGAATTTAATTCATCTATCCATTGTATTATAGTTGTCTAGTAATAGGGCTGGAATGGCACAATGGCTGTAATTGCCATCTCCAGAACCAATTGAATTATACAAATTAATGGTGATAATAATTAATGCCATTTGTGCCAATTCCGCAAATGCCACAGATGATGTAAACAGGTTCCTCTAAATTTTGTACTGCATTTTAAAGACTTCTGGTCGGCAGGTTTCTTATTAATTAAAGTTTAATCAATTTAAAAATTCAGATGACTTTATCTATTGTTCATATTATGTTTCCTCCCTTAATACTAGGTTCCAGTATATTGGACAGGGCAGTCATTGAACACAACTTGCTTTCTGCCAGTAAACTGTACAATAATATTACATTTGAAGAGCTTGGAGCTTTGCTTGAAATACCACCAGCCAAGGTAGGCAGCCATAGTACTGAACTTATTTTCTTGTATTTTAACTTGAAAGAAAACCTCAGGCAATGAGATACCCAATGATTTCCAATCAACAGGTAGCATGTTCCTTCACTTGTTTATGTCTTGACATGAATTCATTTAATTTACACAGAAGAAAACAGCCTTTGAAATGACTGTTTCCTATTTTGTGAATAGAACTGATGCAGCTACGTATGGCAGGAACATTGATAAAATAAATGTCAGCTCTTAGCAGCACGGTTTTTTATTCAGATTTTAAATTGCAGGAGATTAATATTGCAATGAATTCAGACACTCTCTTTGCCTCCCTATATTCTCATCTGACTTGCTAGTCAATCCTGTTGAGAATCTGCCACGGATGAGAAAAACTTCATCACTGAAGTAGGAAATGTTTTCTAAAACTTGGATTAAACTTGAATTCATTTAAAAGAGGCTGACTATATTATAATAGGCTTCGACAGATTTGGTTTCTTTGGTAAATTTAGATATCGGTCTTGTAGAATCCATATAGTGTGGAAGCTGGCAATTCAGCCCATCGCGTCCATGCCGACCTCCAAAGAGCATCCCACCCTATTACCCTATGCCTGTAACCCTGCATTTCCCATGATGAACCCACCTAACCTGCACTTTGTTGGACTGTGGGAGGAAATCAGAGCATCCGAAGGCACGCAGATACGGGGAGAATGTGTAGGCTCCACACAGACAGTCACCCTCGGCTGGAATTGAACCTGGGTCCCTGGTCCTGTGAGGCAGTATTGCTGACTGCTGAGCCACCATGCCACCCTTTTAAAGAAACACTGTCTGTGCTTAGTTGACATCTTTCTTTTGTAGGCTTAGCATTATTGATTGCAGGGATGACAGGACTGACATATGAGAGGTTGAGTCAGTTAAAATTGTGTTCACAGGCATTTAGAAGAATTGGCTGGGGTGGAGGAGGGAAGATCTCATAGAAACCCATAAAATCCTAACAGGACTACTCTGGTTAGATGCATAATGGATTTTCCCAATGGTGAGGGAGTTGCAAACCAGGAGTCGTAGATTAAGGATAAGGAGTGAGCCTTTTCAGACTGATTTGTGGAGAAATTTGTTCACCAAAAGAGTGGTGAGCCTGTAGAGTTCACTATCACAGAGTAGTTGAGGCCAAAACATTGTGTTTTCAAGGAGGTAGGTATAACTCTGATGGCTAAAGGGATCGAGATATGGGCGGGGAGGGCAGTATTAGATATTGAGCTTGATGACCAGAATGAATGGTGGAGTAGGCTTAAGGTGCTGAATGGCCAATCTGCTCCAACTTCTGTTTCTATGTTTGGATTTAGTAGTTATTAACTCCCCTATTATTTTAAACTGCTCAACAAAATACTGGTTACTTACAGGCAGACCGTGACCTGTATTTAAATATTTCAATGATACTAAGAGAATGGTGAATCCTTTTTGTCAACTTTTTTTATGTATGGAAGCCAACAACTGAATTGTAACTTACAAAGCACACTCAGTTCTAGTTCATACTTGGTGACTACATTCAGCTCTATCCAGCATTACAGTTAGTTTATTGCAAAATTTTCACCAGGTCGTTCAGGAGTCATAGAAGAGGAGTTCAAAGCTTACAGGCAATCTGTGGAAAAAGTACAGGCAGTTGGAGAAACAAATGCAAAGACAGGAGTAATTTCCATGTTAGAAATGCTAGAGTTAGCAATACTGTTAAGAAGGTAGGCAAACTACACAGATCCTGTGCAACTGACAAATGAGGAACAAAGAACAAAGAGAATTACAGCTCAGGAACAGGCCCTTCGTCCTCCAAGCCTGCACCGATCCAGATCCTCTATCTAGATGTGTCGCCTATTTTCCAAGGTTCTGTATCCCTCTGCTCCCTGCCCATTCATGTATCTGGACAGATACATCTTAAATGACACTATCATGCCTGCCTCTGCCTCTTCCGCTGGCAACACGTTCCAGGCACCCACCACCCTCTGAGTAAAGAACTTTCCACACGTATCTCCCTTAAACTTTTCCCCTCTCACCTTGAAATCGTGACCCCTAGTAATTGAGTTCCCCCACTCTGGGGGAAAGGCTTCTTGCTATCCACCCTGTCTAGACCCCTCATGATTTTGTAGACCTCAATCAAGTCCCCCCTCAGCCTCCATCTTTCTAATTTCATTTGCTTGAGGCAGTTGAACCAGGCTGGAGGGGGGAATCTCGAGGTCAAGACTGGCATGGTGATGCAAGCTGTCAGTGAGGAGCTGGTGTTAGGCTTGTGAGCAAGTGTCAGAGTGTAGTTTTGAGGAATGGAATCCCAGAAAAGGTGGAAGATCAACCACAACGGGAGCTGTCGTTACGGCAGTCTGTGACTGAATGGTTTTTGAGAGGGAGCTTTAAGGCTAAATTGGCAAATTGTGATCCCTTGTTTATTGACATCTTATGATCCATTGTGCCATTAATGTTCAGGGTGGGGGCAGTTGTGAGAAATCCGAGGGATTTAGCTTGATTGCACTAGCCCTCTGATGTGTGCTGTAGGGGTTCAATCACGATCTGTTAACTATATTTGCCACATTAATTCTGAACATAAGTTGTGCATATTGCAAATTATATTACTGTTCCACTGTTATATAATAAAGTTTATTGTTGTAGTTTAAATCTGTGGAATCTTGTAACATTATTCTCTTGGTTAGTTCCTTAGATCTCCTACTCTGTCTACTGTAAAAGGAAATGTCACTGGTCCCAAGCCAAATTGTAAAGTAAATTTGGTGATCTGGTCTGGGATCATAATAGCAACTTGAAAAGAATGTCAGCTATAAGATTTGGCTCTTGGAAGTTAATTGGAACAACTTCAAAATGAAGAGTTGAAATCTTTTCATCTAACTCTGAAAACTTTTCAGATTTATCTGACATAAAGTAAGAATATTGTGTCTAATTATAAAGTAGCTAAAGTTGGATTATGGCCTGGATTTGGAAAGATCTGTTGCAACATGATCTGACAATTGAAAAGAAGCGCAGAAAATCTTAGTGGCAGGAATGACTGGTCCATTTTTCTGTACTGTTGTGTCAATGACATGTCTCACTTCTAGCTGTTTGTACAATCTTTCCTCGCTGTTAAGTGCACCACCTTCCTTTTTAACGTATTTGGAAAACTGACAGACCCCTACTGTAGTAAACTTTTACCTTTCAGGTTATACTAGCATATCATTTATGTATCCTGTGCCAAAACAAATATCCCTGACTAATCTTCTATACCATGATCATTACTAATTTGAGTAATATAATCATGCCCTCATGCTTTTCTATTCATTCATTCGTAGGTTGTGGACAAGTCAGGGCTAGTTTTTATTGCCCATCTCTAATTGCCTCTGTGAAGATGTTCGAATTTTCCCACCACAAAAGTAAGATTGACTAGTCTGTAATTCCCAGGATTATCCCTATTTCCTTTCTTGAGCAAGGGAATGACATTTGCCACCTTTCAATCATCTGGTACTACTCCAGTGGACAGTGAGGATGCAAAGATCATCGCCAAAGGCGCAGCAATCTCTTCCCTTGTTTCCCATAGTAACCTTGAGCATATCCTGTCTGGCCCAGGGAACTTATCTATCCTCGAGTTTTTCAAAATTTCTAGGACATCCTCCTTCCTAATATCAAGTAGTTTGACACTGTCCTCACAAACGTCAAGGTCCTTCTCACTGGTGAATACTGAAGCAAAGTATTTATTAAGGACCTCCCCTACCTCCTCTGACACCGCACACGAGTTCCCTCCACTATTCTTGATTGGCCCTACCCTCATTCTGGCCATCCTCTTGTTCCTCACATAAGTATAGAACCTCTTAGGGTTTTCCTTAATCCTACCCACCAAGGTTTTCTCATACCCACTTCTAGACGTCCTAAGTCCACTCTTCAGTTCCTTCCTGGCTGCCTCGTAGCCCTTTAGAGCCCTGTGCGACCCTTGCTTCCTCAACTTTAAGTAAGCTTCCTTCTTCCCCTTGACTAGCTGTTCCCCATTTCTTGTCATCCAATCTTCCTTCACCCTACCATCCCCTCCTTGCCTCAGTGGGACAAACCTATATAGCACTTGCAGCAAGTGCTCCCTAAACAACCTCCACATTTCTGTCATGCATTTCCCTGAGAACATCTGTTCCCAGTTTATGCTCTGCAGTTCTTACCTAATAGAGTTGTAATTCCCCCTCCCCCCAATTAAATATTTACACATACTGTCTGCTCCTATCCCTCTCCATGACTATAGTAATGGTCAGAGAGTTGTGATCACTATCACTGAAATGCCCTCTCACTGAGAGATCTGACACGTGACCTGGTTCATTGCTGAGCACCAAATCCAATATGGCCTCCCCTCTAGTTGGCCTATTGAGTCAGAATTCCTTCCTGGACACACCTGACAAAAATCTACAGTTTGCAATTTTGCAATCTAACAAATTTGTTCGTGATACTCCTCGCAACTTGACATTTTCGACCATCTCCACGTCAGCACCATTGATACAGGGGCATGTACTCCATTCCACTTCCTGAAGTCGATGGCCAGCTCCTTCATTTTGCTGACGTTGAGGGAGAGATTGTTGTTTTGACACCAAGCCACCAAACTGTTTTATCTCTTTTACTTTGTCTTGTCATTGTTTGAGATCTGTCACTTTGCGGTGGAGTCAGCAGCAAATGTTGTGTACCAAATTCAGCTGATGGTTGTGAGTGTTTAATAAGTATAATAAGGGGCTGAGTACACAGCCTTGCTGGGCATTGGTGTTGAGGATTATCATGGAAGAGATGTCATCTGCAGGTCAGTAAGTTGAGGATCCAGTTCCAGAGAGGGGAGCAGAGACCTACATCTCAGAGTTTGGAGATGTTTGGTTGGAATTGTGGTGTTGAAGGTTGCGCTAAAATCAATAAAGAGGAGTCTGATATATGTGTCCTTGTTATTCAGATGTTCCGAAGATGAGTGCAGGGCCAGGGAGATGACATCCACCGTGGACCTATTGTGACGGTAGGCAAATTGTTCTGGATCAAGGCAATCAGGATGCTAGCGTTGATGTGTGCTGTTACTAGCCTCTCCAAGCACTTCATAATGGTGGATGTCAGAGAAACTAGCCAGTAACCGTTAAGGCATGCTGTCTGATTTTTCTTTGGCACCGGGATGATAGTTGCCGTTTTGTGGGAACCTCACATTATGGTAATGCGATCTTAAAGGTGACTGCAAATACTCCATCCGAGCCAGTCGCTTTCCTTCAATTCACCCTGAAGAAGGTTGATCTGACGCCTGTGGCGTGACTGTGGGTACCAGTGCAATTGAGGCTGTCAGAGCAGGTGATACCATTTCACTAATCTTCACTTCAAAGCAAGCATTGTGGAGGGATGCATGTTGTCAATGATTCTGCTTGACCGCTTTGTAGACCGTTACATCATGTCAGCTTTGGCACAGTCGATGTGTGTTCATGTGGTTAGTCTGGGACTCTAGTTTAATCTGGTATTCAGAATCACAGAAACCCTACGGTGTGGAATCAGGCTCTTCAGCCCAACAAGTCCACACTGACCCTCCGAGCATCCCACCCAGACTCATCTCCTATAGCCCACCTAATCTACACATCCCTGAACACTATGGGCAATTCAGCATGGTAAATCCACCTACCCTGCACATCTTTGGACTGTGGGAGGAAACTGGAGCACACAGAGGAAACCCTCACAGACACGGGGAGAATGTGCAAATTCCACACGGCCAGTCTCCCGAGGGTGGAATTGAACCTGGGTCCCTGGTCATGTGAGGCAGAATTGCTAACCACTGAGCCATCGTGTGCGCGATATCTTGTTGTCCCCAATGGCTTTGTGAAGATCATACCTAGATTTCCTGTATAGGCCAGAGTCACCCAAGTTGAACGTTTCAGACCTGGACTTCAGTAAAGAGTGGACGTTCTGGCTCATCCATGGTTTCCAGTTGGAAAACAAATGGATTAACTTCATTGGCAGGCAGTCCTCTACACACTTCTGGATGAAGTCTGTAACAGTCATGGCATGTTATACTCATCTAGATTTGCCACTAAGCTCGTGAACGTGAACCAGCCCACAGTCTCCAAGCAGTCACGTCGGAGTTCATTCATTACTTCGCGCCAGTATTGTACAACTTTCTGTACAGGATCCTCACACTTCAGTTTCTGCTTGGAAGCAGGGAGAAGGAGCACAGGCTTTTACCTTGATTTACCAAAATGCAGGTGAGGAGTGGAGCAGTTAGGTGTCTTGGATAGTTGTATAGCAGTGGGACAGGAGACGTTTTGGTGGTATCTTGATTGCATGCTCATGAGGATGATGTGTTTTGTCGATGTATTGAAGGAATAATGGCATATAGTTTACTGGTGTTTAGCACTGAGTGTTTCTTAGGTACTAATAACTTATTGTAAGGAAATGAATGTTCTTTATTACAGATTTATAAATTACTGCACAAGCTAATGAGTTTTAAGGCAGCTATTGCCTTTCATTGGGAGTTAAGAATACATAATATCTGATATTACTTGTAATGACATACATAGCATGGTCAGCTCTGATATGTCTCTGATGTATGGTAGGGTAGCATATCTGGCTGTATTGTGTTGTCTTCTTGTGGTCTGTGACGGAGGTGGTGGCGGATTGTGCTTTTTGGGTATTCATGCCTTTTAAAATTTCTGTATGAGTGTTCCTGTTCTGCTTTGCTTTTAGTCTGACCACAAAATCCAGGCCAATACGTTCATGTGTACCATCCTGTAGCATTTTTCAATGTGGTTGTTGGACTGATTGGCTTTGAATTGTTGCCGTGAACCCTTCGTCTACCTTATTTCGAACAGTTCATGTATTAAGATTTAAAGCCTTAATCTGTTCTAATATCGAATTTCCCCACACATTTGGTTCTACTTGTGATATTATAAATAAAGATTGAACCCTTTGCCCTCAACAAGAAGCTTATGAATACTGACACCTCAGTAAAAGATCACGATTTTAACATTCAAAAAATTTAAAAAGGTTTCCACTTTGAAATTCCTTGGTCCCAGCTTAGCTGGTTTTAGCAAACCTCAGCATTCACAAGAAATTATTTCTTTAGTTAAGCCTGTATCTGAGACCCTTAGACAAGCTGTCAAGACAGTTCACTCATTTCTTAACATGGATTCATTAAACCACTGTTCTACAGCCTTCTGTTTCTGTCTCTTACTGATATTGCTGAGTTCCTTTATTGTGCCTGACATGGTCTTAGAGACGGCTAAACCGCACTGCGAAAGAAATTCATACGCTCCCTGACCTTCTGGATGGCCTGTCTTTCTAAACTAACTTGTTCCTCCTGTTTCCCTATGTTATAAGGCACTTTGTTGCCAGGCAACGACCTTTTTTCTCCTGTCCTTGTTTCCAAGGCATTGAACTATTCACATTAAGAGTTTTAAAAGCTTCATTCAGAACTTAAAATGAACAAAAGTCATGCCTTCCTTTCCTTTCTCGACAATTTGCAAATATAAATCAAACTTAGAGCTGCATGTTTCTGTCCAATTTAGAACCCAAGTTTCCAAATAACTGTATGCCATGGTCTAGCATTACAATGCAGATACTCTGACTAGATAAAATATTAACTGTAATATTTTCCACTACCTTTTGTTCTTTCCACTGTATTATGTCTGATATCTGTATCCATTCTGACGTCTCTTGTCTTGACGAAAAATTAAACATTTAAATATTTGTGTCAAAGGCACAAGTCTGAAACTTTATCCATAAGTATTTTAAAACTGATCCTCAGGTTTGTACAAACTATGCAAATTGAATACTTCCCACACTGCCTGCAAGCTTTTGGATAAAAATACTTGATTCCCTTCATTTTATGTCTAAGATATTTTTCTTCCTCATGTGTTTTGAGATTATTGGAAACATAGAAAATGATAATATCAATGCATCAAAAAGTGTTTTTCCCTCTGGCACTTTTATATGCACATGAATCATTACTGAGTATGTTGAGGAGATTACATATCAGATAAGGGCTTGGTTTTCTCACGGACAAAGATGAAATCAAAAACTTGAAAGAGTTCTATTCTGGTACTTTTTTTAAAGTGGGTGCCTAAAAGCGTTGCCAGCGGACGTGGTAGATGCAGACACGATAGTGTCTTTTAAGATGTATCTGGACAGGTACATGGATGGGCAGGGAGCAAAGGCATGCAGACCCTTAAAAAAGGGTTTAGACAGAGGATCTTGATCAGCGCAGGCTTGGAGGGCCGAAGGGCCTGTTCCTGTGCTGAAATTTTCTTTGTTCTCTTTGGTACTTGGCTTCACTCCTTGCTTGAGGGGCATGCTGAAGATGGTACTGAAATAAGCTAGATATCTGGAGCCTCAGAACTTAATTCCATATTTAGGTATAATGTACAGCTGTTTATGAAGGGAGATTAACTTATTGCAAACTTTTGTTTATGTATGCATATGAAATATGTATATCATATTTTTGTGCTTCATTCTACTATTATTGTAAATAAAGATTGCATTTATGGAAATATCTGGACTTTGATATGAACAAAGTGAGAGAAAGCATTTAACCTGGAAAAGACTGCAGCATGGCCAGGGTCTGCATGGCCCTAACACTGTTCATTTACCTCCTGGTTGGCAGCAGAGTCAAATAGTGACAGAAAGCTTTAAGCTAGAAAGCCATCAAAGTATTTGGAAGGGTACTGCACTTCTAGTTGAGATTTGGAGAAACTAAAGGACAGAGTTGGAGTGCTTGCTCGTGTTGGGAAGGTGGAGAGCTAATAATCAGGAATGGGTTACAGCTACCCAGCTCCACCTGGCCCACAAAGAGTCCTATAGGAGCTGTTCTTCACTCATCTTTGGCAGTTGGCAACTCCTGCTTTAGATCATTAGCCAGGCAGTTAGCAGCTGATGTTTCTCCTTTCCTCAGTTAAATGCATAATGATGCTGATAATATCTTTCAGTCACAACTTTGGAATATTATTTGGAATTGCACCTGACTTTGCAGGAAGTGTGCCAATGACTTGATTTCTTTCTGTTAGGATTGGAAGAGCGGAAATAAGACTAAGTTGCTTCAATCTGATATTTTAACTGAGACTTTGGCCTCCATAGCAATATCATTTTTGAGAGGTTGATAGTGTTGTACAGTTAGAAGATAACCAAATTTAGAGTAATTATTGATCCGTTAAGAACTGCCTCTGAGGACAAAATATAGCAAAATGTACTCCTTGTAGATCATAGGCACAAGGAAAATTTGAAAAACGTAAAATTGTTAACAAGTACGAGCAAAAATCAAATCAGAATTCTGTAAGCTTTAGCTGTGGGCTTTTTACAATTCCACAATTCCAAATAATGCTTTTGAAATGATATTGGCATACAGTAAATGATAATCTTCACTTTAATTTTTATTTAAGGCAAATATGCTAAATAGTCAGGAGCATGAAAAACCATATCTTTGTTTAGCATAAGTAAATCTTTCCGAATCTCTCCCCAGTGTAATTTTACAATGTTATTCATTCAGTATCTCATTAACTGGAAAATATCAAAAACAAGAATGAGAAGACTCTATTGTTTTCTTCTCATTTACTTAGTATTAATATATTATTTCCTCAGTATGCTGAACACCTCTCAGCTGTTGATCTAATTCAAATATTGAGCTAAAAATTTAATTGCTTTCCCCAGCTCCCGATGCTATCACTAAATAAGTCTACCTCTGCTTTCCATTTTCAGCATTACAAAGCAATCATTCCATCGATGATACCCTAGTGTTCTCTGCAACACGTGTGTCCACTCCTTTGTAAATCAGAACTCCCCCTCCCTTGCCTTTGGCACTAGGAAGTTCTCTTTTTTTTTCCCAATAGGATTCCTGTTTATTACTTGTGCTCCTGCTTTGTCTTCTGTCTCCTTTTCACATTCGATAAAAACTATCAACAAGATGCATACCAAAATTCTCCCTCCAAACCCACAGCCACTGCCATCTAGAAGGATAAAGCAGCAGACACTTGGGTACACCACCTCCTGTAAGTTACACTCCAAACCATTTACCGTTCTGATTTGGAAATATATCATCAGTCACTCAGTATCACTGGGTCAAATGTCTGGAACTCCCTGCCTAATAGCACTATGGGAGTACCTACAAACAAATGGACTTCAGTGGTTGAAGAAGGCAGCTCACTGCCATCTTGTGGAGGGCAAGTAGAAATCCCACATTCCGTGTGTGAATTTTTAATAGATCCAGTTCCACGGCTGAATTCCCTTTCTTAACAAGTGCCTCCAGGTTCAACTTATTTCACTTATGATTCCTGATATCTGCAAGATATCCAGAACTCCTCAAAGTTCTTGCAATACCCTAAGATGCACTCAAAAGCCACACATCACCATATGTGTTCTCTCCATTTCTCCCTTAAGCAACACAGACTCGCCCTATTTTGAAGGTATCTTGGCTATGGTTTCATTTCATGTTTAGTCATTTGATACTTTAGTGAAAAGCTAGTGATGAAGAATCAAGGGCTTACCAGCTCAATACGTCAACGCCCCTCCCGGTCCCTTCTCCCCTTACGCTGTCTCTCTCGCACTGTCTTCCTCAAGTATCAGTTGTTACTATGCATTCATAGTGCAATAAAAATGGTCAGTCGGTGACCTCAAAGAGCTGGGTTGAGATACCAGCAATCTTAATATGATTCAATGTCACATTCAATTTGAGGAAGAGAAATGTGCATCTATGTCTTGGATTTTAAACTTATGTAAGTACAATTATGAGGGTTTGAAGATCGAACCAGTAAAGTGAACTGTGAAATTTGAGATAGGTCAGTAAAGAAGCAGTGACAGGATTTAAGATGTTAGTTCAGAATACTCAGAAAAATTACATTCTGGTATGAAAAAAGGTCTCTACGAGGAGGAAGAGTGAGGCTAATGAGGAGGTTAAAGATGGAATCACAGTGAAAGAACAGGTATATAATTCCGTAAAGGTGAGTGGCTGGGCAAATGATTTGACAACTTATAATGCACAGCAAAATATGACTAAAAGGTTAGTCAGTAGGGAGAAATTTAGAGTAAGATGGAAAGCTAGCTAGGATTATGAAAGCTGAGTAAGATTTTCAACTGGTTTTTGTAAAGGATACATAAAGTGATCGTTGGACCTCTAGAGACTGAGTTTGAGTAATTAATGGCAGTTATGGAAGTGACCAAGAAATTGAACATACTTTGTATCTGTCTTCGTTGTAGAGGATGCAAATATAATTATAAAAATAATTGTGAATTGAGATGAGAGAAAGGGAAGAACTTGAAACAAATACAATATGCAAGAAAGACATGGACAGGGTGGATAGGAAGCAGGTGTTCTCTTTAGTTAAAGGGTCATAACTAGGGAGCATAATTTTATGGCAAAAGGCAGGAGGTTTAGAGGGGATTTGAGGAAAAGAGTTTTCACCTGGAGTGTGGTCAGAACATGGAATGCACTGCCTGGGGCAGTACTTGAGGTGGGAAATTTCATAATTTTTAACAAGTACTTGGATGACCACTTCAGAGCTATGGGCCAAGTGCTGGAAAGTGGAACTGGTGTAGATGTAGAGTAGTTACTTGTTGGCGCAGACTTGATGGGTCAAAGTACCTCTCCTGTGCTGTATGATCCAATAGTTCCCCAGGATTTGATGGACTTCATTCTAAAATCTTAAATTAGTGGTTATCTGAGATAATAGATGCATTACTTTTAAATTTCCAAAATTTCTTATGTTCCAGAAAGGCCCCATCAGATTGGAAAATAGTAAATACTACTTGTCTATCCAAGAAAGGTGGGAAATAGAAAGCAGGAAGCTTTAAACCAGTTAGCTTAACATCTGCAGTTAAAAATATGCTGAAAGATGTTATAAGGAGGGTACAGCAGGCACTTTGAAAATCTTTTGACGTGGCACACTGTGCCTATGGTGCTGTACTCCATATGGACTGCAATCGTTCAACAAGGCGAGTCAGCATCACATTTTCAAGGGCATTTAGGGAAGGGCAATAAATGCTGGTCTAGCCAGCGATGCCCCATAATTGAACTGAAATAAAACCTTCTGGACTGAACTTGGAGTTCAGCAACTTTAGACCGTTATTCTGCATCCTTGACTGTTTCTTTTTCTGTTAGGCTGGGTTGACCTTGTCTTCTTTATCCTTTCATGTCCCATTGAGGCGGTTGCTGTGTAGCCTTTCATGCCTCAAGTTTCTTTCTGTACCATACAATCACTCTGTTTGGCTGTTGCATCATGAAATATGTTGTTACATTAACTCCTCCACCACCTCTCAGACCTTCTCCTTTGCAGGTAGAGCCCCTATCCTGGTATATTGACTTTCAAACTCGTATGTTTTTATTTTTCTACAGTTCTGATGAACAGTCATCTATTTGAAGTATTTCTCTCCACAGAAGCTGCTAAGCATCGCCAGTGCTTTTTGTTATTATTTAAGATTTCCGTAGTGACTTAATCGTGTCATTTTGTCTTTTCCCACCAGGCAGAAAAAATTGCCTCTCAGATGATCACTGAGGGTCGAATGAATGGATTTATTGATCAAATTGATGGAATTGTCCACTTTGAGAGTAAGTACTTCTGTAAAGGTTTATCTTCTGAAAAATTTCCTCTTTCTATAATTTGAATTTTCACAACACACAGAATTTTACATGTTTGAATTCAGATGCTGACCCGAATGGGTCTGCCCAAAAATATCATGTGGTTTACCCCTTGTTTCAACAGTAGTTAAATTTAGCACAACACAGCTAAGACAAAGATGAACAGGCTTTAAAAATATCTTGGTGTTTTATATATATGTGAATTTTGGATGTGAGAGAATTCTACTCCACAAATATAAAATTAGCTATTCGAGATTACCAAGAGTGTTTGGCAGAAATTCTGAAGTTTGTATGCTATTTAACAATCAGTTATATTTTATCTAACACGATGTGACATTTTAAAGGATTTTTAAAGTCAGATTAACTAAGTAGAAGTGAAAGTTTTGAACAGTTCAGCGTTGAAATGGAGATTGCAGCCTGTGGGAATCTCTAAAATGCATCCTTTGGAGGAGTGTAAACTTTCTGGCAGTAACTCTGGATTCCTGAGTTATTCAAAGAATGTTCACACCCTGTAAGATCCTATGCCATGCCAACTGTTTCACCACTATTATCAGAATAAAATCTGGACCACTTAGTCAACTTGATAGGATAATAAACCAGCGTATTGCTGATGTCTGGGCCGACTGTTTTTAAGGCAACAAATTCCCACCTGCTATGAATTGAGTACTTCTCACAAGAAAGATGTCAGATTTTATTGAAAAGAGTTACATTTATAAATGCTGAACTTTTAAAGTGTGTTCACATTGGTTAATTTAGAAAAAAAGATGGAAATACACAGCATTTTTACAGAATAATCTCCAAATGGTTTCCCCAAAAACAGAAAACAGCAAGCACTTCATGTCAGGAATTTCTTTGTCATGGGATCTTGCAGTTGTAGTCTGTGATGAGAGACAAAAATAACAAGAAAACAAGTTGGCAGTTAGTTTTAAAATTCTGGAAACTGCAGTCTTCCCAAAAAGTCGAATGAAGAGTCAGGAAGAACAGTTACAAGCTACTGTATTATGATCAGCCAAGATAACCTCCTAATGTGGGGAAACTTAGAAATATTCCTTTTTTATCATCAACACAAATTGTATCAATTGAATTAAGGACATCAAATCTTTTCTATTGCTATATATGTTCATGTACTCTGAAATAACGTAGTTTACTGATTTGTGGCTTTCTTGTCTTGGGATTTACTTGGTCTAGCTTATAAAAGATTGCACAAGCGTATGTTTATGAATTTACATTAGATCGTAAGATGATTCTGTTAAATATCACAAGGCTTGGATAGGAATTGAGAAGTACAGCACATTCCTAAGGTGAAGATGTTCAGACCACTTGCGCAACTGATGGGCACTGCCGTGCCAGAATATCTCAACTTTTAACAGAAGAAGGTCTTAAGAATTAACTTCCAGTATAGTGGCACCTTCAAAATTCCTACCAAATGTATGCCTTTGCTCTCCTACTCAAAGGCTGTTTTTATTTTTTACATATGCTACAACTGAAGTTTTTGAAGTACCAAATCTGTGTATTTCCTGTAACGTGTCAAAGCAAACGAAAAGAACAAAAATGTTGAAAACTAAAGCATTCTTTAGCTATGTTCACTTAATTCTTGATATTACTGAAGTGGCTGAGTTGCGGAAGGTTTAGTATTTCCCTTTTCTGTTCTTTGTTTTCAAGAGCCTCCTGCCATATAATCTAACCTTTCTAGGTTTTGAATCTGCGGACTCTTCTACAACTACAGCATAATTAAATATCCCAAATTTACCCACAGAGTTTACTTTGTCTTTTTTGTAAAAACTTGCCTTGATCCTGAAAAATAGTAGTACATTTCCATTGTATTTATGGAGATATTTCAGTTCTTCCCTAGCATCAGGAAGTCTATTTTCTGAAGAAGGGTCTAGACCCAAAACATCAGCTTTTCTGCTTCTCTGATGCTGCTTGGCCTGCTGTGTTCATCCAGCTCTACTGTTGTCTCAGATTCTCCAGCATCGGCAGTTCCTACTATCTCAGAAAGCCTGTGACATCTTTCATGGCCTTAATATATCACAGAGCCTCAGTCACGTCTGAGCAGGAGTAGACCATTCAGCTCTTTCATACTGCTCTGTCATTCTGGTTCATAGCTGATCAGCTACCTCAACGTCGAATTCCGACATTATCCCCATATCCTTTGATGCCATTAGTAACTAAGAATCTTTCAGTCTCTGTCTTGGACTTAATTTACTGACTTCTTCAGTCCTTTGGGCTGGAGTCTTCCAACTCTTCACTGCCCTCTGCTGGACAGCAGAGGGCAAAAGCGAAGGAGAGGTGTAACTTCAGCACAATAAAATGTGAGGCTGTATGAACACAGCAGGCCCAGCAGCATCGCAGGAGCACAAAAGCTGACGTTTCGGGCCTAGACCCTTCATCAGAGAGGGGGATGGGGTGAGGGTTCTGGAATAAATAGGGAGAGAGGGGGAGGCGGACCGAAGATGGAGAGAAAAGAAGATAGGTGGAGAGAGTATAGGTGGGGAGGGGATAGGTCAGTCCAGGGAAGACGGACAGGTCAAGGAGGTGGGATGAGGTTAGTAGGTAGGAGATGGAGGTGCGGCTTGGGGTGGGAGGAAGGGATGGGTGAGAGGAAGAACAGGTTAGGGAGGCAGAGACAGGTTGGACTGGTTTTGGGATGCAGTGGGTGGAGGGGCCGAACTGGGCTGGTTTTGGGATGCGGTGGGGGAAGGGGAGATTTTGAAGCTGGTGAAGTCCACATTGATATCATTGGGTTGCAGGGTTCCCAAGCGGAATATGAGTTGCTGTTCCTGCAACCTTCGGGTGGCATCATTGTGGCACTGCAGGAGGCCCATGATGGACATGTCATCAAGAGAATGGGAGGGGGAGTGGAAATGGTTTGTGACTGGGAGGTGCAGTTGTTTGTTGCGAACCGAGCGGAGGTGTTCTTCAAAGTGGTCCCCAAGCCTCTGCTTGGTTTCCCCAATGTAGAGGAAGCCACACCGGGTACAGTGGATGCAGTATACCACATTGGCAGATGTGCAGGTGAACCTCTGCTTAATATGGAAAGTCATCTTGGGGCCTGGGATAGGGTTGAAGGAGGAGGTGTGGGGGCAAGTGAAGCATTTCCTGCGGTTGCAGGGGAAGGTGCCGGGTGTGGTGGGGTTGGAAGGCAGTGTGGAGCGAACAAGGGAGTCACGGAGAGAGTGGTCTCTCCAGAAAGCAGACAAGGGTGGGGATGGAAAAATGTCTGGGGTGGTGGGGTCGGATTGTAGATGGCGGAAGTGTCGGAGGATGATGCGTTGTATCCGGAGTTTGGTGGGGTGGTGTGTGAGAACGAGGGGGATCCTCTTTGGGCGGTTGTGGCGGGGGCGGGGTGTGAGGGATGTGCTGCAGGAAATGCGGGGGACACGGTCAAGGGCGTTCTCGACCACTGTGGGGGGAATGTTGTGATCCATGAAGAACTTGGACATCTGGGATGTGCGGGAGTGAAATGCCTCATCCTGGGAGCATGTGCAGCGGAGGCGGAGGAATTGGGAATAGGGGGTGGAATTTTTGCAGGAGGGTGGGTGGGAGGAGGTGTATTCTGGGTAGCTGTGGGAGTCGGGCTTGAAATGGACATCAGTTACAAGCTGGTTGCCTGAGATGGAGACTGAGAGGTCCAGGAAGGTGAGGGATGTGCTGGAGATGGCCCAGGTGAACTGAAGGTTGGTGTGGAAGGTGTTGGTGAAGTGGATGGACTGTTCGAGCTCCACTGGGGCGGCAAGAGGCGCCGCCGATACAGTCATCACTGTAACGGAGGAAGAGGTGGGGTTTGGGGCCTGTGTAGGTGTGGAAGAGGGACTGTTCCATGTAACCTACAAAGAGGCAGGCATAGCTGGGGCCCATGCGGGTGCCAATGGCCACCCCCTTAGTCTGTAGGAAGTGGGAACTTCCACTATACCCGGTGTGGCTTCTCTCCATTGGGGAAACCAAGCGGAGGCTTGGGGAAGGCTTTGCAGAACACCTCCGCTCGGTTCGGAGTAAACAACTGCACCTCCCAGTCGCAAACCATTTCCACTTCCCCTCCCATTCTTTAGATGACATGTCCATCATGGGCCTCCTGCAGTGCCACAATGATGCCACCCGAAGGTTGCAGGAACAGCAACTCATATTCCGCTTGGGAACCCTGCAGCCCAATGGTATCAATGTGGACTTCACCAGCTTCAAAATCTCCCCTTCCCCCACCGCATCCCAAAACCAGCCCAGTTCGTCCCCTCCCCCCACTGCACCACACAACCAGCCCAGCTCTTCCCCTCCACCCACTGCATCCCAATACCAGTCCAACCTGTCTCTGCCTCCCTAACCTGTTCTTCCTCTCACCCATCCCTTCCTCCCACCCCAAGCCGCACCTCCATCTCCTACCTACTAACCTCATCCCACCTCCTTGACCTGTCCGTCTTCCCTGGACTGACCTATCCACTCCCTACCTCCCCACCTATACTCTCCTCTCCACCTATTTCCTTTTCTCTTCATCTTCGGTCCGCCTCCCCCTCTCTCCCTATTTATTCCAGAACCCTCACCCCATCCCCCTCTCTGATGAAGGGTCTAGGCCCGAAACGTCAGCTTTTGTGCTCTTGGGATGCTGCTGGGCCTGCTGTGTTCATCCAGCTTCACACTTTGTTATCTTGGATTCTCCAGTATCTGCAGCTCCCATTATCACTAAACCATTTTGGATATTGATGGTGGGGGGGGGATGACCAATCAGGAACGCTGCAATAGTCAGTTTGGTTGCACTGCAGCTGGCTCTGGGGGATAGCAGGAAAGGGTGAATGTAAACAGGACCTTAATGATAGGAGTTTTGATAGTTAGGGGAACAGAAAGGAGATTTTGTGGCTGTAAATGGGAATCCACAATGGTGCGTTGCTTCCCAGGTGCCAGAGCCCGGGATGTTTTGGAGCAGCTGCAGAACGCTCTCAATGGGGAGGGTGAGCAGCCAGAAGTCATTGTACATGTTGGCACAAATGAGATAAATAGAAATAGGGATGAGATCCTGCTGAGTGATTATAGAGCGCGAGGAAAGGAGGAGGCATCGCACAGCTACAGGCAGCTCGGATTAAGGGAGTCCCTGGAGGTTTTTAGAGGATACAGGAGTTTACTAAAGAAGGAAATCAGGAAGGTGAAAAGGGGGCATAAGATTGCTTTGGCTGAGATTAGGGTGAATCCAAAGAGATTCTTTAAGTATGCTAAAGGAAAAAGAATAACGAGAGAGAGAGAATAGGACCCCGCAACGACCAAAGTGGACATGTATGTGTGGATCCGCAAGAGATGGGTGACGTCCTCAATGAATACTTCTGTTCTGCATTTACCGTGGAGAAGGACATGAAGACTTGGGAAAGTTAGTGGTGATATCTAGGGGATAGCCCATATCACAGTACTGGTGGTGTTGGAAGTAATAGAATGGAAAAAGGTGAATAAATCTCTTGGTCCTGACCAGATATATCCAAGAACGCTGGAAGAGTTAAGGGAAGAAATTGCGGGGGCCCTGGCTGTTACATTTGCATCATCGTTAGCTAAGGGTAAAATCCCAGAAGACTGGAAGGTAGTGAACATTGTGCCCCTATTCAAGAAGGGCTGCAAAGAAAAATCTGGGAATTAGAGCCTAACATCTGTGGTAGGTAAGTTACTTGAGAAGATTCTGAGGGATAAGATATGCATCCATTTGGAAAGACAGTTTGATTAAGAGTTGTGAGCAACGGCTTTGAGGGACTTCATGCCTCACAAATTTGAGTTATTTGATGAAGTGACCAGGAAGGTTGATGAGGTCAAGGCAGTGGACATAGTCTATATGGATTTCAGTAAGGTTCCATATGGTAGACTTGTCTGGAAAGTTAGATCACATGGAATCCAGGGAGGGCTGGCAAATTGGATACACAACTGGCTTGATGGTAGATCCTTGTCTGATTGGAGGCCTGTGACTAGTGGTGTGTTTGGTGCTGGGCTCATTGCTGTTTGTTATCTACTTTAATGATGAATGTACAAAGCATGATTAGTAAGTTTGCGGATGACACTAAAGTAGGCAGCATCATGGACAGTGAGGAAGGTTATCAGAAATTGCAGGATCTTGAAGTGTATCAAAATTGAAGTGTATAAAATCATGAGAGACATTGATAGGGTGAATGCACTCAGTCTTTTTCCCAGGGTTGGGGAATCAAGGACTAGAGGGCATCAGTTTAATTAGGAGGGGAAAGAATACATGGGAACTTTTTTACACTGAGGGTGGTACACTTATGGAATGAGCTGCCAGTAGAAGTGGTTGAGGCAGGTACATTAACAACATTTAAAAGGCATTTGGACAAATACATGGATAGGAAAGGTTTAGAAGGATATGGACCAATTGCAGGAAAATGGGGTTAGCCTGGATGGACATTTTGGTCAGCATGGACCAGTTTCGGCCAAAGGGTCTGTCTCCATGCTGTGGGACTCTATGACTCTGAGTGAAGAAGTTCCTCCTTAACTCATCCAAGTAATTAATTACTTTTGAAGTATAAGAAATAGTCAATTTATACAGCAATAAACTCATTTCAATGGAGTTAATTGAGGAAATAAATATTGCCTTGAACACCAGGGCGGTCACTCCTATGATAACAAAGTGTGAAGCTGGATGAACACAGCAGGCCAAGCAGCATCTTAGGACCAGAAAAATTGACGTTTCGGGCGTAGACCCTTCTTCAGAAATGGGGTGGGGGGGGGGGGGAAGTGAAGAGAGTTCTGAAATAAATAGGGAGAGATGGGGAGGCAGATAGAAAATGGATAGAGGAGAAAACAGGTGGAGATGAGACAGACAAGTTCAAGAGTTGGAGATGGAGCCAGTAAAGGTGAGTGTAGGTGTGGAGGTGGGGAGGACGGACAGATCAAAGGGGCAGGATGAGGTTAGTAGGTCGGACATGGGGGTGCGGCTTGAGGTGGGAGGAGGGCGTAGGTGAGAGCAAGAACAGGTTAGGGAGGCGGGGACGAGCTGGGCTGGTTTTGGGATGCGCTGGGTGAGGGGAGATTTTGAAGCTTGTGGAATCCACATTAATACCATTGGGCTGCAGGGTTCCCAAGCAGAAGATGAGTTCCTGTTCCTGCAGCCTTCGGGTGGCATCGTTGTGGCACTGCAGGAGGCCCATGATGGAAATGTCACCTAAGGGATGGGAGCGGGAGTTGAAGTAATTCGCGACTGGGAGGTGCAGTTGTTTATTGCGAACTGAGCGTAGGTGTTCTGCAAAGCGGTCCCCAAGCCTCTGCTTGGTTTCCCCGATGTAGAGGAGGCCACAACAGGTACAGTGGATACAGTATACCACATTGGCAGATGTGCAGGTGAATATCTGCTTGATGTGAAAAGTCGTCTTGGGCTCTGGGATGGGGGTGAGGGAGGATGTGTGGGGTCAGATGTAGCACTTCATGCGGTTGCAGGGAAAAGTACCAGGTGTGGAGGGGAGTGTGGAGTGGGCAAGGAAGTCACGGAGAGAGTGGTCCCTCCGGAAAGCAGACAAGGGTGGTGAGGGAAAAATGTCTTTGGTGGTGGGGTCAGATTGCAGATGGCAGAAGTGTCAGAGGATGATGAAGAGGTAGATAAGTCTTTGATTTTACATTTCATCTGAAAGATAGTATCGTTGACAATGCAGCTTTCCCTGTGGAGTACCCTGGAGTGTCAACCATGATCCTGTGTGAGACTTTAACTCTCAACCTTTTGGTTCTGAAGCAAAGTTTTTACCAACTCAGTCACAATTTGATCCCTTATGATTTTCAAATATATTGGGCCCAGTTTTGATGACAAAGTAATTCTGATAGTGCTAATGACAAATGCCTTTATTGATGCTCAAATTAGTGAACAGTTTCAGGAAATTAAGAGATATGAGGTAATGGCACAAGATATTAATCTTCAGAGCATGCTTATGCGTTTATTTCATACACTTGCTTCATGTCAATGATATCTTCCCCCTTGGCCACCTAACTATTTTTAAGAACTTCCAATGTTTCCATGTTAATTGTCTGTTAAAACTTACCACATAGTGTTAGGGTAGTAATTTAGAGTGCAAATGCCCTTTGAACAATATTGTTGATACAATATCAATCTCTCTAGAACAGAAAAGAAGCAGTTTAAACAAATCAGTCTCATTCTGTGATGTTAATTCTTTGAGTCTTCAAAATCTAAAATTGTATATTTTTTTCCTCTTTGCCTGAATCCAATATATCTGTCATTCTTACTAAAAACCAAAAGAACTGTGGATGCTGTAAATCAGGGACAAAAGCAGAAATTGCTGGAAAAGTTCAGGTCTGGCAGCGCCTTTGAAGAGAAAATCAGAGTTAATATTTCAGGTCTGCTGAAACGTCAGCTCTGATTTTTATCTTCATTGATGCTGCCAGTCTTGCTGAGCTTTTCCAGCAACTTCTGTTTTTGTTCCCGATATCTATCATTCTTTTTGCACTTTCTGTTCCTGAATGGACTCTTCTGTATCCCTCCTGTCTTCTGTTCCATTGCTTCTTTCTCAAACCTTAAATCCAATAGGTTAAGGACAGCATTCCCTCTAATTTTTTTTCTGTTGTGCAAGTCTCTGAGGTCTGTGCATGGCAGCGACCCTCAGAACTGGAAGTCCATGGCAGACTCAATATACTGATGTGATTGCCAAGTGCAGAACCAAAAGAGGCAGCCCACACATACATGGCGATTGTTTGTTCATTTATAGAATGTGGGTATCATTGGCTAGGCCTAGTTTTATTGCCCAGAGGGCAGTTAGGAATCAACCATGTTGCAGTGGGTCTGAAGTCACATGTAGACCAGACCCGGTAAAGATAACAGGTTCCTTCCTTAAAGGACATTACCAAACCAGATAGGGTTTTCTGACAATTGACAACAATTTCATGATCATCATTAGACTCCTAATTCTATATTTTTACTGAATTCAAATTTCACCAGGGTGGATTTAAACCTATGTCCCCAGGATATTACTTGCACCTCTGGATTACTAGTCTACCGATAATACAACTAGGCCATTGCTGAGTATTAAGTACGTAATTTTCTATGCAGGTTTTGCAGAAAAAAAGTGACCTTAACAATATCGAATGACAGTTGTATATTTATGAAGTTTCATTAAGGTACAGAATGCAATAATACCTTAATTTTTCTGAAGGTGTTCATTGGTCCTGGAAATTGGTTTTCTGCATGTGCAAACAGGAATTATTCCTGTCACAACCTCCATTATTTTTACTTTTACTTTTCACTGCTGTAGTAAGCTTTTAATAAAACCAGTGTTCATGTTCAGCACATGTATAATGTATTAATTCTGAACAGCAACCTTAGTTGCAAAATTGCATATGATTGATTAAAATGATTTAAGTTTTGATGCTCTTTCCCCATTTCTTCTGATACCAGAAAGTTTCCTGGGCTTGCCAGAGATTGGATAACCTTTCTTGGTTGACTGACTGTTGTACAGACAGAGTTTTAGCTGAAGTCAGCTGTTAATGATCAGGACTTGGTGCCTTGACTGCTTTTGTTCCTCCCAGCAGTACTGCTTGCTTGACCAATTGATATTTTCAGAGACAAAGATTTTTGTTAGATATGGGTACAAAGGATGTGGATCAAGGATTGGGAAATGTAATTAAGAGCTATAATATCATAATCTAATTGAATGAGGAATAGGTTGTTCCTAGCTTCCGATGTAATTTGATTGCTTACCCTGCTTCAAATTGTCATAATTAAAATCACAAACCTTCTGTTAGTGAAGATCTGTTACTTCCACACAATGCATTTGTACATCAACATGTTGTGAAGATTGTGTCTGTTGTTATTGGGGTACTAGTACTTGAATAATATATTTTTCTTTTATTCTTCTAGCTCGTGAAGCTTTGCCCACATGGGACAAACAAATCCAGTCCCTTTGCTTCCAAGTGAATAACCTACTGGAGAAGATCAGCCAGGCTGCCCCTGAGTGGACAGCACAGGCAATGGAAGCTCAGATGTCACAGTAGTATCCCCAACCAAATTTATGGAATAGCACCTACCATCAAGATTCAGTGATCCCACATTTTAAATATTGAATTGGTTTCTTCCACAATTTAATTTGCATTTGCAGTTATTTAAGGATGTTTTACAAGAATATGATGTTCATTTCCACCATGTCTGCATTGAATTTGGAAGTATTTTCTTTAGTTGCGCTGGACCCAAAATAGCACCATAGTCGCTGTTTGTGGGATTTCTCTTAGTAAATACAGCAATGAGATTTGTTTCCAGTGAGCTTGGTTGCTCTTTATTGAATTCAAAAGACTGTACCCAGTTTGCTACCGAGCAGTTGTTTAATTAGGAAATGTCAGACCTTTATTTTTGATCCTATCAAACAAAACCAATTGGGATTGTTTCTGTGAATTGTTTGCTGAATTTTGAAGAAAACAAAATGCATTGAAACTATGCTAATGGAATCTGTTCAAGGAAAAAGTCCTTTCTTAAATGAGTTAGTGGCACTAATTGTATCGCTTTGAGAATATCCTCCTTATTTCCATTAATTAAATGTATATTTAAAAAAGCCCCATTGCTATTGTTGTGACAAAAACATTGTTTTGGTTTTATAGATTTTCTTCTTTTTAAGAAAATAAAAGATTGATTTTTCTTTTGCTCTTCAATTTGACTGGATCATATTTATGAATGAAACCTTCTTCCATTATTTCTACTTATGATAGTCTACAAGTTAGATGTAGAGCTTTCCCCACACCACCTGAACAAAGAAACCTACCTCTCTCCTAAACAGAAACACACCTGCCTAATTGTCACTTTCTGCAGCAGGTAATTTTGTTAGCTTTGAATCGGATAGGCAATTCATCTGATAAGAATGGGCTTGCACTGGATTGAGATACTTGAATTCATAACCTTACTCAGCTCAATAAGACAGTCTATTAACCACAGCAGTTTTTTTCTCAAGCAGAGAAACTTCTTAATTTTCTTAAAACAAAATAAATAGTTCATAGAAATGTTAAATGTTGTTTATCAAATTCAAAATTTGTTTTTTCTTATTGTTGTGATTCTCTTGTACTGCAGAAATGTGTCCAAGATTTTATCAGTTCACATTCTTGCAGCAGCAAGCTATTTGTGCATTTTTCAAAGTGAGGAAGGTTATTTACTCAAGATGCTTAAAATGTGACATTCTCCCATACTGTTGTATACTCAGAATAGATACAAATGGATATAAAACAATATAATTGAAAGGTTGATTGTCTCAGTGTCTGTTTAATGATGGGTGTTTTGGTTTTTTTTAAGAAGATTTGATGTTTTAGTTGAAGTCTTGTAAAACAGAGGATTTTTAGTAAGTTGCGAAGCTTCTCATTCTTATGTGCCAGAATTTGTTCTTCTGAAGTGAACATGAAATCAGAGCAGCAAGGGACCTTAGCGGCAACTTTTTCATGCAGAGTGTGGTGCATGTATGGAATGAGCTGCCACAGGAAGTGGTGGAGGTTGGTACAGTTACAACACTTAAAATGCATCTGGATGTGTATATGAATGAGGGGTTTAGAGGGATAAGGGCTAGATGCTGGAAAATGGGACTAGATTATTTTAAGATATGTGGTCAGCATGGACGAGTTGGACTGAAGGGTCTGTTTCCATGCTGTGCATCTCTCTGACTTTGAAACTCTCAACGATTTTTAGTTTAGGCTACTTAGGCAGCAGACCAGCTGCAAATCAGCTATCTGCTGGAACCGAGTCTGCAAGCAGGTTCTTGCTAAATCTTGTAAGGAAACAAAGTATATCCAACTCGTCATGTGACCTCCACTAGTTCAAATTACTTTGGAAATAAATTAGGTAGTTAGTTTGATTATTCATCTTTAATATGATATTCAGAGCCCAGGAAGAGGCCCTGTGACCCATCTAGACTGCATTAGTGCATGATGCCTTTCTAAACTGAAAACCTTATTCCTTTATGTGATCCATATCCCTCTATTCCCTCCTTATTCATGCAGTTGTCAAGATGCTTCTTAAATGTTACAATTGTATCCACTTCCAGCACCATCTCTGCCAGCGCATTCTGGACACTTACCATCCTCTGTGTAAAACAAAAAGTGCCATCACACCTCCATTAAACTTACGCTCTTTTACCTCAAGCCTATGTCCCCTAGTAATTGATATTTTTATCCATGCCTCTCATAATTTTGTAAACTTCCATCAAGTCACCCCTTGTCCTTGGACATTCAAGTGAAAGCAAACCAAGTTTGACCAATCTCTCCTAATAGCTAATACCCTTCAAACCAGGCAACATCCTGGTAACCCATTTCTGTACCATCTACAAAGCCTTCTGGTAGTGTGGCGACCAGAACAATACATGATGTTCCAAATGTTGCCTAACTAAAGTCTATACAGCTGCAACATTTCTTGCTAATTTTTATACTCTGCCCTGACTGATAAAGGCAAACATGCTATATGCATTCTTGATCACCTTATACACTTGTGTTGCCATTTTTTTTTAGAACTGTGGACTGTACTGTACACCAAGATTCCTCTGTGTCGATGCAGTTAAGGTTTCTGTCATTTACTGTATACTTCCCTCCTGCATTAGATCTTCCAAAAATGCATCACCTTGCATTTGTCTGGATTGAACTCCAATCTACCATTTCTTCATCCAAGTCTCCAGTCTGTCTTTATTCAGTTGCATCTTCTGGAAACCCTCTTCATCATCCACAGTTCCCCCAATCTTTGTGTAGTCTGCAAAATTACTCATCAGGTCATTTACGTTTTCCTCCATACATTTACAAATAATATAAACACAGAGGTTCCAGTGTTGATCCCTGCAAAATACCACTGGTAACAGATCTCTAGTCAGAAAAACACCTTTCCACCACTACGCTGTCTTCTACGACCAAGCTGGTTTGGCACCAGTCTTATCAGTTCAGCGTGGATCCCAAGTGATCTTACCTTTTGTATCAGTCTGCCATGAGGGACCTTGCTAAGGTCCATGTAGACAACATCTACTGCCCTGCCCTCATCAATCCTTTTATCACTTCTTCAAAAGCCTCAATTAAGTTTGGCAGGCACAGCCTTCCTTACACAAAACCGTGCTGCCTATTGCTGATAAGGCCATGTTTTGCCAAATGTGAGTAAATACTATTCCTAAGAATCTTTTCCAATAATTTCCCTACAACTGACATAAGATTCCCTGGCCTGTAATTTCCTGGATTATCCCTCTTCCTTCATGAACAACTTTAGTTATTCTCCAGCCCTCTGGGACCTCTCATGTGATGAAAGATTTCATACAGGCCCCAGCAATGTCCTCACCTGCTTTCTTCAGCATTCCAGGAAAAATCCCAGAAGGAATTGGGTCTACCTTAATGCCTTTTAAGATACCCAACACCCTCTTATATTGATATGCCCCAGAACATCAACATACCCCTCACCATCCGCTATGTCCTTCTTTAAGAATACTGATGGAAAGTATTCACGGTGGATCTCACCCATTTCCTCTGGTTCCATGTTTAAATTCCCTCCTTTGGCCTTGAGTGGACCTATCCTGTCCCTAGCTACCTCTCTTGCTCCTTATAGATGGATAAAATGCCTTAGGATTTTCTTTAATCCAGTTTGCCAAGGACATTTCATGGCTCCTTTTAGCCTTACTAATTTTTTGTTTAAGTTCTTTCCTACTTTCTTTGTATTCTTTCAGGGCCTTGTCCAACTTCAATTTCTAAACCGCCGTGCACCGTCTTTTCCTTTTTGATTAAGATGAATATTTGAGATAGCCAGGGTCTTTATATCTGAATGTCCCTCTCAATTTGAGATTATCCTTCTGGATGCCCTTCAGGAAAAGTCTTCAAATCGTGATCAGCCTGCAAGATTGCTCATGTTCACTCTGGGGACTGATGTTTCAATCCACAGAAGATGTCAAGTGACCTTTCGTTGTCAGTTTCTTAAAGTACAGAAGCTAATTTGAAATTAATGGGGTGGGGTACCGTTGTGGGGTATTGTTGCCATTCTGAACAGAGATACAGCTAGTTATATACTGTCAAGAAGTTTGTAAATCCTGGTTGGATGGCAGAGCCCTAGCTTCTAGGAGAAAGTGGAAATAGTTGCTTATCAGGTAGGGAGCTTTTGGTACATATTCTGCTTTAATTTTGCCTATTAGTTTTTCACTGGTGTTGTAGCAAGGTTTCCTGCTCTTGGTCTCCGTTTTAATTAAGCCCTATTTCCTTGTCGTAAATACATAGATATTTTACACCTTTGGGCTGCATTCGCGCATACATGCACTGAATTGTTTTACTTCAGTTTAAATCTAAAAGCTAGTAATGTTGAAATTCTCCTGTTGCTTTAAATATACTAACCCCCGCTATGAAAATTGCATACAATTTGTCCTGGAGATAGCTTATTTCTTTCATGTTACGACTGAACACCATTACAACCTGAAATAACAAGGTGTAGAGCTGGATGAACACAGCTGGTCGGGCAACATCAGAGGAGCAGGAATGCTGACATTTCGGGTCTGGACCCTTCAGAAAAAAGTATTTTTACACGTTAACTCAATAATCATGTTTTTTTAATTCAAGTTCATGAAAGACAAGTCTATAGTCTGAGGAATGTTTAGGTAGGTCTTAAAAATCAGGTAAAGCCTTTATAATGCAGGGACTTAACAAGTCCCTAAGTAGTGGGTCGGCCAAAATAGGGTCATGGTTTTTTTTTCTTAAACACTGTTTTGTTTCACAGTAGCCAATAGATGGTGCTGTAACAAACCAAACAAAAACAAGGAGACTTGACTTTGTCCACTGTTTCTGTGCCAGCTGATCTGTAAAAAAAAATTGCTTCTTATTGATTCCTGATTATTCACTGCAGCACAGTTCAATTGGCCTATTTTAAAATAATGACCTTTATATAGTTTAAAGCATTAATATGTCTATGTATGGTTTAACCACCACCCCCTAAGACTGTAAGCAAAAGCCATGTTAATATCTTCCAATTTATCTCCTGTATATTTACTTCCTCCTTTAGTCTAGGCGAGTATATATTGTTTGGGTATGGTGGAGTGTCAAAATATTCTAACTCGTTTCAGCAGCAAAATATAAATGCCCCAGTTCCTGTTGATCATTTCCTAATTCCTAAGTGTTGTGTGGACATCACAAATATTAATATAATTATAACTATTAATAGGCATTTTATGAATCATCCCATGTTAACTCAATTCTATTAATTGCATTTTAGATTTAGGTTTTATTGTCACATGTGCTCAAGTACAGGATAGATGAGCACCGTGAAAAGTGTGCAATGTCACCACACATTGCACCATCTTAAGTACACGGTACCGAGGTACAAGTAGTTACAGAAGTAAAAAAAGAAAAACGTTAGAAAGTTCAGCAGTACGGCTGTCTTAGTATAAAAGTAGAAAAATAAAATTTAAAAGACATTCATAATTTTATGAATAGTTCATAGGAAATTGGAGGTTAAAAGAATGAGAAGTGACCTGATTGAAACATTTAAAATTCTTATGAAGCTTGACAGTTTAGATTTGAAGGAGAGCATAGGAACAAAACACATGATTTCAGAGTAAAGGATCACCCAATTAAGACAGATGTGAATTTTTTTTCTCTTAGAGGGAAGTGAACCTGTGGAATTCCTTACTGTAGACAACTGTCAAGGCTGGGTTATAAAGTATATGCAAGACTGAGATGGACAGATTTCCCATTGTAATTGGGATAAGGCAGGAAAGTGGAGTTGAAGATTGTCAGATCTTGATGTTTGGTGAAGCAGATTCGATTGGCTGAACAGCTTACTTTTCAGTTCCGATGTCTTTTGGTCTAATTTTTCATTTTTCAGTTTTAATTATCATTCAACTCGCAGAACTCTTGAATGCCATTTATTACATTATCTATCATCTTTGGTTATTTATGTGAATTGGAATTAAAAATTAACTTAATCCAGATACTTGGTGGCCTTGAAGAAGGAAAGCACTATGCCACATTATTATTGTTTTTGCAGAGTATCTATTTCTTGACAGGAAATGGATGTTGTTTGAAAAATATAGACATTTTTAATAGTAATGAGGAAGACAAGTTGATGTCAGTGAAATAGAAATTGGTGAAACAAACTGAGCTAACACCTGGAGAAGAAATAAGAGAAAGAATGTTTAATCTAAGAGCATGAATATATAGAAGTAAAACAAAAACATTTACCTATGTTTCATAGACTATTAAAACTAAATTGATTGTGTTTATCGCCAAAGGCGTGTTTACTGATATGTAACGTTGACAGTAAAGATGTGAAACTTATCCAGAATCTACACAAAATACGAATCATGAGCATCAGGCTAAAAAGGGACAATCAGACTTGTGAAGAGGGAAGTAAGACGAAGCTGTGCACTGTTGCAGCAATTAATACCTGGAGAATTAGTTGGACCTCTGGGGTAAAAAAGAGAGACAAGAGCACAGCACACTTACTGTCTGCTGATGACTCAGCACCGTTTGTAGAATCAGAAGAAGCTTTACAAAATGTCATAGATCATGTAAAATCTAGAAGCTTAGAACCTGGATTTATGAATACCAAAAAGACAAAAGCAATAGCCATTAAACCAAATAAATGAGAAGAAACTAACATAAAGATTAAAGTGGAAGCTGCCAAGTTGGAACAAATCAATAAGTTTCTCACTTCCTTCACAGAGGCTGCCAGACCTGTTGAGCTTTTCCAACAATTTTGTTTTTGTTCCTGATTTACAGCATCCGCAGTTCTTTTGGTTTTTAATAAGTTTGTCTGTTTAGGATAAATAATAAATAAGATGGGAGATGTGATGCAGAGGTTAGAAGAACAAAAGAGACAACCAGAACTAATTTGGTAAGGATTAGCAATGTGTTAACAACAAGAAAACTCAAGTTTATAACAAGGATAAAACTCTTCCTTGCTGAGTTAAGAACATCAATAAGGAGAACATTTGGACTCATGTCAGGTGAATACTGGACATCATGCAGTGGAACTAAACTGGAAGATTTGTATTTATAAACTTGCAGTACATTCAATTTGTCTGTGTGGGTTTCCTCCGGGTGCTCTGTTTTCCTCCCACAGTCCAAAGATGTGCAGTTTAGGTGATTGGTCATGGTAAATTGCCTGCAGTGCCCAGGGATGTGCAGGCTAGGTGGGTTAGTCATGGGGCATTCAGAGTTGTAGAGAGAGATTGGTCTGGGTAGACTACTCTTTAGAAGGATTGCAGGGACTTGATGGGCCAAATGACCTGCTTCCACTATGATTCAATGTGTGAGGATGGTGCAATAGTGCAAGATACATGAACGTGGCCTAGATCTCTTGCCAGCAACAGAAAAAAAGCATAAACTTAGATTTTAAAAAAGACAAAGTGAAAGCAGAAGTAAGTTAATTGAAAATGCTAAGGAAACATTTTTTAAAAGTCATTGCTTTGAATAGTAATGTATGTCAAATAGGATAACAATTATTCCAAAAGAAAACAAAAATACTCAGCAGACGAGGCAGCATCCATGGAGAGAAAAAATAAAGTTCCAAGTCTGTGACCTTCCAGCAGAATTGTTTTGGAACAATTGCTTCATCTCAGTTTTAAGAGCATTTTGGTAAAGGATGTCAAATTTTGCATGAGGCTAACTGGGCCAAGGGTACTGTCCTAAGGAATTCTTCAGGGATGTATTTGCAGATGAAATAATCAGTCTTCAGCAAGTACATCCATCTTTGCTTGTGCTGGGGTATGACCTCAAATAGTCGAGTGGCTTCCCCTGATTCTAACGGAAATCAGTTTTACAAGGGCTCCTCGGTACCACATTCTGCAAAATGCTGCCTTGTTGTTATCAGTCTAAATTTACCTCTGAAATTCAGCATTTTTGTTCATAGTTGGTGCAAAACTGTAATCAGCTCTGAGCAATCCTACTGGAACTTAAAAAAATTAGCTTTGCTGAGCGAACTATTAGTCTGTGCTAGATACACAATTGATCAGTCACCTTGCTAACGTTTGAGGGAAGACTGAAAGGACAGTAATTGACTGGATTGGATATGTCCTAATCTGGACCATTATCTGTATTGTTGGGTGGATGCCAATGTTGTGGCTATATTGGAACTGTTTGGTTAAGGGTGCAGTTAGTCTGGAGCACTGCAGCTGTCATGTTATAACCATAATGCTTGCTGTATGCACTATGTTATAACCATAATGCTTGCTGTATGCACTATGCTCAGCTGACTCTTTATATCACTTGGATTGAATTGATGACCTATCTCTTTGCTCAAGCTATCTTGGAACTGCCGATGCTGGAGAATCTGAGATAACAAGGTGTGGAGCTGGATGAACACAGCAGCCCAAGCAGCATCTTTGGAGCAAGAAAGCTGACGTTTCGGGCCTAGACCGTTCATCGGAAATGGAAGGGTCTGATGAAGGGTCAAGGCCCGAAACATCAGCTTTCCTGCTCCTAAGATGCTGCTTGGGCTGCTGTGTTCATCCAGCTCCACACCTTGTTATCTTTGCTCAAGCTTTTGGGTTACCTCTAAGAGAGCAGCCCATCTTAAATTTCATAATGAATCTGAATTTATTTAATCCAACAGTAAGAAAACAGTGAATGAAATGTGAAGGAGTTTGGTATTACATTTGAGAGTGAGTGGTAGGAGTCATGAATCAAGCTGTTACACCTGGATAAGGCTCGCTCAGGAGGGTTAAGATAGAAATTGACAGTGAAATCATTGAGAGATTTTCATAAAAAGTATTTAGTGCAACTCGAGTTGCACTCGAGTCAATTACAGGAAAAGAATGTATGTACAATTATAAAAGAAGGATGCAGAGATGGGCTGAGAGGTGGCAGATGGAGTTCAACCTGGATAAATGCGAGGTGATGCATTTTGGAAGGTCGAATTTGAAAGCTGAGTACAGGATTAAGGATAGGATTCTTGGCAGCGTGGAGGAACAGAGGGATCTTGGTGTGCAGATACATAGATCCCTTAAAATGGCCACCCAAGTGGACAGGGTTGTTAAGAAAGCATATGGTGTTTTGGCTTTCATTAACAGGGGGATTGAGTTTAAGAGTCGTGAGATCTTGTTGCAGCTCTATAAAACTTTGGTTAGACCGCACTTGGAATACTGCGTCCAGTTCTGGGCGCCCTATTATAGGAAAGATGTGGATGCTTTGGAGAGGGTTCAGAGGAGGTTTACCAGGATGCTGCCTGGACTGGAGGGCTTATCTTATGAAGAGAGGTTGACTGAGCTCGGTCTCTTTTCATTGGAGAAAAGGAGGAGGAGAGGGGACCTAATTGAGGTATACAAGATAATGAGAGGCATAGATAGAGTCGATAGCCAGAGACTATTTCCCAGGGCAGAAATGGCTAGCACGAGGGGTCATAGTTTTAAGCTGGTTGGTGGAAAGTATAGAGGGGATGTCAGAGGCAGGTTCTTTACGCAGAGAGTTGTGAGAGCATGGAATGCGTTGCCAGCAGCAGTTGTGGAAGCAAGGTCATTGGGGTCATTTAAGAGACTGCTGGACATGCATATGGTCACAGAAATTTGAGGGTGCATCCATGAGGATCAATGGTCGGCACAACATTGTGGGCTGAAGGGCCTGTTCTGTGCTGTACTGTTCTATGTTCTATGTTCTATGTTCTAAAAAACAGTAAAGTTGCTGTAGTCCTAAGGGGACTGTTGGACTGGTTTCTTTTGAGACAGAGATGACTGGTGGTGGTTTCACCTAAGGGTCACCACACCTCAGGTGAGGGGAGAGGTTGAGAATGAGAGTCCTTCATAGTAACCTCAACCAGTTCAGAAATTGAGCCCATGCAGTCGGCATCATTGTACATTGCAAACCAACCATCCAGCCAGCTGACCTAGCCAAACACCAGCTGTATGATTATACTAGCATAGTCAACAGGGAAGTGAGGAACAGGACAGAAAAAGAACTCCTCAGAGGCAAAAAATTGTAGTGATCTTGTCGATTTGGATTGAAAAAAAGGACAGCAAAGGAAGTGGTAAAGAGTGCCATAAGGAAATATGGAAAAAGAAAGTGAGGGATATCAAGGACAACACTAATGGTTTTCATAGATGTATTAAGAGACAGGAAGGTTCAGTGGGATAAGGCACACATGCAAGTACTCGTCAGAAAATGATACATTATTGGAATATTGCGTGCAGTTCTGGTCTCCCTGCTACATGAAAGATGGTGTGAAACTTGAAAGGATTCAAAAGGGATTTACAAGGATGTTGCCTAGGTTAGAGGGTTTGAGATATAGAGAGAGGCTGAATAGGCTGGGGCAATTTTCCCTGGAGCGTTGGAAGCTGGAGTGATCTTATAGAGGTGAGTAAAATCATGAGGGGCATGGATAGGGTAAATAGGCAAGGTCTTTCCCCAGGGTAGCGGGAGCCCAAAACTAGAGGGGCATAGGTTTTAGGTGAGAGGGAAAGATTGGAAAGAGACCAGTTTTGACATGCAGAGGGTAGTGCATGTGTGGAATGAGCTGCCAGAAGAAGTGGTGGAGGCTAGGACAATTACAACGTAAAACGAATAGGAAGGGCTTAGAGGGATATGATCCAAATGCTAGCAAATGGGATTAGATTTACTTAGGGTATCTGGTTGGCATGAACGAGTTGGACTGAAGGGCCTGTTTCAGTGCTGTATATTTCATTGACTCTATGTCAGTAAATACCTGTGCTGTAGCCTCTGCCTCCAAAAGGTTTCCTTCTAGTCAGCAATTGGCTGATGTGTCATTGACTATCCTTTTAGCCTTCGGCTATTACTTGCTAATCTTTTTGTTTAATCTTTCTTTGCTCTGTAGTTAGATTTTACCTGTATCTATTGTGTTCATCATGATTTTCATAACATTATCTTCTCATTTATTGTAAATATCCTTTTATTTGCATTGTACTCTGAATTTCTTGAGTCACTCAAGGAACTTGAGCTCTGATGTCAACCCTTACTTCTGAGGTACATAAATTATGTTTCATTTAGGACCTCTGATTGGTCCTTTCTTGCTTTATCTGTTAATCTTTGTTTCTAATCCAGTGGGACCAGATCCCCTTTTCTCTCCTAATCTTCAATAGATCTTGTTTCTCCTCATTGATATTTCATCCTAATTTATGTAAATGAATTTATGCTATCCTGGATAGATGAGCTTTGAAACAAGACCATACCAAAATGCATTATTTTATAAGATAACACAGTGCGGAGCTGGACGAACACATGGCCAGGCAGCATCAGAGGAATAGGAAAGTTGACGTTTCGGGTCGGGACCCCCTCTTCAGAGATCTGGAGAATCATTTCTGGTGCCAAGAGTGCCATGGAACCTTTTGAGTTCACCAGTGACATTCCACAACTTCCAGAATTCCTCATTGATCTGCTCCTTTCAAATCTGTCTCTCTCTCTACCTGAGCTTCATCTCCACATATCCCCCCTCCCCCAACCTCATCTCAGCATAAATGCCAATTCTTTTGCCGAGCTGCTATCAGTTCTGATGACGAGTCACTGGATTTGAATTGTTAACTCTGCTTTCTTTCCACAGATACTGCCAGACCTGCTGAGTTTCACCAGCAAATTCAGCTCTTGTTGCATAATTTCTGACAGCTTCACTAAATTTAGCTTTGATCAAATCTCCGTACTTCCAACAGAGTTCAGAAACAGATATATAAACTGACTAAAAGTTTCTGTACGTATGTGAAGAGATAAAGATTGGCAACAGCACATATAGTCACAAACTATCCATAATAAAGGGCCTTGTTGAGACCACACCTGGAATATTGTGTGCAGTTTTGCTCTCTTTATCTGAGTAAGGATGTTCTTGTTATAAGGGGAGCACACTGAATGTTTAGCAGACTGATTCCTCGGATGTCAGGACTGAGAGATGAGAAGAAGCTGAAACCATGAGGATTATATTCATTGGAGTTCAGAAGGATCAGAGGTATCTCATAGAAACCTATAAAAATCTGACAAGGTAGATGCAAGAAGGATGTTCCTCAGGCAGGGAATCCACTCACAGTCTAAGGTTACAGAGTAAACCATTTAGGACTGAAATGAGAAGAAATTTCTTCACCCTGAAAGTGGTATGTAGAATTTGTTACCACAGAGATCAGTTGAGGGCAAGACATGGTATGATTTCAAGAACTTGGCTATGGTACTTAGAGCTAATGGAGTCAAAGGATATGGGGGGAAAAGCAGGCTACTGAGTTGCATGATCAGCCTCTGATTGTAATGAATGGTGAAAGCAGGCTTGGAGGGTTGAATTGTCTGCTCCTACTCCTGTTTTCTACATTAATAGACTTGCATATTCCTAGCTGCAAAACATTTACATTCTCCAAAGTGTTAAGTGCAATGGAATGATCTTCAACAAGAGGACTCAAATTGTTCGTGTATCGATGCAATATAGGAAGAAGGTCAGTGCCGTGCTGTTGTGGATATTTCTAATTAACTGGTTAAGAGATGTCAATACACATATCTGGAGTCAATGGGGCTTGAACCTGGGTCAAAAATAAGGATACTATCACTGCACCACAGGAGTTCTTAGTATGCTGCTGTACAATGAGCAGTTGACTAGAGAGCTAAACTGTGCTGCCAACCATGTGCAGTCAATTACTGGTATACATTGAGGCGTTACCCAATAGTATATTGTATGTTTTTTTCTTGATGAAGCTGGCACCTTCTCCTCTTCCCAAACCCACCCCTAACCCCAGTTAGTTCTGGATTAATAGTTCGTGCATTATTTTATTGGATCTTAAAAGAACAAGAGGTGGCTTTATTGAAACACTTAAGGACCTTTGACAGGGCGGATGCAGAAAGGTTGTTTCCCTTTGTGGGAGAGTCTAGGTGCAGAGGGCAACATTGCAGAATAAAGGATTGCCCATTTAAGACAGATGAAAAGGAATTATTTTTCTCTCTGAGGGTGGTGAATCTGTGGAATTCTTTACTGAAAAGAGCTTTAGAATCTGGGTCATTTAGCATGTTCAAGGCTGAGACAGACAGATTTTTAAATCAGTAAGACAATCAAAAGTTATAAGGAAAAGGCTGCAAAGTGGAGATGAAGATGATCAGATCAGCCATGATCTCATTGAATGGCAGAACAGAATGAATGGGCTGAACAGCTTGCTTCTGTGTCTACATCTTATTTGGTGGGTTAACATCTGCCTTACACAGTCATTTGCTTCACTAAAGCAGGAAATCAGGGTTTGTGAGTCCCTGTGCAGATTGTGTAGACAATTTAAAATCCATTTAATGCTGAACCCCAAAGGTTACACTATACAGGGCATTGTATTTTACCTTCCATGTCAGAATCACCAAGCAACAACGCTCCAGTGGACCACTAATTGCCATTGTGTCCCAAGGCTCACATCATCACCATCAGTTAATCATGTTATCAAAGGGGCACAAAGTCTATAGTTGGATTCAAAAGGAGACTGAGGGCTGAAATGCCTGTTGACAGCATTAGACCCATCAGCGCCAGTAAAAACTAGCCAACCTCAGTGGCACTCATGTACTAATTCAATTCAAACTCGGCCAACCTTGACACCAGACTGCGATAGCCTGTATAATGGAAGCAGGCTGAACATTGAGCGTGGCAAAGAGTGTGCATGTTGGCGATATCTCCTCCTTAAAAAAATTGTTCCTTAGCAACGCCGAAAGAATTTGTATCAAATAAACAGAACAAAAATAAGACTGAGTGTACATGGTTAATGATATAACTAAATTTTTTGCAAAAAATATATTTGGTGCTTTGGGATGATTCTGTAATTTTGTAATGAGTGAGGTACTTCAGGAGCAATGGGGTTGGAACCCCACATTCAGAAGTGTTGTTGTAAACTCTATCGATGTGGAAAAAAAATGGGAGAAAAGATGTCTCCAGGATAGATATAGCCTTTAAGGATATTTTGGTCTGAAACCTTCATTCAAAGGAAAGCCCGGTTGACGAATGGATAAGAGAACTCCAGGCAATCAAGTTGATGGTCATTTATTTCATCCATTCATAGGGAGAGCCAATCTTATCACCATGAAGTGTAAACCTAACCTTGATGGGTTACAAACAACTCCAAGTTTTATACAAATGTGTACTGCACTGCCTACAGTTTTCCCACATTGTTTTTATGGGAAATATTTGTATTTTATTCAAAGCCTGCTCTACCTTGCTGATAGAGCAGTTCCTTGCCCATTTGTGGTTTTTATTTGCTTTTACGATATGACTGAAAATTTAACCCTTAAATAACTGAAACTGATTCAACCCCTTCACCTTCTCCTTGTGCACTGCCATCCATGGGTACTGGCCAAGTATTGAGCTAACTGTTGTAAAGGTACTTAGTTATACGGTAGAGATAACACAGTGTAGAGCTGGATGAACACAGCAGGCCAAGCAGCAGAGGAGCAGGAAGGCTGACGTTTCGGGTCTAGACCTTTCTTCAGAAATAAGGGATGGGTAGGGTGTTCTGAAATAAATAGGGAGAGAGGGGGAGTTGGGTAGAAGATGGATGGAGGAGAAGATAGGTGGAGAGGAGACAGACAGATCGAAGAAGCGGGGATGGAGCCAGTAAAGGTGAGTGGATGTAGGGAGGTAGGGACGAGATAGATCAGTCCAGGGAGGACGGACAGGTCAAGGAGGCAGGATGAGGTTAGTAGGTAGGAGATGGGGGTGGGGCTTGAGGTCAGAGGAGGGGATAGGTGAGAGGAGGAACAGGTTAGGGAGGTGGGTCGAGCTGGGCTGGTTTTGGGATGCAGTAGGGGGAGGGGAGATTTTGAAGCTTGTGAAGTCCGCATTGACGCCATTGGGCTGCAGGGTTCCCAAGCGGAATATGAGTTGCTATTCCTGCAACCTTCGGGTGGTATCGTTGTGGCACTGCAGGAGGCCCAGGATGGACATGTCCTCTGAGGAATGGAGGGGGAGTTGAAATGGTTCACAACTGGGAGGTGCAGTTGTTTACTGTGAACCGAGCATAGGTGTTCTGCAAAGTGGTCCCCAAGCCTCCGCTTGGTCTTCCCGATGTAGAGGAGGCCACAACAGGAACAGCGGATACAGTATACCACATTGGCAGATGTGCAGGTGAACATCTGCTTGATGTGGAAAGTCATCTTGGAGCCTGGGATGGAGGTGAGGGGGGAAGGTGTAGCACTTCCTGAGGTTGCAGGGAAAAGTGCCGGGGTGGCGGGGCATCACAGAGAGAGTGGTTCCCTCCGGAAAGCAGATAAGGGTGGGGAGGGAAAAATATCTTTGGTGGTCGGGTTGGATTGCAGATCATGATGCATTGGATCTGGAGGTTGATGGAGTGGTATGTGAGGACTAGGGAGATTCTGTTTTAGCTGTCATTGTAGGGAGGGGGTGTGGGGGATGAGTTGTGGTTTCAATTCCAGATATTTACTGAACTCAAATTCCACCAACTGCCATGGCAGGATTCAAACCCGGGTCACCAGAACATTATCTGGGTCTCTGGGTTAATTGTCCAGTGACAATACCACTAGGCCATCTGTGCATTTTGGTCTGCTGTTGCATACATTCTGACCCACATTGTCCAGCTCCCAGACACTTTACCATTTCTTCTGTGTATTTCTGATGCTGTGAACCAAGTCGGCTAGGTATACAGCCAAGACCTGCTGGGCAAAAACCAAAACATGGCAGATGATCACAGTCCATGAGTGAATTTATTTGATTTCCAATTCCTCAAGACCAAGTGATATTTATTTTTTCAACATCATCAACCAATCCTTTAGCTTAATTCTGCAAGGTGTCATAAGTTCTCTGTTCTCACTGTGCACCATCTCCAATACATTTAAGTGTTAAGGCAACAGTGGGATTATCCAGGAGAACTGGCTCAAATACTCTCTCAGGTTTTTGACAATGTCACTCCTGTAGATTTCAACCAGTTCTTCCTTTCCCACTCTAGCTGGTACTGTAGTTCCAAGAACACTGCATGACTGATTATCGGACAGGATTGATGAATTATTGCTGGATTGATAAAACAATGCCAATTAACATCTTATCAGTAACTTCAGCATCAGCTCTACGTACATGTTAAATTCTGAAGCTGGTAGCTGTGCAGGCTGTGCCAACTATGCTGTGACAGGTTAAACAAGTGACCATTAGCTATCCGCTGTGAGTCTTCCTCTATCTATGATCAGTAGGTATCGCAAAAGTCATTTCTGGCAGCACCATTTGAGATATTTTCCTGCACCTTGATCAAATTGTTGATAATTCAGACTTTCAGTCTCTTTTGACAAGTATTATATAATTTTATATAATAATATAATAATAATTAACATTGCATTGCCAAACTCAGAATTACCTCTGTCAACCTCTAGTTGTGTTGTGTACACAAGAACACCTCTACAAGGTCTTTACCAGGAATGGATACCCCCGCAGCTTCATGCACAGATGCCGAGCCAACAGACAACACAGCCAGGACACACCAAAACCCAAAATAATATCCACCAAACCATATATAAAAAACACCTCAGAACTGACAGCCAGACTACCCAGACTGCTAGGAATCATGACATCACACAAACAGGCAGCTACACCAAGACAGCAACTGACCAGGGTTAAAGACCCGATAGGTACCACAGACAGGATGAATATGGTTTACGAGATACCATGTGGAGATTGCACAAAACACTATGTGGGACAGGCAGGCAATTTACAACCCGCATCTGCAAACACCAGTTAGCAGCTAAAAGACACGACCAGATGTCCTTGGTTTCAATGTACACAAACGAGAAAAACAACACTTTCAAATGGGACAACACTACTATCATGGGACAGGCCATACAGCAGACAGCCAGGGAATTCTTGGAGGCTTAGCATTCATCCACGGACCCCATCAACAAACGCATGGAATTAGACCCGGTATACCGACCATTATGATGCATATGTCGTTTAGTGGCTAGTTGATGTTTATGTATCCTGGTGGCTAGCTTTCTAGATACATGAACATCAACTAGCAACTAAACGAAATGACCCACTATCACTCGTATCCTTACATACAGATGAGGAAGGACACCACTTTGATTGGGACAACACATCATCCTAGGACAAGCCAAACAGAGACATGCACGAGAATTCCTAGAAGCATGGCATTCCAACCGGAACTCCAAGAACAAACACATTGATTTGGAGCCAATCTACCATCCCCTGAGAAAAAGAACAGGAAATGATATCACCAATGCAGGAAATGACATCACCAACCCAAGGAAACCTAACCAGATAAATAGAAAGCGGGGCATAACACCAGCGCTTCGTCGGAGGCTCACTGATGATGTTACCTAGAATGGTGACGAAATGTCTGAAAACTAACCTTCCAGCTCAGCGAGCAATCTCACATCCAGAACTATTGCAGAAAATACAGAGGCATGGGATTGAGGGTGATTTAGCGGTTTGGATCAGAAATTGGCTAGCTGGAAGAAGACAGAGGGTGGTGGTTTTTGGGAAATGTTCATCCTGGCGTTCAGTTACTAGTGGTGTACCGCAAGGATCTGTTTTGGGGCCACTGCTGTTTGTCATTTTTATGAATGACCTGGATGAGGGCATAGAAGGATGGGTTAGTAAATTTGTGAATGACACTAAAGTCAGTGGAGTTGTGGACAGTGCAGAAGGATGTTGCAGGTTACAGAGGGACATAGATAAGCTGCAGAGCTAGGCTGAGAGGTGGCAATTGGAGTTTAATGCAGAAAAGTGTGAGGTGATTCACTTGGTGTCCAAGTGCATAGATCCCTGAAAGTTACCACCCAGGTTGATAGTGTTGTTAAGAAGGCATACGGTGTGTTAGGTTTTATTGGTAGAGGGGTTGAGTTTCAGAGCCATGAGGTCATGTTGCAGCTGTACAAAACTCTGGTGCAGCTGCAGTTCTGGAGTTCTGGTCGCTGCATTATAGGGAGGATGTGGAAGCATTGGAAAGGGTGCAGAGGATATTTACCAGGATGTTGCCTGGTATGGAGGGAAGGTCTTATGAGGAAAGTCTGAGGGACCTGAGGCTGTTTTCGTTAGAGGGAAGAAGGTTAAGAGGAGACTTAATAGAGAGATTCAAGATGATCAGAGGATTAGACATGGTGGACAGTGAGAGCCTTCTTCATCCGATGGTGATGGATAGCATGAGGGGATATTGCTTTAAATTGAGGGGTGATAGATATAGAACAGATGTCAGAGGTAGATTCTTTACTCAGAGAGTAGTAAGGGTATGAAATGCCTGGCCTGCAATAGTAGTAGACTCACCAACTTTAAGGGCATTTAAATGGTCATTGGATAAACATATGGATGATAATGGAATAGAGTAGGTTAGATGGGCTTCAGATTGGTTTCACAGGTCAGCGCAACATGGAGGGTCGAAGCGCCTGTACTGCACTGCAGTGTTCTATGTTCTATAACTGAGGAAACATGTTACCAGCATTTACCTTGAGTAGACCTTTAAGTAATTTGTATGTTTCAAATTGAATACCTTCTCATTTTCAGAACACTTGAGAATACAGACCCAATTTGCCCAATCTCTCTTCACAGGCCAGTCCCTGCGTTCTGGGAACAAGCCTAGTAAACTTTTGTTGGATACGCTCAATGGCAATAATATCTTTGCTGAGGTAAGGAGACCAAAGCTGCCGTATTCTAGGTGTAGTCTAACCAAGCTTCTAGCCAATTGAAAAAAGACTTCATTTCTCCTGTATTCAATTCCTCTCGTGATAAAGGCTTGCATTCCTAATAGCTTGCTGCATCTAGGTATTAGGCTTAGCTTTGTATCATCCACAAATTAGTGATAGATACTGTGACCAGCTGAAACCCAAGTCCTGATCCTTATGGTACACCATTAGTTGTAGCTTGCCAATGAGAGAATGGCCCACTTTTAACTCTGTTTTCTGCTTCATAGTTAACTATTAATCAATTCTAGCACATTACCTGATATCCTGTGTGTTCTAAGATCATCAAACATAAAAGCAGAAGTAGACCATTCACCCCATGAAGTCTGCCTCAGTTTAATTTTGCTAACTGACCTGCTGTGAGGGACTTTATCAAAAAGGACCCGTGGGCACAGCCTTAAAATTAGAGGGGGTAAATTTAAAACTGAAATGAGACGACATTTCTTGAGCCAGAGAGTGGTGGGCTTGTGGAATTCATTGCCGCAGGGTGCAGTGGAGGCCGGGACGTTGGATGCCTTCAAGGCAGAGATCGACAAATTCTTGATGTCAAAAGGAATCAAGGGCTACGGGGAGAGTGCAGGGAAGCAGTGTTGAAATGCCCATCAGCCATGATTTAAATGGCGGAGTGGACTTGATGGGCCGAATGGCCTTACTTCCACTCCTATGTCTTATGGTTTTATGGTCTAAAAATCTATTGAAAGTCCAAGTCTACTACAACCATTGAATGCTGTTTATCAATAGTAATATCCTGAAAAAGCCCAAATAAGGTTTTGAAACACAATTTACAAACTATGTTGACTATACCTAAGTATAATCAGATCAGTATCATCAAACTATCCAATTAGCTCTTCCTTTATAATGAATCCTAGCATTTTCCCTATTACTGAAATAAAGCTAAAATATCTTAGTTTCTAGTTTTTTCACTCACTTCCTTAAATAGTGGAGTGCCATTTGCTAGCTTTCAGTCTGCAGATGTTACTACAGGATCTACAGAATTATGGAAGGTAGCCACAATGCATTGACTATCTCTATAGCCTTCAACACTATCCTCACTGATGTGCGGAAATTCTTTGCCCAGGAAACCCAAGCTGGAGAGGAAGTGTTCATAAAAAGTGCTCCAGCATCTTCGACTGGCTGAGATGGGGGTCAAGCCCAATGGTGCAAGGAGCCTGTGAAAACCAGATAATCCCACTCAACCACCTCTTCCAAACAAGAGAACCATGTTGCATTCAGGCCACACAACTGACAAACAATGACTATTGTTATGGACCAGACCAAACCCTCCAAAACAAGTAATATATTAAGAAGGCAACCCAGGCCCCAACTTTTTCTTATTTTTAAAGGCAAGTGTAAGGTGTCCTGTTCTGGATGTAATTTGATTGGTCTAACTACTGGACTTGAAGTAAAACACACTTTAATCTTACATTATAGTTGAATTAGAGACAAAAGAAATAAGAAATGTAATAAATTAACTCAAACTTTACAGAATTATAGATTATTTAACGATAAAATGGTAACTTTCTAATATAATAACATCCCATAAACACACCACAGGCAAAGGCAAATTCAGTAAAATAGATTGTCTCACATGCAATTCTAGCAGCAGGAAGAGAACCCCCCAGCTTTTAGCTGTGACAGAGACAGGAACAACAGCTTCCACATCCAGCTTCAAGACACAGCAACAGCTGAAAGCTAAAACTAAAATCCTAGTTATGGGGAACTTGACCCCACCTCTTAATGCTGCTTCTATCGTTCCTACTTTTAAAAAAAACAAAGCTAGATGGGCTCAGGGCAGACCCCTCAGCTCCAAGTTTACAACATTTGCTTTCCAAAAACAAATGACGAAACAAATATTTCTTAAAGGCATATTTCATAATACTATCTCCAACCAAAGAAAATCTACCTATCTCCCCTTGATGTGTAATAGCATGGTACTGAATTACTCATGATCAATATCCTGGGAGTTACCATTAACTAAATGATGCCATTTACCAAATGCATCTCTTTGCTTGATTTGTTGCATATTTTGTTGAAAGAAGATATGAGACAGTTTTCTTCTGTGCAAGTTTTAAATGAAACTGAGCATGCTGCCAAGAGATGTTTAAGAATAGAAACTCTAGGTTGGTTGCGGGGTGGGGAGATGGGGGAAGAATGGAACTGCAATTTGGAGCAGATTAAACAATACATCAGTTATCATTTCTGAGCTGTCAATGTAACTGCAACATTTTTTTTTCAAAATCGCCTTTTTATTTCGTCTTATATTTGGTACAAATTATGAAAAATCAACAACAAAAAATCTTCATTTTATTAAAGTGGTTTCAGATTTAATTTATTCATGTAAAATAATGTTTAAAATTTGCAGATTTAGAAGCTGCCACAAAGAAGTGAATTCTGAATTTGAAGCCTAACTGAGTTTTTCTGGGTACATTCGCTACCATTTGAATTTTGTCCAATTTGGATCATTGTGGCTTTGGGTGGATCTGTTTGCTTCAATAACACCAATGGCACTGCTCTGATCACCAAAAGTTAAAATAATCAAAACAATCTGTCCTTTTGATCTGTATGTCATTCAATTTGAACATCAATGGCAATCTGATATATCATCTTACTCCATCAAATAGCTTCACTAAATTAAATGAAAAGAAGTTAATTCTGTTGGGTTTTAATCTGCTAAATAATGCAATTTCTAGTTTGCTTTCTTCTGTTGCTCTTTCCATCAATCTTCATTTTATATCAGATGAATTATGATAAATAAAGGTCGCATCTGCCTGTAAAGATAGAAAAAGTAGCGGAAGGTGTGAGCCCAAGAGAAAACCAAACGGAAACAAAACATTTTGTATAAAGAGTCACAGAAAAAAGAACATAAGCAATGTTAGCACAAGTAGGCCATTTGGCCCTTTGAGCCTGCTCTGCCATTCAGTACCAATATAGTTCATTATCTAATTCAGCTCCACTTGCCAAAACTGATAGAAACATTTTGCTCTCCTCTTCCAACTCTACTGTCATTGCTGATGCCTCATGCTTCCAGGAGCAGTCTCCAGTACATTGCCCAACTGCCTATTCACAAATCAGCTTAACCAGCAAATATTAACAAACTATTCAATATATGGGAAAGGCCAGTTTCTCAGTCCAGCCATTATTTGAGGCTCACATGCAAGCAGATTTTAGCAGAGTTCAAATACCATCAGGATTTAATACATCCTTTGCCCAGATGCCTGATGGGCAACTGCAGTGCTCCGACTGGGATCAGCTAATATCACAAAATAAGGACTGAACACGGGCCTGCCTAGTTTGTCTGTTTCCATGACACTGATGTGGTATGTTGCCCACTACCGGAAAGAGGTTTTAAATGCATCTTCCATTGGAAGACTAAAACATTGTAAGGATAAGCCAAACAAACTTGGTTCTCTTGCTCTAACTTCGTCATTATTATTATTATCAATTATTTTGTTAATTTTATCTATGATGTCATGAAATAATATACATTGTCACAGCTGCATGCCTCCTTTATCACAGAATAATGTTGCTAGTAATTTGTTGCTCAAAAAAAACTCAATATCTCCTTGCCTCTTGTTACTATTTCTTTTATGTACTATAAGATTATTAAAACGTGACAATATATGTGTGTTTAAATTGTTGAAGATGCAGGACAGGTTGAGCAAGTAGTTAAAAAGGCACATGAAATACTAGGCTTTCTAAATAAAGGCACAAGAGTTTCAAAGCAAAGAAGTCAACAGTCAGCCATTATAAAACTGGAGTATTGTGCCCAATTCTGGGCACTACACTTAAGGAGGACCATTATGAGTCCACTATGTTGCAGTGGATCAGAAATCGTTAAGTAATCCAGACAGGGTCAGGATGGCAGATTTCCTTCCACAAAGGACATTAGTAAATCATGTGGATCTTTGTGAGAATTGATGATTGTTTCATACTAGGAATAACTTTATTTTTAATATTCTGGATTCATCAACTGAATTGAAAATCCATCAGCAGTCGTGATGGTATTTAAAAACATGACCCCACAGCATTAGTTCAAGCCCCTGGATTACCGGTCCAGCGACATTACTGCCCAACAACTTCTCCCACTGAATTATCCAAATGAAGAAAGTTTATCACAGATATTCTCTACTTACCACACAATTGTGTAATATATCCAGCAAACCTCTAAGCGGTCTCATCTTACATAATTAATTTCTCTTTTAATTTGGCAAAGAGAGCATGGGAGGCAAAAAGCAGTTGCACAGAAATCTTTGCAGAGGGATCCCTGCAAAACAATAAAAAATTATAATGAATAGACACTAACACACTCACTTCCTTGGGTATGCAGAGCTATTTTTATTTATGTTTATACATTTCTGTAATCTTTGTTTTGCTGTCAATCTTCTTTTTTGCCTTGCAGTTTGGATGAGGGAGATGGAAGAAGTATTTTGAGGCTATAGACTTCAATATTATTTCATGGTCTCAGAAGAAGGTTTGCTCAGTGTCTTTTTTTATTACTCTCAAAATAGAATAGTTCACCCTGTTATCAGAATGCAATAGAAGTGTCTATATTTATGTTGCACCTTGTTACCACACAGCAAACTTCTCCACACAATGAATGCCATTGAAATGTCCTGCTTGTTCTTACAAAAGCAAGCATACAAACAGGCAGAGATAACAAGGAGTAGTGCTGGATGAACACAGCAGACCAAGCAGCATCGTAGGAGCAGGAGAAACTCTGAAACAATTTTAAACCCGCTGCGAAGCCTCTTCTAAGAATGCCTACCCTGAAGAAGTTACCCTCCTCCCTCCAGAAAAACCTCAGTGGATCTCTGTCCCAATGCAACTCTCTCGTAATCTCTTCAGCCTTGAAACTGCTCGACCATGTCCTGAAGCAAACCAGTTATTACAGCCACATCACCTTTCTTAGTACCTGCCTTTGGAACCAGATCATCCCCAATGGATTACAGTCCACATACAAGCCTTCCAAATTTGGCCCCAAACGGGATAATGTCCACATTCAGAACATTGAGACCCTTTAGAAGCATTTCTCCCTGCGACTCCCGAAACACACTCGCAGCCATGCGCCAGCATCTCTAGGCACTACAATCAAGCCTACCCCAGCTCAGAGCCTCCCTCTCCCAGACCCACTAAGGACCTCTCCTGTTTTTTATTCTTCGTCCTCTGATGCAGCTTGGCCTGCTGTGTTCATCCAGCTCTACACCTTGTTATCTCAGATTCTCCAGCATCTGCAGTTCCTACTATCTCTCATATAAACAGGCAGCCACTTTATGAGATGTTAATCTACAGAATTATAAATGATGAAAGATTTATTATAGCCTAGGACAAATGAGCTTGGAAAAATATTGAAAGTGGACTGTTTTCCTAAGATCCATTTCAAGACAAACAGCACGTACAATAATCAAATTACTGCTGTCTGCTATACTTCACGTTTTACTTTAAGGTTCTGGTACCAACGAACCTCTAGTACCTGAAATAATTGTTTCTGTTTTTTGTTAGTTTTACTGAATCACACGAAAAGGACAAAAATGATTTAAAAATATTAAAGCATCGAAAGCTGAAGAGAAAATCCTGTGGAAACGATAATGTCAAAGACTGGCATAGAAACAAAAACAAACCTTGCCTAGAGGGTGTTGCCTTCAGTCTGCAATTGAACGTACTGAATGCGGAGTTTCTGTATGTGCTCTGGAATGGTCTCATTATTAATGCAGTAAGAAATTGTCAAACTATTACAGTGGGTCCAGGAATCAAGGCATTGGTAGACCTGGAGCTCACACTGATCAGTAGGAATGGGCTGGAGTGGTGCTTGTAATAGGTGAACGGGACAAAATAAGAATTAGTGTATTGGTAATTGTTTTGGGTAAGTTTAGGTTTACTGCGTTTGGAAGATGAGAGGCTGGCCACGAAACCACTGGAAAAGTAGTGACACACAAGCTGAGGCAGGGTGGAAACAGACAACAGTAAGGAGGTAGAAGTAAATGTTTTTGTAGCAGGACAGTGGTGTGTGTGAAGTTGAAAGTTCATTGTCAAAAAGGATGCTAAGTTTGTGAACTGTGACTCAGGAGGGGTTAATCGTGTCTAGGGAACAGAGATTATGTTGCACTTTCAAAGAAGACAATGGCTTCAGTTTTCCTTAATGTTTTGTAATTAGTCAAGGGTCCTTAGACATCTCCCTTCATTAGAAAGTGCCAAATCCTTATATAGCTTAAGGGGCACCTAGCTACATCTACTAATGCAGAACTACCCAGAGCTGATACGGGGAGGGATTGAACCCAAACTGTTGAAATCATTCAACCCAATCCGCTGTCTAACTTGGTCTGATAACCAGCAGTCAACAGGGAGCTGCAGAGAAGGTGTGATGAGAAGTAGCTGAATGTATACATGTGGAATTAGATGTATGTTAGAATGGACACAAAGGGGCAGCATCGTTGATTGGGAAAAGAAGAGGACCAGGGACAGGAAGGAATCAAAAGCTAACAATGCGTTTAAGAGAAGCTACTGCTGGGCTACTCTATGACTCAATAGTTAAGAGTGGGGCTGTGTGACTACAGTCCTACTCAGCTGAACAACAAAGGAGAGTAGTTGAGAAGGGTTGGGATGTTGTATAAAAATGTGCAGAACTAACTTGGTTTTCACTGATGAGAAGGGGCCATGGTCAGGTTTCTAAAAGGCTGAGGAGCTACTAAATAAATAGGCTTTTAAATAATTCTGCAAATGTGAAGCCAAAGGGCCCAGGTTTGAAATGGGTTGACTAATTTCAAGCAAGACTAAAACTTAGAAGAAACATTTTCCTAATGAAATGGCAGAAGTGAAGAATCATCTTCTGGCTAACATGTGTGGAATACTTCTTCAAATAGGATCTGGATAAATATCTGTTGAGAAGAAGATCAGTAATGATAGGGACAGGCAAAGACTAACAGGATGAAATTCTCCATAAAACAAATAGTCCCTGTGTTATTGCCAGAGGGGATTGAGAGGCTGAGATATGAACAGTATCTGGAGGGCAGCCATTTAGGGTTCAATAACACAAATATAATGATACCTGAATGGAAATTTGCTTATTTATTTATGGGTACCAATGCAGGTAGACAGAATGGTGAAGAAGGCACTTGGTATGCTTGCCTTTATTGGTCAATGCATTGTCTACAGGGGCTGGGAGGTCATATTGTGACTGTACAGGACATTGATTAGGCCGCTTTTGGAATGCTGCATGCAATTCCGGTCTATAGGAATTGTGCAATTCTGCTATGGGAAGGATGTTGTGAAACTTGAAAGGGTTCAGAAAAGATTTACAAGGAATGTGGCCGAGATTGGAGCATTTGGGCTATAGGGCGAGGCTGAATAGATTAGGGTTAACTTCCCTGGAGTATCGGAGGGTGAGGGATGACCTTATAGAGGTTTATAAATCATTAGGGGCAGGGATAGAGTAAATAGGCAAGGTCTTTTCCCAGGGTGGGAGAGTCCAGAACTAGACATCATAGGTTTAAGGTGAGGGAGAAAGATTAAAAAGGGACCAGAGGGGCAACATTTTCAGGCAGAGGATGGTGCGTGTATGGAATGAGCTGCCAAAAAAAAGTGGTGGAGGGCAGTACAATTACAACATTTAAAAGGCATCTGGATGGGTACATGACTAGGAAGGATTTAGAGGGAAATGGGCCAAAAACTTGCAAATGGGACTAGGTTTATTTAGGATTTCTGGTCGGCATGGACGAGCTTGTCTGAAGAGTCCATTTCTATGCTGTACAGCTCTATGACTATGTCTCTAATATTATTTCAGAACTTTCTGTCAGGAGATCGAATGAAAAATATAGAGTCCATAAGATAGACTTTTTGTTTTAAAAATATTGCAGGCTTTTAAAGTATTTTACTCTTTTTCATGTGTTCTTAAAATCTGACTGACTTACTGAAATGTTGTATGTTGCTCTGACAAGAGTTCTCATAGCCATGCTGGTACCACAGAGACAACATTCACCCATGTTCCCTGCAATTTGACAGCCTAGACAAGGTAGGCAGAACATGCCACAGCAACCTAGAAATAACAGGAGGAAGAATAAAATAAAAACACATCACCAATCTCCACGAGAACAAACAGAGAAGTTAATGTTTTGCATAAAGATCATTTTTTACAGCACAAATTTGAGGAAATTCTTAGTCAACTGTGACACATTTTCCACTGATGCTTCTTAAACTTCCAAAATACTTAACAAAATTTATTCAATCTTAAGGATGTGAGCTTTGCTGGAAGTCTAGCCTTCATTGTTTATTTCTAGGATTTCCCATTTTTATTTCAAATTTCCAACGTTATCAGTGTTTTGCTTTTCATTTAAAAACTGTCCTATCAGAATAAAGTGCATCATTTAAGAAACATTAGGGATTCTACTGCCTACTTCAGTAAAATTCTTCTCTTGAACAGTTGTATTTTTTCCTTAAGAATTGAAAACATGTTTCGTTCAAATACAAGTAAGTAGGATTGTATTTTTAAACTTTTGGTAATATTAGGTATTTTCAAAAAGTTGTATTTATTTCACATCCTTAGTGGGGGAAAACATCCCAAAGACTTTCACAGGCACATAACTAGATGGAAAGTGACCCCATCAAAAGGAAAAGGATGAGGATCCAATGGCCTGACAAAGGAGAAAGGTCTTTCAAGAGAACATAATTCCAAAATCTAGGACCGATACAGTTGAATGTGCAGCCATCAGTGCTGCAGGGAATGAAGTGCAGGATGCTCACAAATGAAGTGCAGAATGAATGCAATGCAGTGGTGTGAAGCTGCAAAAGCACAGTAGCTCAGACAGCATTGAGGATCAGGTAAGTCAATGATTTGGGATCAAAACCAAAACTTATCTACTCCTCAGATGCTGTCTGATCTGCTGCGCTTTTCCAGCGTCACACCTTTAGACTTCTAGCATCTGCGGTCCTTATGGTCCCCAAGTCACTGAACACAATGCAGTGTTCTTTGAAGATTGTATGGAAGTTGGAACGGAGAATCACAGGAATATTTGAATATGAGGACCAGAATTCAGTAATTCAGTAAACACAGGATTAAAGAGTAAGTGAGGCTTGGTACAGATTAGAATGAAAGCAGTGAGTAGAGTTTAAAATTAGCTCAAGTTAAAGGAGGGAGTAAGTTTGGGGACTAGCCAGGAAAGCACTGGATTTGTCAAGCTGGAAGGTAATGAAAGCAAGGCTAAGGGTTCAAGGAACAGCTAATACTTGGAATAAGCAGAGACAAATGATGTTATGGAGTTATAAATAGGCAGCCCTGGTGCTGTTTTATATTCATTCATGGGGTGTGAGCATTGCTAGTTGGCATATTTTAGAAAAGGTGGGCCTGTAGTCAAGGTTAAAGTGATAAACTTGACATTTATTGTGGGTCCTGCTGCAAGTTTGAGATCTGTCGACAGCACACCTCTCCATCCTGGCTTGTGGTTTGGACTCACTGTCTAAACTATTGGTGACTTTAAACAAAATGCTGTTTTGTTCTCTTTGAGGGGTGGGGCATGTGGCTCCCTCTGTCATAACATTCTTGAATAGGTCGATTATAAAATATCTAAAAAATTAGCAACAAGAATATAGTGACAGACGTTCAGTATGAGCTGGCTAGGGAATGGGATTTGTGATTGGGGCAGAAAAGAATAATTTCTGTCTCCCCAGTATTTGATTGGAGGAAACTGGCTCATCCACAATTGGATATTGGCATCTCTAGAGGGGTCAGGAGAATTAGAAATGGTTAGATTTGCATTCTCCATATCCTTAAACCATAATTTTTGGACATTCCAGAACAATTAAAGTTATTGTCTTGTAGTGTCTTGTATCATAGGAAAGACAGCAAGGTTTCACAAATAGCAATAACTCATGATCAGATAAACTATTTTTAATGTTGTTGAGGGTTAAGTTTTAGCCAGGGCACTTGGGCGAATTGCTGGTTTTTCTTTAAATAGTACCCCAGGATCATTTATGGTAGGCCTTGGCTTAATATCTAATGTAAAAGATTAGTACTGACACCAGTGCCAGGGACCTGGGTTCGCTTCCATCCTTAGGCAATTGTCTGTGTGGAGTTCACACGCTCTCGCTTGTGCCTCCAGGTGCTCCAGTTTTCTCCAGCAGTCCAAAGATATGCAAGTTAGGTGGGTCGGCCGTGCTAAAGTGCCCATAGTGTCCAGGGATGTGCAGGCTGGGTGGATTGGCCATGGGAAATGCAGGGATAGAGTAGGGGATGGTTCTGGGTGGGATGCGCTTTGGAGTGTTGCTGTGGACTTGTTGGACCGAATGGCCTGTTTCCACACTGTAGGGATTCTATGAGAAATCTGAAACACAGCAGATATTTATTAATTATTTCCACTCTTGAAAGGACAAAGAATGAGAGGGCATGAATTTAAATTAGGTAGGAAAAGAGGTGAAAGCCGCATGAGGCCAAATATATTCCCTGCAGTGAGTGGTTAAGATCTGGAATGCACTGCCTGAGAATGTGGTGGAGGCAAGTTCACCTGAAGCTAGTCCAAGCAAATTAGACTGTTAACTGAGAAGGACAAATGTTTGGGGTATGGCGAGAAGGAGGGCACATGGCACTAAGATGAATTGATCATTCAGAAATGATTGGCCAAACGACCTTGTTCTGTGTTGCGATAATCCTGTGATTCTGTGTGCAAAGTAGCCAGTCACACAAATAGAAACAAAAGGAAAAGAAAATAATAGTTAACAATGCATTTTGCATTTTATAACCTCAGATGTACCATAAGATCTTTAAAGCGGTTGTGTACAGCTATGATTGCAAATAAATGATTAACTAAAGAGCAGAAAGGACAGAACAATATAACTGTGCCACAGATTCTAAAACTTTACACATGAATAAAGACTTTCTTACATATTCCCAGATCATCACAACAGCTCCACAGTCCCGTATTCCATTCCCTTTTTGATGTGGCTGCAGGCTGGGTCATTACAACCATTGGAGTTCCTCCAAACTGTGCCATTTTGCGTTATTTCTTTTTGATTCACAGTGAATAATATCTAGAAAGAATAAAGAGTATTTTTTTTGTTGAGATATGGATGATGACAATGAATACTGACCACAGCTGTAGACGTCTCATGTACTCTTCAAGACCAAATATCTCCTGCCAGCCCACTCATTTCCAGTTTACAATCATGCCACTTCACCTTTGAAAATGACTGTGGACATGTGGAAAAAGCAGCTGCAGAGTCAAAATGTTAGAAGATGTGACGTCCAGTTCCAGGCAATAAATAGCCAATCATCCCCAACTTACCATGTGGGTGCCACAAGCTCTACTGAAGCAATTACCTGGAAATTATTTGCTGCCTTTGGTTGTGGAGGGAGAAGGTTGTGAACAAACAGAATCTTGGACTGGAGAGCTTGGAGCATTGTACTGGTATGATTCAGGAAATTTATGCCATTGCAAAGAATGAAATCAAACTATGTCATTTGTTGCTGTACTGCCACTGACAATATGTGGTTAGGATACAGTGCTGCTATCAATATTTCTTTGTGAACCTAGAGCCTGTTCAATAAGTGGTAGAGAGTAAACCCCTACTGAGTCTTGACAAGAGGAAGCAATATTCTGACCCCACCAAGATCTGGAGATAGACTTCTCAATTCTCCACCCAAGACTGTGTAAAAGTATCGGATTGGATGGATGCCAAAATAATTTCCAACATCAACCCTTTCAGAACAACTACCTTTGGCAATAAAAACAAATGAAATTCGAGAAAATCAAGTTCCGTTCCCCGTCAACTTTGAAACTAACAGTAAATGAAACAAAAACAGAAGTTGCTGGAAAAGCTCAGCAGGTCTGGCAGCATCTGTGAAGAAAAAAACAGAGTTAACATTTCAGGTTTGGTGACCCTTCCTCAGAACAGCGTTTTTGTTCCTGATTTACAGCATCTGCAGTTCTTTCAGTTTTTATACAGTAAATGAAAAAAGTTGGAGGGTGAATGGCCAATTCGCTCTCTTGGAGGCAAGTTGACTGATGAGATGTTGGTCGCTGCTGCACTTACTTCAAAAGGAATATATGCTTTTAACACATTGAGGCCAGGGTTTATTGGTTTCAGGAATCTCTTGTAAGTAAAGAGCAAACAAAAAGGCTGGGTCCATGTGCTAAGTGCGGATATTGCACTTTTGAACTAAGAGGAGTAGGAGACTTTTCTCCAAAGTCAATAAGTTTATTTTCAGGTATTTGGAGCCCTGTGGTGCCTGATTCATTACCCTTACACCTTTGCATCCTCCTCCATCACCTCCCCACAGCCATCCCTAAATACCTGGCATCCTCTCCCTGGCTGACTTCCTGTCCAAGGGATAGCAAGCCTGCCCATGGCAAAGCTGTTGAACATATTTGAAAAATGTCCTATGATTATGTTTTGCCAAATATCCAGGAAACCTATGCTTTCCAAGTTTTCAATCTAAAAACTCATGTCCCTGTTGTCTTCCTATCCATGACTAAATATTAGGGTTATAGATTCAGTGTTTAGAAAGACTGCTTTTCCTATCACAAGTATTCAGAATCAGTTATTTTGAAGCAAAGTGCAGTCTAAGAACGAGTCACTTTCAGTGTGACAAAAGGAGGGCTCACATATCACCAAGTTGTTATTTCTTAGCAGACTTAATGAAACTTTCTCCAGCGCAGTCAGGGAGACAGTTATTTCCTGAAAGAAACTGACCCCCAATGGGTGGGGATTCACAGACAACTTTTTGCTGGTTGCCATTGACTTTTGTACCATTGATTTGTTTACAGACTTGTTGAGAGAGCTGTATTTTTTTTTAAAAGACACCAATAAACTGAAAAGATCCATAATGCCTTTCATTCATTTTCTTTTTCTTCATTTCTTCCAATTTAGTGTTCAGGAACACAATTCACTAGGTTATGACATAATAGCTAAAGCTACATTAATAATCTTAATTGACTCATTGTAGATGTAACATTGCATTAATGGTGCCTCTCATAATAATAGATATGCATAAAATTGTCATAATAAGCTCAAAAAAGAACTATGCTTTTGAGATTATAAAGCTATAGGCACTAAACTCAACCAACCATAATCCTTATCACTGCTGTGATAAAATGATTGGAACAAGGCTGTAAGACCATAGGAGCAGAAGGAGACCATTCAACCCATTAAGTTTATACTGCCTTTCAATGAGATCATGGCTGATTGGATAATGTGCAACTTGAATCTCCTGCATTTTCGTATTAAATCTTGATTTCCTTACTGATTATAAAACTGTCTATTTCAGTCTTGAATATACTTTATGATCCAGTGTCTACATCCCTCTGCGACAAAGAATTCCACAGAGCCTCTGAAAGAGGAAATTCCTCCTCATCTCTTTCTCTAACGTGCAACCTCTTAATCTGAGGTTATTCCCTCTGGACCTAGACTCTCCTGCAAGGGGAAACAACCTTTCTTCATCTTCTCTGACAAGTCCTCTAAGAACTATGTAAGTTTCAGTACTCATTCTTCCAATGAGTACAGGCCTAGGCCACTCAATGTCTCCTCATAAGACAGTCCCCATATCTGGTATTAGCCCAGTGAAACCTCTCTACCTGCTTCCAATGCCCAAATATATTTAGCTAGATAAGAGGCACAAAACTATTCCAGTTTTAGTCTGACTAGTGTCTTGTATTGTTTTAGCAAGGTCTCATGCTTTAAATTCCATTCCCTTTGAAATGAAGACCAATATTCCATTTGTTTTGTCTCTTACCATTGAACTTGGATGCCAGCTTTTTATACACAAGAACTCAGATCCCTCAGTGCTGTAGTTTCTGCAGCCATCCTGAAAATGCTCCACTTATCCCAACTCTCTATTTATTATTAGTTGGCCAAATCTTTACCCATGCCATTAGACTACCTCCAACATCATGGAAGCTTACCTTATTAAGTCTGGCCTTATCAAATACCTTCTGAAAATTCAATTGTACGACATTCGCTGCTTCTCCTTTCTCTATCCTGCTTGTTACCTCCTCAAATAATTCTAGTAAGATTATCCGACATGATTTTCCTTCATGAAGTCATGCTGACTCCGTGTGATTACATTAAATATTTCTAAATATTCTGCTATTACGTCCTCTGTAACAGACTATAACATTTTCAGTGGCATAGTGGCACAGTGATTAGCACTACAGCCTCACGGCACGATGAACCTGGGTTTGATTCCACTCTCAGGTGACTGTCTATGTGGAGTTTAAACATTCTCCCTGCATCCGTTTCCTCCAGGTGCTGCAGTTTACTCCCACATTCCAAGGACGTGCGGCTTAGGTGGCTTGGCCGTGTTAAATTGCACTGTAGTGTCCAGGGACGTGCAGGCTAGATGGACCAGCCTCCCACTTCCAAGGTCTTGCCTCCATGGAGAATTACCCTTTATTATTTTGCATCCGGAGTGGGTCAATACCAACCTGACAACCTGCTTGGTGCACCACATGCCCATCACTCCCCCACTGACAATCTCTAACAATCAGGACTCATCCAGAAGCTCCAGCTCATTCTCATCAATTTAGTGCTGTTCTAAGTCTCCCACCTCACAGCTTCAAAACCCATCTCATCCTCAATCTGGCAAGAAGTGCAACCACAGTTATCCTATTTTCCAGGCAATCCCCTTCCCTCGGTGAATACTCCTCTTGTGCATTTCTCCCCTGTGAAGTGCAGGGACTGGTGTGTGACTAATGCAGCTTCAAAGTGAAGGCTACAAACTAAAGCAGGCATCAGATGTAAAAGGACTGACACTTGATCTGACACTGACAGCTAGAAACTTAGATGCTGGCACTGCACCTACTTTTGAGGGTAGTATTGAGGAGGGTTGTCTCATGTTGAATTGTAGACCATGTCAGGGGAAAATACCAAACACATGCCAGTTCCCCAGTTGGAGACCTTGTATGGGGGACATTCATGTGTACGCTGACGAACATGCATATTCAGATGCTTGGCACATTGGCAGGCCAGCAGAAGAGCTCAATATTCCTTAATACTACAGGACAGTGACAGAGGGCTTCACACAGAGCTAGCCCATTCTTTTCAACTTCAGAGTGGTGGCAACCTCCATGACAACACTGACAGATCTAGCAGTAATGAAATGTCTCAGTACCTGCGATAGTAAAGGCAGAGGCAATGTCACTCTGCTGCAGTAAAAGTTCAGAATGCGATCAATAACATTCATTCTTAGTGCTATGCATGTTCAGATGTTGTGTCTGTGCCACTGGATTAGTCTTTCAGGAACACAGGCTAATGCTCTGGAGATGTGCATTCAAATCCTACCATAACAGCATGCAGAATTTAAATTCAATGATTAACTCTGAAATAGAACATTAATCTGCAATGACAATTAAACTGATTGCTGTAGTGTCCCATCTGGTTCACTGGGGAAGAAAATCTGCCACAATAAAATAGAAATTGCTGGAAAAGCTCAGCAGGTTGGGTAGCATCTATGGAAATAAAACAGAATTAACTGGCTCAAAGTTCTGAAGAAGGGCCACTGGACCTGAAATGTTAATTCTGCTTTCTTTTTACAGATGCTGCCAGACCTGCTGAGTTTTTCCAGCAACTTCGGTTTTCATTTCTGATTTCCAGCACTCGCAATTCCTTGCTTTCTTGTTTAAAGAAATTTGCCAACCTTATCTGGTCTGGCCTTCGTAATAGTCATAAAACATCCTACGAGCAAAGAGATTACACATACAAAGGAGTGCTGTATTCCATGGAATTCAGAAAACTAAGGAGTGGTTTCATCACAGGTAGTAAAATAAACATTTAGCATTGATAGGGAGAGATTATTTCCATTGTTTGTAAATTCATTGACCACAGGTTAATCTAAAAATTACAAAAAAATCCTCAACTGTGATTTAAAAGGGAGATCTCTTATTATACTATGTTCCCTAGTTTTAGTCTCTCCACAAGAGAAATTATCATTTAGATATTCATGCTATCCAGTCTCCACAAGATATTACATGTTTCATTAAGATGACCTCTCAATTCTTCCAAACTCCTCATGGATATGGTTTCAAACTGTTTAACCAATCTTCACAAGATAAGATCTTCATCTCAGGCATGTGTTGCATGAACCTTCTCTGAATTGCTTCTGAAGTAATTATATTTTCTTTCCAATAAGGCGACCAAAACTTTATACAGTTCCAGATATAGTCTCACCATTGCTCCAAACAACTGCAGTAAAAATTTCCTATTTTACACATTCAGTTCCCCTTGCATTAAATAACAAAGTTCCATTTGCCTTCCTGATCACTTGAAGTTCCTGCACATTAACTTTGCAATTCATGAGCTAGGTCAGCCAGATCCCACTGCACCACTGGATTCTCCAATCCATGTCCATTTAAACAGGATGTCATTTTTCTTCCTGCCAAAATGTTCAAGTTCGCACTCATCCACATTATACTCCGCCTGCACGTTTCTGTCTACTCACATAACTCCCTTTGCCAATCCTCTGTCTGCTCTTGCCAAGTTAATTTCCTACCTTTGTCCTCGGTGGGGGAGCAGGTTTGGGCCAGCGATCGTAATTCTATTATCTTGAAAGTAGTTATGGAAAAGGATAGATCTGATCTAAAAGTTAAAGTTCTAGATTGGAGTAAGGCGAACTTTGCCGGTATTAGGCAAGAACTTGCAAAAGCTGGTTGGGAGAGGCTAAACATGGATAAAGCGACAGTTGAAAGGTGGGAGGCTTATAAAAGTGAGATAATGAGTGTCCAGAGACAGTACTGACTTGATTTAAGCTTTAATGTCACTTGCTCAAGTACAGGAGTACAGTGAAAAGTGTACAATATTGCTACACACAGCACCATCTTAGCTACAAATGTACCTCAGTACAAAATGTAGGTACAAGTAATAACATAGAGAAACAGTGAAGTGAAGCAATACCATTGTTCTTAGTATATGTAGAAAAATTAAGAATTAAAGTTAATTACTGGGGCACTCCCTGTAAAGACTCGGTCTCCTCTGCTTTGGCCCGCTCTCCAGGAAACTTTGGGCTGCCTGTTTTCAAAAAGAACAAGTAGGAAACATATGTCAGGTATAGACAGATGGGATTAAGTAAATCCGTCGTCTACAAGGGCAGTAGGAATATATTTATAGAATCATAGTCATAGAGCTGGACAGCGTGGAAACATACCCTTTGGTCCAACCTGTCCAGATATCCTAAAGTAATCTAGTCCTATTTGCCAGCATTTCCCTCTAAACCCTTCCTATCATATACCCATCCAGATGCCTTTTAAATGTTGTAATTGTACCAGCCTCCACCACTTCCTCTGGCAGCTCATTCCATACAACACCACCCTCTGTGTGAAAAAGTTGCCCCTTAGGTCCCTTCTAAATCTTTCCCCTCTCCCCTTAGAACTATGTCTCTAGATTTGGACTCCCCTCAAGAGGAAAATCAGGAGGGCAAAAAGAGAAGTGAGATATCTTTGGCAAATAGGGTTAAGGAAAATCCAAAGGGATTCTACTAACATATTAAGGACAAAAGAGTAATGAGGGAGAGAATAGGGCCCCTCAAAGATTAACAAGGTTATCTACATGTAGAACTGCAGGAGATGGGTGAGATACTAAATGAGTATTCTGTTCAGTATTTACTGTGGAGAGGGATATGGAAGTTAAAGAACTTGGACAAATAAATGGTGATATCTTGAAAAGCATCCATAATACAGTGGAGGACGTGCTGGACGTCTTAAAATGCGTAAAGGTCAATAAACCCCTGGGACCAGTCCAGGTATACCATAGATATTGGTGGGAAGCTAGGGAAGAGATTACTGGGCCCCTTGCTGAGATATTTGTAACATCGAAAGCTACAGGTGAGGTGTTTGAAGATTGGAAGTTGGCTAACATGGTGCCACAATTAAGAAAGGTGGTAAGGAAAAGCCAGGGCATTATAGATCGGTGAGCCTGATGTAAGTGGAGGGAATGCTGAAGGACAGGATTTACATGTATTTGAAAAGGCATGCATTAGTAAATACATCTGGACCAAAAGGGAATAATATAAAAGAGTCATAAAGTTACAGTCATAAAGCATGGAAACAGACTCTTCAGTCCAACTTGTCCATAACAACCAGATACCCTAAAGTGATCTAGTCCCGTTTGCCTGCAATTGGCCCATTTCCCTCTAAACCCTTCCTATTTGTATACCCATCCAGATGCTTTTTCAATATTGTAATTGTACCAGACCCCACCACTTCCTCTGGCAGCTCATTCCACACATGTACTACACTCTGCATAAAAAAGTTGCCCTTAGGACTCTTTTAAAGCTTTCCACACTCACCCTCAAGTTTTGGACACCCCCACCCTGGGGAAAAGACCTTGGCTATTCACCCTATTAATGCTCCTCATGATTTTATAAACCTTTAAAAGGTTACCTCTCAGCCTCCGTGCTCCAGTGAAAAAAAGCCCCTGCCTATTCAGCCTCTCCCTTTAATTCAAATTCTCTGGTCCCGGCAACATCCTTGTAAATCTATTCTGCACCCTCTCAAGTTTAACAACATCTTTCCTACAGCAGGGAAATGAAAATTGAACATAGTATTCCAATACTGGCCCAACCAATGTTCTGTACAATTGCAACATGACCTCCCAACTCCTATACTCAATGCACTGACCAAAAGCATACCAAATGCCCTCTTCACTACCCTGTCCACCTGTGACTCCACTTTCAAGGAACAATGAACCTGCACCCCAAGGTCTTTTTGTTCGGCAACACTTCCCAGGTCCTTACTGTTAAATGAATATGTCCTGCTCTGACTTGCCTTTGCAAAATGGAACATCTCACATTTATCTAGATTAAACTCCACTGACCACTCCTTAGTTTTAGCCCATCTGTTCAAGGTCTTGTTGTATTACAAGGTAACCTTCTTCCCTATCCACTACACCATCAATTCTGGTGTCATCTGCAATCTTACTAACCATGCCTCCTATGTTCACATCCAAATAATTAGCACAAATGCCAATGCAACGTGCTGTTAGGCTTTGAGGTCTGATTGTAAAGACCGCACTTTATTTAGGAAAGATTAAGTTACAAAGCTGTCTTTGAATCACCAAGATCATGTTAATCCTCTACTGGTTTATTAACTTTTTGGAATGCTAGTGCTCAAAAATCTCAAGGCTGCCTGTGTACATATTTAAGAAATCAGAAAAATCGAAATTCAGAAAACTAGAAGCAGATTTAAATTCATTCCATTTGAAACCGTTCCTTTTGACATGCGAAGCACATTAGTTTGGTAGCGAACTTTCAATACATTCCACATAATCTCGGTTGCACCTTGCCTCAAAAAATTTGGATCTAGTTTAATTTTTATTTGTACATATCTAAATGTTACTCACCACCTTCAGTAAAGAATTAGATCCTGGAGTCGCTTTCCCCTCCACTACGTTGAAAAATCAAGTCTATTTTCTACCAACAACGTAGGCAATCAAAAAGATGGCCCAATGCCAAGCTGTTTCATTAATGATTGTTCAATGAGAAGTGATCAAGGTGAATTTTTAACAAGCATTACGTTCTTTTAAAATGTTGCACGTCTTCTAACACAATACACCATAACAACAAAATGTGAAGCTGGATGAACACAGCAGGCCAAGCAGCATCTCAGGAGCACAAAAGCTGACGTTTCGGGCCTAGACCCTTCATCAGAGAGGGGGATGGGGGGAGGGAACTGGAATAAATAGGGAGAGAGGGGGAGGTGGACCGAAGATGGAGAGAAAAGAAGATAGGTGGAGAGAGTATAGGTGGGGAGGTAGGGAGGGGATAGGTCAGTCCAGGGAAGACGGACAGGTCAAGGAGGTGGGATGAGGTTAGTAGGTAGATGGGGGTGCGGCTTGGGGTGGGAGGAAGGGATGGGCGAGAGGAAGAACAGGTTAGGGAGGCAGAGACAGGTTGGACTGGTTTTGGGATGCAGTGGGTGGAGGGGAAGAGCTGGGCTGGTTGTGTGGTGCAGTGGGGGGAGGGGACGAACTGGGCTGGTTTAGGGATGCAGTTGGGGGAAGGGGAGATTTTGAAACTGGTGAAGTCCACATTGATACCATTATCTCTGACACCATAACAACAAATGGGTCTACAGTGCGTAGCTGGAGGAACACAGCAGGCCAGGCAGCAGAGGAACAGGAAAGTTGATGTTTCCGGTCAGGACCCTTCTAGGGAAATTGGAAGGGGGAAGGGAGCTCAGAAATAAGTGGAGCGAGGAGGGGTGGGGCTGGGGAAATGGGAGTGGCAGGGATTGGACAGTGAGGTTGGAGGAACAGGTAAGTGGGAGAGAAGATGGACAGGTTGTGTCAGGGCAAGGAAGTGGGGACAAGTGGGAAGGTTGGTCATGGGATGAGGCTGGGACATGAAGAGATTTTGAAACTGGAAAACTCCACATTTAGGCCATCGGGCTGTAGGCTCCTGGGGTGCAATATAAGCATAAGGTGCTGCTCCTCCAGTATGCAGGTGGCATCATTGCAACACTGGAGAACGGCCAGGACGGACATGTCACCAAGGAAGTTGGAGTTAAAATGGCTCGCAACTGGAAGGTGTTGTTGTTTGTTGTGAACAGAGTGCAGATGCTCTACAGAATGGTCTCCAAGCGTCCATTTAGTCTCACCGATGTAGAGGGCCACATCAGTAGCAGCGAATACAGTAGACCATGTGACGGATCTGCAGGTGAACCCCTGTCTAATATGGAAGATTTATTTTGTGCCTTGTACAGAGGTGAGTGGGGAGGTGTAGGGGCAGGTGTAGCACTTCCTGTGGTTGCAGGGAAAGTTGCTGGGTGTGGTGGAGCTAGTGAGAATGCGGGCCGAATCTCTCACCCACCTTCCCACAAGAATGTGATTCCCTACTCCCAATTCCTCCACCTCCACTATGTCTGCTCCCAAGATGGGGTGTTCCACTCCCTCACAACCCGGATAGTCTCCTATTTCAAGGACTGCAAATTCTCTCCCTTCCGTGGTCAGAAATGCTTTCAACTGCATCTCTTGCGTTTCCCGCGCCTTATCTAAATGGAGTCAAGTTAGGTAAAGGGGAAGCACAACGAGATCTGGGTGTTCTTGTACCTCAGTCAATGAAAGCAAGCATGCAGGTAGAGCAGGCAGTGAAGAAAGCTAATAGCAAGCTGGTCTTCATAACAAGAGGAATTGAGTTTAGGAGCAAAGAGGTCCTACTGCAGCTGTACAGGGCCCTGGTGAGACCGCACCTGGAGTAATGTGTGAAGTTTTGGTCTCCAAATTTAAGGAAGGACATTTTTGCTATTGAGGGAGTGCAGCGTAGGTTCACGAGGTCAATTCCCGGAATTGCGGGACTATCATATGTTGAAAGATTGGAGCAACTGGGCTTGTATACACTTGAGTTTAGGAGGATGAGAGGGGATCTGATTGAGACGTAAAAGATTATTAAAGGATTGGACAATGTGGAGGCAGGAAGCATGTTTCCGTTGATGGGGGAGTCCAGAACCAGAGGACACAGTTTAAAAATAAGAGGTAGGCCATTTAGAACAGAGTTGAGGAAAAACTTCTTCACCCAGAGAGTGGTGGATATATGGAATGCTCTGCCCCAGAAGGCAGTGGAGTCCAACTCCCTGGATACTTTCAAGAAAGAGATAGATAGAGCTCTTAAAGATAGTGGAATCAAGGGTTATGGGGATAAGGCAGGAACAGGATACTGATTGTGGATGATCAGCCTTGATCATAATGAATGGTGGTGCTGGCTCGAAGGGCCGAATGGCCTACTCCAGCATCTATTGTCTATTGTCTATTGTCTGCTCTCACATCCCCTCCCCCAACAAAAACAAAGACAGAATCCCCCTTGTCCTCACATACCACCCCACCAAACCTCCATATCCAACATATCATTCTCTGCCACTTCTGCACCTACAATCCGACCCCACAATCAAAGTGATATTTCCCTACCCACCCCTATCTGCCTTTCATAGGGACCGCGCTCTCCGCGACTCCCTTGTCTGCTCCACATTCTCCACTAACCCCACCACCCCGGCACCTTTCCCTGCATCTGCAGGAAGGGCTACACCTGCCCCTACACCTCCCCCCCTCACCTCTATTCAAGGCACCAAACAAACGTTTCATATTAGACAGAGGGTCACCTGCACATCTGTAAACGTGGTCTACTGCATTTGCTGCTCCCGATGTGGCCTCCTCTACATCAGTGAGACCAAGCGGAGGCTCGGAGACCACTTTGTAGATCGCCTGTGCTCTGTTTACAACAAACAACAACACCTTCCGGTTGCAAAGAGGAGATTTTGAAGCTTGTGAAGTCCACATTGATACAATGGGCTGCAGGGTTCCCAAGCGAAATATGAGGTGCTGTTCCTCTGATGTAGAGGAGGCCACAATGGGTACAGTGGATACAGTATACCACATTAGCAGATGTGCAGGTGAACATCTGCTTGATGTGGAAAATCTCCTTGGGGCCTGGGATGGGGTGAGGTGGGGAGGTGTAGAGGCAGGTGTAGCACTTCCTGTGGTTGCAGGGAAAAGTGCCGGGTGTGGTGTCCTTCCTGTCTGTCTTCCTTGGACTGATCTATCCCCTCCCTAATTCCCCACCTACACTCACCTTTACTGGCTCTATCCCCACCTCTTTGACCTGTCTGTGTCCTCTCCACCTATCTTGTCCTCTATCCACCTTCTATCTGCCCCTCTCTCTCTCCCTATTTATTTCAGAACCCTCTTCCCCTCCCCCATTTCTGAAGAAGGGTCTAGGCCTGGAACGTCAGCTTTCCTGCTCCTAGGATGCTGCTTGGCCTGCTGTGTTCATCCAGCTCCACACCTTGTTATCTCAGATTCTCCAGCATCTGCAGTTCCAACTACCTCTGCCCAGACAGACATATTGTTTCTGCTTGCTACTGCCCTTGTCCAGTCCCTTCCCACTTACATCCACCATTTCTCTACTGCTTTACATCATTTCAAAATTTCCAGTTTATGGACTCCAACTGCATCATCTTTACCATGGACATGTAATCCCTTTATATATCTATCCCCCATCAGGATGGTCTCAGGGCTCTCTGCTTCTTACTGGAAAACAAGGCCTATTTTTTAACACAAGGACTGTTCATTCTGGGGCATCCTGGTCTACTCCTCCTTCACTCCAAACATCCACCCACACATCTGTTGCCACCTCCCCCTGCAACTGCAGAAGGTTTAACACTTGCCTGTTTACTTCGTCTCTCCTCAATATCCAAGGGCCCAAACACACCTTCCAGATAAAGCAGCATTTTACCTCAATCTGGTCTACTACATTCGCTGCTCACATTTGTGGTCTTCTCTACACTGGGAAAATGAAGTGTAGACAGGGTGACCGCTTCACAGAATACCTATTTTCTGTCTGCAGAAAAGACACTGAGCTTCCAATTGCCTGTCACTTCAACAGACCACCTTGTTTTCTGGCCATTATGTCTCCTTTAGGCTTGCTGCAGTGCTCCAGTGAAACTCAGCACAAGCTGGAAGAACAGCACCTCATTTTCCACTTGGGAATGCTGCAGCTTTCTAGATATAATACTGAGTTCAACAATTTTTGGGCTTTTGCCCCTTTCCCATGCTTTCCTTGACCCTCCACAGTCCAGGCCTTGTCATCACATGGGCTGCTACCACACACTACCCATTGTCAGCTACTAATAATCCCCATCAGCAGACATTCATTCCCTCAGGCTAACCTTTACTCATTCGCTTGTCCAATCTTTTCTTCTCTATCTTTAGACTCCATCTCCATCTCTCCGCCTCCTCATACCCCACCTTCTCCACAAAAACCATTCTTTTCTGAGCTACAAATGCCGGAGATCACTGCAGGTAGTTTCCTAGCTATCTTCAGTTCTGAAGAAAGGTTATCAGGCCCAAAATGTTTACTCTGATTTCTCTCCACAGATGCTGCCAGACCTGCTGAGCTTTTCCAGCAATTTCTGTTTTCATCAAAAACTTCTGATATTGTGTACAAAATTTACCTCATATACAACTTCACTAAAAAGCTTAAATTAAACAAAGACTGCAGAAGCTGGAGATCCTGAAACAAAACAGAAAATTTTGGAAAACTCAGCAGGTCTGGCAGCAATAAGACCATGTGGAGCTGGAGGAACACAGCCAGCCAGGCAGCATCAGAGGAGCAGGAAGGCTGACATTTCAGGCCAGGATCCTTCTTCAGAAATAGGGGAGGAGGCTTTGAAGTAAATAGAGAGAGGATGGTCGGGCTGAGGAAGGTAGGTGGGATGGTGATAGGTGAGTGCAGGTAGTCAGTGGTAGGAATTAGTCAGTGAGGTGGCAGGAACAGATAGGTTGGAGAGAAGGTGGACAGGTCAAGGAGGCAGGGATGAGATGGAGGATTGATCATGGGGAGACTTTGAAACTAGTAAAGTCCACATTGAAACCATTGTAGGCTCCCAAGGCAGAATATGAGATGCTGCTTCTTCATTTTTTGGGTGGCATCGTTGTAACACTGGAGGAGGCCCAGGTTGGACATGTCATCTAGGGAGCGGTTTGCGGTTTGCAACTGGAAGGCATTGTCATTTGTTATAAACAGAGTGCAAGCGCTCTACAAAGCGGTCTCCAAAACTTCACTTGGATTTAGGGAGTCAGGAGATGAATGTTCACCACAGAATTCCCACTGCTGCCCACCTGCACTCACCTATCACCATCCCACCTACCTTCCCCAGCTCCACCCCTCCTCTCTCTATTTATTTTAGAGCCCCATTTTCCCCTTCCCAATTTCTGAAGAAGGGTCCCAACCCAAAACGTCAGCTTTCTGGCTCCCGTGATGTTGCCTGGTCTGCTGTATTCCGCCAGGTCCACACTGTCTTATCTCTGACTCCAGCATCGGCAGTTCTTACTAGGCCTGGCAGCATCTGTGGAGAGAAAGCAGAGTTCGTGCTTCAAGTCCAATTTTTTCATCCAAACTATCCTGATAACGTTTGAGTGCCCCCAGAATAATTCTCCTTTTTACATGGGATTTACACTACAGATCAGCCAAAAGGCTGCTCCTACAAATTATGGTGGGGCCAACATTGCAACATTAATGGGCACAATTCCCAATGTATAGGCATAACATGAATGCAATTGGTTTGGTGGAGTTTCACTATCTCTATATCTTTTTATGTCATGGCTTCACTATCAACTTCAGTCACAGATTTATGGAAGTCTGCTACAGTATTCATCTTATGACTTAAAAGCTGCTTTATCGTTAGTGCTTTATCCTTTTATTGGGTTGCAATTTCCCTTCTATTGCTAATTTCAACCAGATACTTCTGTGTAAATATCTTTTATCATGATTTATTCCTAAAATGTGGATAATCTGAGACCTTGTTGAGTAGCTGCACCCCTTGAATTTCCACAGTCCTAATCTAGGAGGGTTTCTTTATAAAAGGTGTGTGTTAGTAAATACTTGTGGATCAAAGGTGAATAATATAAAAGATGAAACAATGGATCCAGTAATGAAGAAAGATAAGCAATATATTTCCAAATCATGGTGGTGTGTGAATTAGAATATAGAACATAGAACAGTGCAGACAGTACAGGACTTTCAACCTAAGATGTTGTGCCAACCTATTATCCTACTCTAAGATCAAATTACTCTGGAAACCCCACATTTTACTATCATCCACGTGCCTATGCAAGAGTTGCTTAAATGTCCCTAATGTATCTGACTCCACTACCACCTCCATCAGCACATTCCACGCACCCACCATTCTCTGTATAATGAGCCTACCTCTGACAACTCCCATATACCTTCCTCCAATCACCTTAACATTATGCCCCCTCGTAATAGTCATTTCTGCCCTGGGCAAAAGTCTCTGACTTTCCACTCTATCTATGCCTCTCACCATCTTGTAAACCTGTATCAAGTCAACTCATCCTTCTTCAATCCAATGAAGAAAGCCCTAGCTCCCTTAACCTTTCCTCATAAGACCTGCCCTCCAGTCCAGGCAGCATCCTGGTAAATCTCCTCTGCGCCCTTTTTTATTCTTATTTTTTTCCTTTTTCCCTTTCTCCCCTAGTTTCTTTACCCCATTCACGCCTTATCCAGTTTCCAGACCTAGTAATCTCCACTTGCATCCCACCATCTCAAGTGAATCCACAGATCACAATAAGAAGTGTAGGAGCACACTTAAGAGGGAAATCAGAAGACCAAAGAGGGTACGAAATGGATCCGACAGGTAAGGTTAAAGATAATCCTAAGAATTTCTATGCTATATTTAGAGTTAAAAGGGTGGCCAGGGAGGAGAACAGGTCCCCTGAAAAGTTCTGCATGGCCACCTGTGTGTGGAGCCAAAGGAAAGGGGAGGGGTTTTTTAATGAATATTTCTCCGCAGTGTTTTCTGAGGAGAGAATCATGAATGCTAAGGAAATAAGGGAAACAAGTGGGGATGTATTGGACCGTATACATATTACTGAGCAACAGGATCAACTAACATTTAGATAATCAAGATCTGTTTAGGGATAATCAGCATGGGTTTGTGCATGGGAAATCATGTCTGACAAATATTTGAGTTTTTCAAAGAGGTAGCCAAGAGGATAGACGAGGGTAGGGCAGTGGATGTTCTCTGTGTGGATTTTAGTAAGCCCTTTGGCAAGGTCCTGCACGGCAGGCTAGTGATGATGGTTAGGTCGCATGGCATCCAGGAAGAGCTAGCTGAGTGGATTCAAAACTGTCTTGATAGAAGGAAGCAGAGGGTGATGGTTGAAGGCTGTTTCTCTGACTGGAGGTCTGTGGCCAGTGTGTGCCGCAAGGGTTGGTGCTGGATTATTTATGTAAATGATCTGGATGTGAACGTACAAGGCATGATTGGTAAGTTTGCAGATATACAAAATTAGAAACTATTGTTGATAGCGAAGAAGGTTATGAAAAATTACAGAGGGATCTTGATCAGATGGGGAAGTGGGCTGAGGATTAGCAAATTAAATTCAATACAGAAAAATGGGAGGCTTTACACTTTGGACAGTTAAACCAAGTTCTGACTTCTACAGTAAATGGTAAGGTCCTGAGGAGTGTTGTGGAACAGAGGGACCTAGCAGTATAAGTATATAGTCCATTGAAAGTGGTGTCACTGGTGGACAGGGTTGTAAAGAAGGCATTCAGCATGCCGGCCTTCATCGGTCGAGGCACTGAGTATAGGAGTTGAGACGTTATGTTACAGTTGTATAAGTCATTGGTGGGGTTACACTTGGAATATTGTGTACAGTTTTGGTTACCCTGCTATTGGAAAGTGTGCAAAGAAGATTTATAAGTATGCTGCCAGGACTGGTAGGCCTGAGTTATAGGCAGTGGTTGGCCAGATAGGTCTTTATTCCTTGGAACGTAGGAGAATGATGGATGACCTTATTGAGGGGCATAGATAGGATGAATACGTATAGTCTTTTTCCCAGGGATGGGGAACTGAAAGCTAGAGGGCATAGGTTTAAGTGAGTGGGGAAAGATTTAAGGACCTGAGGGGCAACATCTTCATGCAGAGTAGTGCATATATGGAATGAGCTGCAAGAGAAAATGGTTGAGGCAGGTACAATAGCAACATTTAAAAAACATTTGGATAGATGTATGGGTGGGAAGTTTGGACCGAAAGGTCTGTTATCATGCTCTATGACTCTACGACTTAACAGTCGTTTGAGCTCCTTGGGGTTACACTTGGTCAAATGTTGCACAGTGTCGAGGTCAGTAATGCCTCACTTCTGGAATTCAGCTCTTACATCCATGTTTAAGGCTATAATGAGCCAGGGAGCCATCTGATTCTGGGGAACAAAACCGGGCATTAGTCAGTGGTTTATTGCTCAGTAAGTGCTGATTAATGGCATTGTCTCTGATGCCTTACACTTCTTGGCAGTTGGTTGAGAGTTAGTTGATCAGTTATTGGTTGGATTGAATTAGTTGTACTTTTAATGTACAGGCCATATCTGGACAATTTCCACATTTTTAAGATGCCACTGTTATAACTGTACCGGAACAGCATGGGTGGAATATCCTGAGGAATTTTATTTTCATTACTCTGTACTTTTTTCTATACATTGTAAGAATAAACAAATTACCACAGAATCAAGTATAGATGCTACAAATTCCAAACTTACCATATTGAGTCCTCACCTGCCTGGAGGCGCACATCAAAAAATTCAAAGAAAGAAATTGTCTTTGCCAACATTTACCTTTTGTATCATGAGCCAGGTAGCCATTTTATTCTAGATTTTGTAAAAACCTCATCTGGCTTTAAGTTCCCATGAGGAGACACCCGTAAAAATGGCTGCAAGAAATCACCCAATGTTTTATGACCTCAATGTTGTCAAACTCCAAGAAAGCTTGATGGATTACAGACATAGCCAGATGGGTCCTTTAAATATCTGTGAGGACATCAGTGATACTTTCAATGACCAATCTTGTGGAGTAATGAAGCTCTCTTCTGTTGTAATTCAGGCCACGTTGAATGGGACCACTATCTGCAGAAGCAGGAGAGAGGCTTTGTAACACCAAAGCCCTCTACAGTCATTAACATAGAACTGTATAAGTCCTGCCCTGATCTGCCTTTCCAAAATGCAGCATCTCATATTTATCTGAATTAAACTCCATTTGACAATCTTCAGTTCATTGGCCCATCTGATCAAAGTAACTTTCTTGGCTGACCACAATACCTTTGGTGTTGCAGCTTTGGTGTCATCTGTAAACTTACCAACCACACCTCCTATGTTCACAGCTAAATCATTTACATAAATGATGATGAGCTTTGGACACAGCACCATACTTGTGGCACACTGCTGGTCACATGCCTCCAGTCTAAAAAGCAACCCTCCACCACCACCTTCCGTCTTCTATCTTCATGCCAGTTCTGTATCCAATAGGCTAGTTCTCCCTATATTTCATGCGATCTAACCTTGCTGACCAGTTAACTATGTGGAACCTTGTCGAACACCTAACTGAAATCCATTCAGATCATGTCCACTGCTCTGCCCTCATCAATCCTCCTTGTTACTACTTCAAAAAAATGAATGGGTGACTCAGAATGGGTGATTGCTTTGTAGAACACTGTAGTTGTCTCTCTAAGCAAGGCCCTAATTGCCCCATGGCCTGTCATTTGTATTCTCGAGCTTGCTCTAATGCTCACGTTTCTGCCTTCAACCGACGCACTGTTCCAGGGAAGTTCGATGCAAGCTGGAGAAATCCTTATCTGTTGATTAGGTATTTTACAAAGGTGTATAAAATTCTGAGGAGGCCAGACAGAGTAGAGAGGGAGAAATGTAACAGGAGAGGGGCACAGTCATAAGGCAAGGGGCAGAAGTTTTAAAGGGGATTTGAGAAAAAAGCTTTCACCTGGATGGTTGTGGGCATCTGGGGCTCAGTTTTTGAAAGGGTGACAGAGGCAGGATCGCTGAAGACATTAATTTACAAACAGTAAAGTATCACTGACAGCAAATAAGTAACTGATTTTTTTCATCTGTTTTAAATGTTAATCGAGCGATAAGTCTTGAACAGGTCACTGAGAATATTTCCCCACTCTGACTTAGAAATCTGGGATCTATTAGGCCTCTGTTTAATTTCAGATCTGAAAGACGGCATCTCCCAAATGGGCAGCATTTCATTTGTCATGCACTGAGAGTTGACCTAGCTTATCCCTGTAGTGGATCATCCAATCCATGGCCTTTCAGCTCAGAGTCAAAGTGGAACTAAACACTTAAAAAAGTCATAAAGGTTTAATTTTACATTTGTCTTATTTTGTCAACTTTTGCTTTAAAAAGTGTTAGTGTCAGAGTAAGACTGGTGCACACCCAGTATTATACATTTGCTTAATATTTTCATTGAATTCTTTCTTGGACATCAGTGAGTCAGGCAATACTGGAATTTATTGCAGTTTAAATATTTACACAGTATAAATACTGATTGCAACTATGTATTTTTCCCAGTGTTCATTATAAGTTTCAGGGTGTTTCTATGGTACACCCAATATTAATGTGATCTTTGTTCAGAATTCAACAATTGAGTGTTAGTGTACTGATTTCTATCTGTTTGAGTTTGATTCTAGGTAACCAAAGCAAACAGAGGGTCATGGTCAATGAGCTTATCAGAGCTCAGCAGAAGCTGCTTCTCTTCCTCATGGTCATGGTGACCTTTAGTCATCAGGTGTGTGTCGATGATATCCAGTCACTCCTCCTGCAACAATTGAACACGTTGCTTTATGAGGATTACTGTACTCATTGACTTCTTTTTAATGTAACATCAGAATAATTAAGCCTTGGGTCTTTTTCAACATGAAACACACTATTTAAAAGCAGTTAACTTATTAACCTAGCATATTTGAAACAAAAGCAAAATGTTGTAAGTTCTAGAAATCTGCTATAAAAGCTGATATCAGGGACAAAAGCAAAGTTGCTGGAAAAGCTCAGCAGGTCCAGCAGCATCTGTGAAGAAAAAAGAAGAGTTAACGTTTTCCTCAGTTCTGAGGAAGCGTCACCGGACCCGAAATGTTAAGTCCTGTTTTTTCCTTCACAGATACTGCCAGATCTGCTGAGCTTTTCCAGCAACTTTGTTATTGTTCCTGATTTACAGGATCTGCAGTTCTTTTGGTTTTTATTAAAGCTGATATTACTGAAAAACTCAACAAATCAAGTAGCAGCTGTGGAGACAGAAATAAACTGATAGAATCTTATAAGGCCCTGGATAACCCTAGGCTATGGTGAGAAATTTGGGAGAATCATGCAAAAAATTCAGTGAGGCTTTTCTAGATGTGAGGAGAAACAGGTCACATTTTCTGACTGAGTTACTGGTATCAAGACCAGATTTTCACTAACAAGCAGCAAGTAGTCTATTGACAGGGATTATTGCTTGTTGTCAACCTCATTAATACCAAATTCCACCTCATTATTATGCATCTGACACGTGCCCACCTTCCCATACACTCATGACACATCTCTGATCTACTTACTTTAATACTGAACTTTGGAGCACCCCGGAACCTTTCATTGCAATGTTGCTGCAGCAGTACACTTCAGCAAGGACTCAGCTCACTGATTGGACTAGGCTGCATCTCACTCGCTCAACGCTCTTTCGCCTTGCATCAGTCTGGATACTCAGAGCATCTCTGCCTGGTTTTGCCTTTTAGCATGGACACGAAGGCAAGCAGCCTGCCAGGGCTGTCAGCTGTCACCAGTCAGAAGGGTAGATGTGCTACTGCATATCACCATGGTATGTTCATGTTACAGCTGCAACATCTGCCAGCAGCTGGGACAGTCACCACTTTGCATGTGCTTCAACCCATGGCCATGTCTCAAAGGTCGAGAGGAGTACAGCACTTAGTCATCATCAAGTAAGGCACCCTTCAGTCACAGTGGTGCTGACTCTGTAAGCAAGGGGAGGTGATGGCTCAGTGCTATTATCACTTTCTAGTCAGTGACACTGGTAATATTCTGGGGACCCAGATTTGAATCCCTCCATGCCAGATGGTAGAATTTGAATTTGGTTAAAAGTAAATCTAGAATTACGAGTCCAATTGTCAGGGGAGATGTCCATCTGGTTCACTAATGTCCTTCAGTGAAGCAAAGTGCTGTTCTTACCTGGTTTGGCCTGCACATTACTTCAATACAATTGACTCTTAACTGCCCGCCTAGCCAACAATACCCAAATTTTGTGACTATATATAAAAAACAGTCAGAGACAGCCTCTGAAACCTGTTCAGGAGCTTGTCCACAGTCAGGCAGCCACTTGGGATGGTCAGGGTCAGGTTACACTTCTTGTAGGGAAGGGGATGAGGGGACTCATGTTGAGCAGCCCACCACTGGTCTTGGCTCTTTCAGCCTTATTGTGAGCTGTTTTTATCTTGGAATGAGACAAAAGGAGGGACTAAGTGAGATTAAGGTGGCTGTTGCACTATGTTCCTTCTAATTTCTCCCACTGCAGAGTAGACCTCTGAGGTCTGAGAGTGGCAGTGACTTTTGGAACTGGAGTGCAGACACCCAGCTTTAAGGGAACAGCACTGGCATAGCTGTCAGTGCTGGTTTAGGTGGGGCAAAGGTGATGAAGTGTCTGGTGAATGAGTAGGTAGTCCAGACGCCATGTAGGGCTAGCGGTGTAAGGGGAATGAATGGCTGAGAGCCAGTGAGGGAAGACGTTTCATGGAACAGCGAGAAGTGAGTGTACTAGCAGAGTCAATAAGTGACAGGTTGGCTTTGAAGAAGGTCATTGACCTTATTTCTACAGTGCTGGGCATTCATCCAGACATCTGAGACTGCACTGACCTGGGTGTTAACCACAGACCAGGCAGGCATGCTCTGGTGTCATGGCATCCACTGCCAGTCTTGGGCAAATTCCCCCTTAGCCCCACACTGTCCATCAGAACTTCCAAGGCTCTTTCTGCAAAGTGGATGCTAATTTCCCTTTCTTAGTCAGGTTCAGGGCAAATGTCACAAACCGTGCCGGGGAACTCCTTCTGACAATGTTTTTCCATGTGCATAACAGCTCTTTAAAGGACTTCCAGTTTATTTGGGAACGTACCAGCAGAGGCAAGTTCTTCTGGTAATAGTGACTTGAGCTAGCATTGGAGATGGTGGCAGCCATAAGTGTACTGAGGTTAATAATTTGGAGATTTTGCGATGATTGCCCAAGAAAACCTACTAGCACTTGAGGACATAAACCCTTTATGCAACCTGACAAAAATGGCACTTTTTTTCTTTGCTAAGATTCAGTCCAACATTTCAAGTGGTCAACCTTTGTCAGAAGTTCTGGTCATTAATTTTCAAAGTTAAGGCTTTCTCTCATCACAACAGCTCCTTAACACGTTTAATATTACCCTGATTAACACACTAGTGTTTCAGTTTCTATGTCAGAATATTTGAGTTCTTGTGTTACAATGTTATGGTGTATTTTGTCCTGGTTTTGTTTTGTTTTGAAGAAAGGTTGAGACAGAGATGTTAAACTATCTATTTGAATCTAAAAAAGAAAACAGCTTGAGTCCTTGGGGTTTTTTTAAAATTTGGAACCAAAGAAGCAGCCTGAACGGGTAGGGTTAACCTCTCATAGAACCAGGATTTTTAGTTTTAGTTTTCATTAGCAGTTGCCAGTGGGGTCTTGAAGTTGGATGTGGAAGCTGTTTTGTCTCTCTCTGTTACAGCTAAAAGCTGGTTCCTTCTCTTCCAGCTGCTAGAATGGCATGTGAATCAATCTATTTTACTGAATTTACCTTTGCCAAGGGTGTGTTTGTGGGATGTTACAATATTGGAACAGTTACTGTTTAGTATTTAAATAATTTGTTATTGCTAAATTTTCTAACAGAATTGTTATTCCACTTTCTTCTTTCTTTTGTTGTACTTTAACTATAGTGTAAGAATAAAATGCATTTTGCTTCAAGACTGGTTGTTTAACCCATTGAATTACATCAATGCCTGGCACTTGCCTTTAAAATAAGAAAGAGTTAAGTCTAGGCTATCTTCTTAACATATTTTGAGGGGTTGGGCTGAGTTGGTCTGGCTCATAACACTTGCCTCACTCTGTAGCCTACTGCCATGTTCCAAAACAAATTTACAGTGAGAATATTCTGCTATCCAGTTGTTAGTTATGTATAGAGAGGAGATCAAAGTTGGGAACTAAATATACAGGGATATGTGACTTTTTGAAATGACACTCAGGAAGGAAATGCTGGTGGGATAGCATTGTAGGTACAGGATGGAATAAGTATAATAGCTAGAAATGATCTTGGATTGGAAGGCATAGGATCCATATGAATGGAGATAAGAAATGAAAAGAATAGGCTGTAGCCCCTTAACAGAAGGTGTAAGGTGGGGCTGAGAATAAATCTGGAGATAAAGAGGCCATGTTAAAAAAAAGCAGTACATTAATTATCAGTGATTTTAATCTTCATGTAGGTCGGAATAGTCAGGTTAGCAGAAGAAGCAATGAGAAAGAATTCATAAAGTATAATTGAGAGAGTTTCATAGAACACACAGAAGGTATATGACTTGAGGAAGTGGTGGAGGTTGATACAATTTCAACATGTAATAGGCATTTGGATGGGTATATGACTAGAAAGGGTTTGGAGGGATATGAGCCAAATGCTGGAAAATGGGACTAGATTAATTTATGATATCTGGTCAGTATTGGACTGGTTGGATCACAGGGTCTGTTTCTGTGCTGTCCATCTCTATGACTCTAACAATATGTTGTGGATCTAACCAGGGTAATGTGTAACGAGGCAGATTTAAAAAATGATCCCTTAGGAATCAGTGACCATAACATGGTGAAATTTATCATTCGATTTGAGAGAGAAGAAATTGGGTCAGAAACAACTGTTTTCAGCTTAAATAAGGATAATTACAATGGCATGAGAGCAGAGCTGGCTGTAGTGGATTGGAAAAGAAGTCTAGCAGCAGAAACAGTTGAGGAACAATTGCTAGTGTTTAAGAAAATAATTGATGGATCATAGCAAGGATGCATTCCAGTGAGGAAGAAGGATCCTAAGACGGGAGTAAGCCAATTATGGTTAAGCAGGGAAGTGAATGATAGCATCAGATTGAGAAAAAAAATTACTACATGACAAAAGATTAGTGGTGAGCCATACTATTTGTAAAGTTGTAGAAGCCAACAAAAGACAATCAAAATTAAATCAAGAAGGAGAACATAAACTTTGAGGGTAAAACTTGCAGGTAATATCATGACAATAACAAGAGCCTCTTTAAATATATAAAACAGAAAGGAGCAAGCAAAGTGAACAAAGGCCCTTACAGAAAGAGGCTGGAAAAGTAATAACTGGAAACCAGGAAGTAACTGAGTGGTTGAACGAATATGTTGCATCAGTCTTCACAGTAAATGTACTAATAGCATTCCAGAATGGTTAAATAATTAAGAGGAAAAGGAAGAGAAGAAATAATTGCAATAGCTATTATTAGAGTAAAAAGTGCTAGGGAAACTAACAGGGCCAAAGGTAGATGAGTCCTTGAACCTCATGTGTAACTTCCTGTGACACTAAAGGAAGTAGGTTGAGTTGGTGATAATAAAATGTGAGGCTGGATGAACACAGCAGGCCAAGCAGCATCTCAGGAGCACAAAAGCTGACGTTTCGGGCCTAGACCCTTCATCAGAGAGGGGGATGGGGAGAGGGTTCTGGAATAAATAGGGAGAGAGGGGGAGGCGGACCGAAGATGGAGAGAAAAGAAGATAGGTGGAGAGAGTATAGGTGGGGAGGTAGGGAGAGGATAGGTCAGTCCAGGGAAGACGGACAGGTCAAGGAGGTGGGATGAGGTTAGTAGGTAGGAGGTGGGGGTGCGGCTAGGGGTGGGAGGAAGGGATGGGTGAGAGGAAGAACAGCTTAGGGAGGCAGAGACAGGCTGGGCTGGTTTTGGGATGCAGTGGGTGGAGGGGAAGAGCTGGGCTGGTTGTGTGGTGCAGTGGGGGGAGGGGACGAACTGGGCTGGTTTAGGGATGCGGTGGGGGAAGGGGAGATTTTGAAGCTGGTGAAGTCGACATTGATACCATTAGGCTGCAGGGTTCCCAAGCGGAATATGAGTTGCTGTTCCTGCAACCTACGGGTGGCATCATTGTGGCACTGCAGGAGGCCAATGATGGACATGCCATCTAAAGAATGGGAGGGGGAGTGGTAGATGTTTTGGCAGTAATCTTCTAAGAATCCTTAGATTCTGGAAAAGTCCCTGATGACGTGGAAACGGGCAATACAATGATTTTACATGAGAAGGAAAGGAAAAAAGAAACTATAGGCCAGTTACATGAATGTCAGTTATTGGGCAGATTTTGGAGACAACTGTAAAGGATGTAATAGAAGAGCATTTTAAAAATACATGACATGATCAAGTGTCAGTCTAGCTCACGAAGGGGAAATCATACCTGACAACTTACAAGAATTCTGTCAGGAGGTACAAGCAGGATACATAAAAGGAAAAAGAAGGATGGAATATATTTGAATTTTCAAAAGTTGTTAAATAAGCTTTTACATTTGTGGCTATTTAATAAAATAAAGGAGTCATGTTGTTGGAGATAGCATACTAATATTTGGACAATTACATGAATAAGAGGAGGTAGTGGCCTAGTACTATTAATCGGTGGAATGTTAATCCAGAGCCCCAGATAGTTTTCTGGGGATCTGGGTTCGAATCCTGCCATGTCAGATGGGTGAATTTGAATTCAATAAATATCTGGAATTAGGGATCTAATGGTGATCATGAATCCATTACCAATTGTTTGAAAACCCCATCTGGTTGACGAATGCCCTTGTCTAGCCTACATGTGACTTCAGACCCACAGCAGTATGGTTGACTCTTAACTGCCCTCTGGGCAATAAATGCTATCTAGCCAGTGATGCCCTCATCCCATGAATGAATAAAGAAAAAATATTTAGAGGGATATGGGCCAAATGCAGGAAAATGGGGCTAATTTAGTTGAGGAAACCTGACCAGCATGCACGAGTTGGACTGAAGGGTCTGTTTCCATGCTGCATGACTCTATGAATTAGTTCTGCTCCTATGTCTTATGGTCTTTTAAAAGTAAGAGGGATTTGCTAAAACTATACAAGACACTCATGAGACCATAGCTGGAGTATTGTGAAGAGCTTTGTGCCACTTATTTGGCATTGAAGTAAGTCCAAAGGAGGTTCACTAGGCTGATAACAAAGTGTAGGGCTGGATGAACACAGCAGGCCAAGCAGAATCTTAGGAGCACAAAAGCTGACGTTTCGGGCCTAGACCCTTCATCAGAAAAAATACTTTTTTTTCTGATGAAGGGTCTGGGCCCAAAACGTCAGCTTTTGTGCTCCTAAGATGCTGCTTGTCCTGCTGTGTTCATCCAGCCTCACACTTTGTTATCTTGGATTCTCCAGCATCTGCAGTTCCCATTATCTCTGATCACTAGGCTAATACCAGGTATGGACGGATTGGGGTTAAGTAGGTTGAGCCTGTAATTGTTTCAGTTTAGGAGAATAAGAGGTGATCTTATTGAAAAGATAAGACTCTTAGGGGGCTTGACAGGTAGATGCTGAAAGGTCGTTTCACCTTGCAGGAAATTCTAGGACCAGAGAGCATCATCTCAGAATAAGGGGTTGCAAATTTAAGACAGGTGAAGTGGAATTTCATCTCTCAGAGAATTTTTAGTACAGGCTACATCATTAAATATATTCAAGGTTGAGGTAGGCATTTTTTTTTATCAGTAAGGGAATCAAAGTTTTGCAGAAAATGCAGGAAAGTGGAATTGAGGATTATCAGATCAGCATGATTCCACTGAATGGCAGAGCAAACTCAATGGGCTGAATAGCCAACATTTACCCCTATTAAGGTATTATGGTCTTATTGCCACTACGACACAGAAGTGGATTTTATTGTCATCACGTGTACTCAAGTACAGAAATACACTGAAAAGTGTGTTACTTTGCCCCACATGGCTCCATCTTAGATACCAAAAAACCTAGGTGCAAAAAAAGTTTAGGTACAAAGTAGTAAGATAAACAAGAGTTAAAATGTTAAACGTTATTTCATAGAATAGTAGAAAGATAAAGAAATAGGTTATAGTTTATATAACAGTCTTTCGTAGTTTAAATCAGGAAAATAAAGGAATAAGTTAAAAGTTCAACAGATTTTGAGGCCTCTGCTTATCTCACTTTGCTGTCTCTTCTCAAAGCCAGCACTGCAGAATTGTTGCTGCTGCTGAAAATGCCACCTCTCTGATTTCTCCGAGCACCTTAGAAACATGCCCAGACAGGATCCACTCGCATGCTGAGCTGGGACACCACCATGAGCTGCCAAGAGACCAACCGACATGTTGCCAAGAGACCAGGCTGAGAGCTGCCAAGAGACCAGACCTGGGAACAGCCACTACCTTTATCGAAGCTTAGACTTTTGCTCACATCAAGCAACATGTTGGAAGTGGCTGTGAGCCTGATCCCAACATAGTTAGAGCGAGCTTGAAGTGTCGGTAAGGGAAGTTCTCCAGCATCTGTGGTGTCAAGAGAAGGAGGCCTGAGGTTTCCCAAAGAGCAAGTCAAAGTGAAAGAGACCAAAGTCTTTTTAGGGAGTGCACTTAGACTGTTGAACTTGCATCTTTATTTTTCCACTTGTACTAGTAAGTCTGTAATATTAACATTTAGCTTTATTTCTATTTTTTTTAAGAATAAATGTTTCTCTATATTACTACTTGCATCTTAATTTTGTATCGAGGTACCTTTATACCTAAGAAAACACCGTGTGCAGCAACAACGTACACTATTCAATGTACTCCTGTAGTGAGCACAGGTGACAAAAAAGCTTAAATCATATTGATTTTAAAAATTCATCCTTGTCTTCAAATCCTGAATGGCTTCATCCATGTCTCTGTAATCACCTCCAGCCTCACAACCCTCCAAAGAAAATCGACACCTATCAAATTCTTTCTTTTCCTGCATCCCTGACTGAATTGCTCTGCCATTGACGAGCATGCCTTTAGTTGGCCACGTTGCTGAGATCTTGAAATTGTTCTCTAAACCTCCCCACTTCTCTCCTTCCCTTTCTTCTTTAAGACACCCTTAAAACGGACCCCTTAGATGAAGATTTCACAGAATCATATAATTCCTACAGTGTGGAAGCAGGCCATTTGGCTGATGAGTCTACACCAACTTTCCAAGGAACATCCCATCCAAACCCACTCTCAAACTTATCCCTGTAATCCTGCCTTTCCCACAGGTAATCCATCTATTCTGCACATCTCTGGACACAATGGGCAATTTAACATGGTCAATCCACCTAACCTGCACATCTTTGGATAGGCAGTGGAAACCCACGCAGAACATGGGGAGACTCAACGAACTCCACACAGACAGTCACCTGAGGCTGAATTGCTCCTGGGTCCCGGGCGCTGTGAGGCAGCACTGCTAACCACTCAGCCATCGTACCATCCAAGATTTAGTTAAAATTTAAATCTCAGTAATAGCGCCATAAGAACTATTGTTGATTACGGTAAAAATTCATCTGGTTCATTCATGTTCATTATGGAGGGAAATCTGCCCTCCTTACCTGCTCTGGATTACATGTCATTCCTCAGCAATGTGGTTGACTCTTACTTGTTCCCTTAAATGGTTCAGCAATGCACTCACTTCAAATAGGGTGAGGGGCAGTTAGGGGCAGGGGCAAATATTGGCCATGTGATGTCAATATCCATGAACCTAGCCTCCTAGCTGGCACTTGTGACAGTGACAGTCATTGCAGAAATATATTCTGCATCATTCTCCTTCTCCAGTTCTTTCAAGAGGTGGTATAGACATGTAGGAAAAGGTGCAATAAAGTGCCTGTTATTCGTCACGCATTTGGTTCAGGGCCTGAAGGTACAGGTTGGATGTGCTGCTAGGAGTGTGCAATAGTAAAACTAGAAGGCTGAGAATGGAGTGTGTGCACTGTAGGAAGACGTGAAATAAGACTACATGGAATTTGACCAGCAGTGGAGAAGATGCAGACAGATTATTCCCTTCAAAAATCTCTTTGAAAGTTTTGCTAAAATTTAACTTCTACTTCAGCTTGACAAAATAAAGTTTTACTTATAGACAGTACAAATTTCTTGGGGATGATCATCTTTGGATAATAATACACAATTATAATATTGTAATACAATAGTTAGCATTCCACACCCATAAGGAAGTGCCTAGGTGTTGACTGTCTAGCTGACACCAACTTCACAGATGTGCTTGGAGAATTGATTAATTCAGTTTCATGATTACAGTAGCCGCCCTTGGTGTTTTGAAAAGTCATTACATGAATTGGTTTTTATTTCACTCTGTCACCAGTCAAGCCCATTTATAATCTATTAGGCTTCAATGAGACCATCACTCATTCTTCTAAATTTCAGACAAAATAAGCACAACGCACTCAGTCTCCAATCACAAGACATCCTCTCTCATTTCAGTCAGAGATAATGGGAACTGCAGATGCTGCAGAATCCAAGATAACAAAGCGTGAAGCTGGATGAACACAGCAGGACAAACAGCATCTCAGGAGCACACCTGAGATGCTGTTTGGCCTGCTGTGTTCATCCAGTTTCACACTTTGCTCTCTCATTTTAGTACCCAGTTTAATAACTTTTTCTTGTACTATCTCTATTTAAGTGTATTTTTCCTTAAATATGGAGACAAAAGCTGAATGCATTAGTCCAGGTGTATTCTGAACAGAGTCCTGTAAGCCATAGCAAGACTTCTTTATTCTTGTATGTCAAACTGCTCAAAATAAAAGCCAACATGCCATTTGTCTCATTGTTTGCTGCACCTGCATGTTACTTTGAGTTCCTGAGATAGAAACATTTAAGTCTTTGATTACAAACGTTTACAAGTTTCAAACCTTTTAGAAAATGCTCTGCTTTTTTATACTGTATTAATATGACCAACACTAATCCACATTCTATTTCATCTGGCACATTGTTGCCCACTTACAATCTGTCTAACTGATGCCCTCCATACAACTTACTATAAATCAATAAATTTAAGATATACTACACTGTACACTAATGATTTGGATAAAGAGTAAATAGCTGAAACCAATACAATGATCCTTGTAGCACTCCACAAGTCACAGTTACTCTCCCCACTTATGTCAGGATTCCAAGCTGACACTCCATTACAATATTTTTAAAAATTAATTCATGGCTTGCAGGTGTTGCTGGCTGGGCTAGCAGTTATTGCCCATAACTAAGTGCCCAGAGAAGGCACTAGTAACTTGCCTTCTTCAGTCACTGCAGCCTGCTACCTAGGTTGTGCTGCACTTTGGGAGGTGTTGTCTATTAGACGAGGGCTTAAACTAAGGCGCTGTGTATCCTCTTAGATGGACATAAAAGATCTATGGCACAACGTAGAAAAATAGGGGAGTTTATCATCGGTATCTTGGGTCACACTTAGCAAATTAATAAAATTTGATAATGTCCAGATAATCTATTCTAGTAATGTTGATTGAAGGCTATCTCTAGATGCGCTACCACTTTTAATACAAATTCCCATTTCTTTCTTAATGCTGACAGTAAGCAGGTTCGTGTTTCCAGGTTTAACGGCTAGCACTCTTTGTATAGGAAAATCTTCATTGTGCCAAATAGTCCAGTACCACACCGGTGCCTTGAAACTTTTGTATCTAGATAAACTTTTGCCTGCCATCTCCTCCCTAATATTCCTAAGTACGTGAAGCATATAAGACAAGTTTTTTTTTTAGGTTTTCTAGTTTGTCAGTTATTTTCACCCTTTAAATTTTTCTTTTATTCTCATCCATAGTGCCTATTCTGTAAGTTTTTGTTAAAAAAAAACTGTCCCAATAAAGTTGTTCAATATTTCTACCATGTGCACAAGTTGTTCCTTGGTTATTCTTCAGTTGTGCTATATCAACCTCCTTTCACATTTTGTATTCTTTGTATGTTCGGAGGGAGCACACATTAAAGATGAGAGGCTGTTAGCAAATTTCATGACTGTTTGTCACATTTTTATAATTTGCTAAGAGCTTTTATCCGTTTCTGACCTGAAGGCTAATTGATGATAGGACTGCGTAGTATTTCCAGTAATTGGTGTCACCTTGGGGTTTTGCTACTTGACTACACGTTCTTTGTAATAGTTACATTCCAATGTTTAGCAAGTGCATGCTTACGAGAGTGTTTGTTTAAGTTGAATATAACAATTATCTGGGTAAATCCACAAGATACCTCAAGAATATTTTGCCTTCTAATAACTGAATGATTCAATATTGCACTTGAAATAACTTAGTTCTCCAAGAGAAAAATACAAAAATTTGTTTATTAACAATAAAGGTACAATATGGACAATGGTACCTTTAAGCTTTATTGCATTATTTTGATTTCTAATTTAGAAACTGGTCAATAATTATAGCCCATGCTGCAGCTCTTCACTTTTGTGAGTAGTCTTCTTTCTTTTCCACAGGTTTCCAAATACAATTCCAGAAAGCAGTATAGATCCTAATGTGCGATTCAAACAGAATTTCTTCCAACAATCTTGAGGATTATTTATGTCCAATGAGTATATCTGTTTTAGAAACAGCAGGATTTATATTTATACGAATCAGAATTGTGAACAGCACATTTTACAGATTTTAAAAATTCAACACAATAAAATTTTCTGAGGAGTTAGTTGAAAGAGAATGTTATAAGAAAACTGCTACTCATGAAAATGAGAATTTATTGATATCTAAACAGGTTTTACTTTTCTTTTGAGGAATTCCTCCTTCCACTGTTGTTTTCCAGCAAAAAAGTACTTCATCTATTAGCTTGCCTCTCCTCTATATCTGCAATTTCCAAATCAACAACAATGTGACAAGTATCTGCCATCTAAGTGTCACCTCTTATGCTCCCCAATCATAGCTGCTCCACTACAAGTAGCCATGCCTTTGCTTCCCAGGGATCAAAATTTGTGGAAATTCTTCCCTACATTTCTCAAACTCTACCTTTCTTGCTTCCTTTAAGACACTTCTTAAAATCTCTTTGGTTAAGCTTTTGGACATTTCCTTTAGTGACTCAGCATCATACTTTGCTTTATAGCACTCCTGAGACACAGCTTGGAATGTTTCATTGCTTTAAATTTATAGCTTGCAATAAATATTGTAAAGTTATAGTCATAGTGTTATACAGCACCAAAACAGAGACCCTTTGGTCCAACTTGTCCATGCTGACCAGATAGCCTACCCCTCAGCTACTGATGCACCAGGGAAAACAGCCGTAATCTATTCAGTTTTGTTCTTACAGCTCAAACTCTCCAACCCTGTCAACATCCTCATAAATCTTTTCTGAACCTTTTCTAGTTTCACAACATCCTTCCTGTAGGAGGGAGACCAGAATTGATTGCGATACTAAAAAAGTTTATTCTTAAACTATTACCAATACATAGTTCTGGAATATTCAAAGTCACAGTCCACTCAAGGTACTGGCATGTTGCATAATGTCTTTTTTGTTTCTTTTCTTGTGATTCCACATTTTAGCCTAGAAATTCATTCACATTCATACAAACAATAATCCATGCACCCTGATTAATGTGGTCCATGTTATACTAAATATGGAGCCTTGGGCGTCATTTACATGAAATACAAACATGAACGTCCCAGTCAGCTTGACACTGGAGATGTTGTGAACTTTGGAACAAAGATATTGAGACTGAAAATTTACATTCCCGTAACTTAGTCTTATCTCCACCAACAGAAAGAATAGTAATGCTTGAACTTTTTCTCCCCGAGTTTGGATGTGCAAGCACTGCTCCCAGTGTTCTCCCTTGAAGGATCTCCAATTTCATCATTACCAGCTGCTTAAATGGTAAACCTTTGAACTATATGGATTTTCTACTCCCTTTCAAATCAATACTTTCCGCTATTTAGAGATTGTAAACTCAGTTTGAAAAATAGGATCATAAAACAAGATATGATTCGAATGGTTTATATAAGCAATGCAGGTATCAATAGAAATGTATCATATCAGTCTCATTACTTTTCATAAACAATTCCAATTAACCACACTCCAATTTTTACTTAGCACCAGGATTTAAAAGTAATTAATCTGATCCATGAGTTCTACAGTCTTAATGATATAAAATGAGATATCAGAAGTTATTTTTGAAAATTATGCTCCCATTTCTTGCTCAGAATTTAATTAATTCATTCACGATCAACTTATTTCTGCTTGTTATAATCCCCTCACACCTATGATGATCTTTCTACCACCACCCCCACAAGGATACACACTGTACAAGTTATCGGAATGGACAGACTGATTTCAAGCTCAAACCATTTAGGGGAACTTGGGGTTTGTAAGCACATTTACATTCAAAAATTGCATCAAGTTTTCAGGCAGGTTCATAATACTGAAATGATCAAATAAAGCCTGCTTTGAAAACTTAGCTGTAAAAATAACTGTAAGGCTTCATTTAAATCGTTCCCAAGTAGTTTTTAAAAATCTTACTTTGAATTAAAAGGAAAACCAGTTAACAGCGGTAATTATAATGGGTTGGTATCAGCTGGAGTATGGAATTTTATAGGATGCCCAGTTGGTTAGAATTTTGTCTCCACTAGTCAGCTCAAAACCTTTGCCCTGCAAGTTGTTGGACGTGCAAGCTGATAATAGTGCGTCAAGGACAACGGGATAAATATTGTATCTTCTATAACTAATGAGGTTAAATCAACTGAAAATCAAGGAGGACAACTGGGAAGGAGTATCAAATAGTATGAACCTAACATCTAATCAGGTGGTAGAGTCATAGCAGTCTACAGCACAAAAAAACCTATTGCCCAATGAATCTGCGCTAGTCAAAAACAACCATTTAATTATTCTAAGAGATAGTGGGAACTGCCAATGCTTTTCAGAGATAGTGGGAACGAAGGGTCAAGACACGAAACGTCAGCTTTCCTGCCCCTCTGATGCTGCTTGGCCTGCTGTGTTCATCCAGCTCTACACCCTGTTATCACATTTAATTATTCTAACCCTATTTCCCAGTATTTGGTCCACTACCTAGGTATATAACGCATCAGAAGTATACATCTAAATATTTAAATATTGAGGGTTTCTGTCTCTGTTACAACCAGTGAGTTCCAGATTTTCATCTGTGGGTGCAAAAATGTTTCCTCACATCCCCTCCAAACCTCATGTCGCTTGTCTTACATCTATGCTCTCTGGTCACTGATCCCTCCACCAAGGGTAAAAGTTTTTTCCTATTCACCTCGTGTCCCCCAATTTAAACATCTCAATTACGTCCCCCTCAGTCTCCTCTGCTCCAAGGAAAACTGCCCCAGTTTATTCAATCTCTTTTCATAAGTAAAACTCTCTGACCCAGGCAATATCGTATAGACAATCTTATAGAGAAAAAGAAATTTTAAATTTCAAATTGGACATGAAAATTTTCAACAATTCATTACCTGAAGAAATGAGACTCCATACCTCTAAGCGCTGAATATCTGTTTAAGTTTTTTCTATTAATTCAAGGGAATATAGGCTTCAATGGCAAGGCCAGAATTTAATAGGTATCCCTAACTAGCCTTGAGGTGATGAGCTAATGTCTTGAACCACAGCAGTCCTGAAGCACCCACAATCATGTTAAGGAGGGAGTTCCAGGACTTTTACTGAGTGACAATGACAGAATGGGCTTATAGAAAGTAGCATGGAACAGAACTTGCAGTTGAGGGTGTTCATGTTTTTCTACTACCCTTCTGGAGTGTAATGCATATTGATTTGGAAGGTGATATAAGGTGCCTTAATGAATTCCTGCCCTGCATCTTATAAATGGTACACACAGCTGCTGCGAGTTGGTGGTGGAGGGAGTAAATGTTTGCGGAAATGGTACCAATCATAAGGAATGCTTTGTCTTGGATGGCATCAAGCTACTGTAGCGCTTGTGATGTTGGACTGTACTCAGTTAGATTGGCGATGGCCATCACCTGGTACTTGTGTGGCAAGAATGTTAATTGCCACTTGTCAAATTGAAGCCTGGATATTGTCAAGGTCTTGCTGATTTTGGCCATGGACTACTTCAGTATCGAAGGAGTCAAGAATGGCGCTGAATGTAGGAAAGTTCGGCAATGATTGCACAAAGGGAAGATCAGTGATAAAGCAGCTGACGATGGCTCCCTGGGACACCATCCTGAGGAACTCCTGCATCTGAGATGATCAGCTTCCAAAAACCACAATGTTGCTGGGACTGGAGGGATGGAATTATGGAGAAGTTGCAGGGGCTAGGCCTTTTTTCACTGGAGTGTAAGAGGTTGAGGGGTGACCTTGTTTATCTATGCCTCTTGTGATTTTATAAGGCGAATAGCAAAGGTCTTTTCCCTGGAGTGGATGAGTTCACAACTACATGGGGAGGCATATTTTTTAAGATGAGCGAAGAACGATTTAAGGGACAACTTCTTCTATTGAGGGTGGTTCGTACGTGGAATGAACTGACTGAGGAAGTAGTAGATGCAAGTATAGTAGTTACAACATTTAAAATACACTTGGACAGATACATGAATAGGAAATGCTTAGAGGGATATGGGGAAAATGCAAGCAAGTGGGATTGTTTAGTTTGGGAAATCCGGTCAATACGGTTAAGTTGGACCAAAGGGTCTGTTTCCATGCTGTATAACTCTATTTTCCTTTCCCTAGGTATGAATCTAAGCTGTATTTTGCAAAACTAATACCAGAGCACTAGAAAACTGGTGGTTCACAATTCAAAGGAATTATTTCTTGCCACTAGTTGCCGGTGAATGTGCATACTAGTTAGTGTCAGCCTACTGCCTCTGAGGTGGTATTAACAGCTACAGGGCAAAGAAAGTCTGGATCATTGACATTACCAAGTCAGAGATTATCCTATTGCATTTTTAAGCATGAAATAAAGTGTACAAAGAAAATAGAGTGTAGATTCTTAAAGCTTCAGGTCTATACAACATATATACCTTTACTGTAAAATAATGTATTTAACGGGTAATCAGGAAAGGGCACATTTTCTCTCATTTAGTCTCCCTCAAACACAGATTCTTCAGTTGATGGGAAAGGAGGTAACCTACTCCAAAGTCTAGGCATCAATTATGCTTAATGAACCACGCAGATATGTACGTCATTGATGTACTTGTGTATTCTCACCAACCCATAAAGGAGAGCCTCATTTCCATTTGATGGCCAATCAATCATAAATTAAAGGTTTGGGGATATATAACTAAGAATCAGCCTGCCAACATATGAAATTGCTTCATTACTTGGGACATTTTAATGCATTAAAAAGGAATAAGATAAATGCAAGCTGTTGTTTTCACCAGGGAAATGACCAAAACATTATCTCATAAAAGTTATGGATTTTTGAGACAGAACATAATATTTTCTTTGAAGGTGTAATAATATGGGCAAGTGCCTTGTAGAGAACAAGTTTGCTTGCAGAACGAACAATAATTCAACTATCTTTTGCAATAACCATATTCATTGGCTAACTCTGAATGTTTTAGTCAACATTGTTACAAGCCGGTAATCATTGAACTCCGAATTGCAAATCATATATTAAATTGATGCAGAGTGCAGCACATAGCTAACTAATTGGCAAAGCTGCAACATTCAAAATACATTTGAAATTTTGTCAAAATAATAATTGCTTCTTTTCAAAGTCGCTATTTACGTTACTTTATGAAAGCCTTTTGCTGTAACTTGAGAAGGGGGTTTTGCTTCTGAAGGACAAACAAAATGCTCTAGAGGCAGTATCATAACAAGTGAAAGTGCAAGCTTTTCTCAGTTTTAAGAAGAGGTACAAAAATTAAAGTTATAATTCTGGTCCAACTTCACCCTCGTAATTTCATGCAACATTTTTATTAGCATTCACAAGTACAGAAACGTGCCAATGTTCATACCTGATGAGCCAGGTGAGCGCCAACAGCCACCACAGCAGTGTAGTAGGGTAATGTCTGTTCACTGTTTAGTCCTACCACTGTCAATCCCGTTAGCATGGCTGTGCTAAATCCAATTAGCCACTGTTTGGTCTGTTCTTGAAACTTTAATGCAGTTGATTTCACTCCTACTATAGCATCGTCTGTTTTATCCTAAATACAGAAACTTAGAATAAAGTATTCTCACAAATAGTCTGTTGCTTCTCAAACTAACTGTTATCATCACATAAAAGGTAATTGTCACCATAATCTTACTGCACCACAGGGTGGCTCTCTAATTACAGAGAAATGACTGGTGACGGTTTAACTGGAATGCCACCATGGCTCGGGGTTACCCTTCCTGGTAACCTGTCAGAGCAGGAATTGAATCCATGCTGTTGGTATCACTCTGCATCACATATACACAAAATGGTGGAGAAACTCAGCAGGTCTAGTAGAAACAGTTATCATTTTGAGTCTGGTTTGACTCTTCTTCAAAGAGTTCTACTGTTCAGTTCTGAAGAAATGCCATACTGTGCTCAAAACATGATTTCTGTTTTACTCTCCACAGCTGCTGCCAAGCCAGTTGGGTTTTGCCAGCATTTTGTGCATTTATTTCAGATTTATAGCATCCACAGTACAGACGACCCTTAGGTTGTGAACAGGTTTCATTCTGGAATGCGTTTGCAAGTCAGTTTGTTCTCAAGTCAGAATGCAATGCAGGATAATAGAAAGCAGCTGTCTGAGTGTATATCAGGTCTTTAAAATTACAACCAAATATTAGTATGAGGGTTCATAAATTGGGGGCCCTAACCCTCAAGTATTTTGCCTTTGAGTTGGAAAACCACCTTGATTATAGGGGTACTCATATAAGGAACCAAGATCCCTCGCGAGTAGAAACAACAAATGTCTACACAGTTGATTTATATGGTATGCATGGTATGAAATAAAAGTCCAATGACAATATTTTAATTAGCTGTGCAAAAATCGACACTAAAGGCAGTGATCGTTGTAATATAGGTTGCTGAAATGCTACTGCTGCTGAAATTCAGCAGCTGAACGAACTTAATTACATTTTGAAACTGAAAGCAAGTTCTCTATATGCTTTAATTAACATTTGTTACAACATAAAGCAATACAGGACGGGAACAGGCCCTTCGGTCCATGATGTTGTCTTGAACATGATGCCAAATTAAACTCATTTCTTCTGTCTGCCCTTCATACATATCCCTCCATTCCTGGCATAGTCATGTGCTTATCTAAAAGTCCATTGAACATCTTTATTGTATCTGCCTCCACCACTACTTCTGGCAACACATTCCAGACTGCTACCGACCACTCTGTGTTAAAAGACAAAACAGTCCCTCGCATCTCCTTTGAACTTTTCCCCGTCTCTTCTTAAATGCATGCTTGCTAATATTCGGCATTTCAACTCTGGGAAAAAGATTCTGACCATCAACCTTATCTATGCATTTCATAATTTTATAGACTTCCATCGTCTCCCTTTAGCCTCCGCTGCTCCTGAGAAAATAACCTGAATTTTCTAGCCTCACCTTATAGCTCATGGCCTCTAATCCAGGCAGCATCCTGGACCCTCTCCAAAGCAGCCACATTTGTTGTTTTTCATGCCAACATCACGTTAAGAAGATAAGCTATAAATCAAACACAGTAATCTCCATTACATTAGTCCTACCACCATCAATCCTGTCAGCATGGCTGTGCTAAATCCAATTAGCCACTGTTTGGTCTGTTCTTGAAACTTTAATGCAGTTAATTTCATTCCTACACGTTATACAAGATGAGCAGAAGAACCCTTCTGAAAAGTCAAGCCAGGACACACTAGGTGGTATAACAGTTGGATGCAGCTCATTAGCACTGTGACAGAAACAGAGGTCAATGTGACCCTGCTGGTTGCTAAAAGCAACAGAAGCATTTGAACAAATTGTAATGTTAGATTAAAAAGTAAATCACAAATTCACAAAAGACCTAAATAAGGCCTAACAAGTCAAATTTCCCAAATAATTAACTTGGCTTTAAAACACAAGGAAAACATGACAGATTTCAATATAAGATATTTTGTATGGAACTCTATTATTTATATTCGACATGCAACCCTAACTCTTCTGTTTTGGCAGATGCACTTTTTGCTGGCTTGGTGCTACTTGAATCTCCCCAAACTCCTCAATCTTCCAACATTTCTCTCCTAAATTAAGATCCTCCTTAACCCATCCCTTTAATCAAGGCAACACTGGTTATAATCTCCATCTGTGGAATGGTTTCAATTTTACCCTTGCACTGTCAAAGCACCGTGGGTTATTTTTCTAATCAAATGCAATATAAATCTAAGCTGCTTGCATTTTTTTGGACAATGCCATTGCTGCAATGCCATTATTGCCGTTCATGGCTAACACAGTCCAATTAGGTTTTAGCATCTGTTGTGGTGCTGGATAATCCAAACAAGAAGTTGCAAAATTGAAATTTAGGTGAATTTTAATTTACAATCTTACCTGATGTGCATAAATAGTGTCATATATCAATGTCCACATGATACCAGAAATATAAAGTGGTAGGCAGATTGACCAATCACAGGAGCCCTTCACCGCAGACCACCCTAAAAGTGTTCCCCAGTTGAATGCAAGACCTATAATCAATAATTCAGAAGAAACCTACAGATAAATTTCAGTAGAGTTTTGTGAGAAGAATTAGAGGCAGAAATTGATTGAAAATTTGTGCTAGAAAGTGAGTGGAGGAGTGTATTACAGTAGGTAGCTAGCCGGCAGCCTATCTGATAGCACCATAGAATCCACTCGAGAAGATAAAATCTGTACAAGGTGGATGGTTGGACCCCATAAGGGCCAAAACCAATATCCTCAAAAGGGGCGTTTGCTAGTGGAGTGAGTGGCTTTAAATAAGCATTGCAGGGAAATAGAACTTAAGTGGGGTGAAAATAGCAAGGGAAAAAATATGGAAATGAAAAATAGAAAGCCAAAGTAAAGGCAGATGAAACAACAAAGCAACAACATACCATCAAAATACGTTTGAATTCTTTTACGATTAGGAAGTTAATGTGAAGATTATAAAATTTCATTAAGCAAGTTTAGGCAAATGAATTTGACATTACAAAAGGTGTGTATACAGTTTATGCACTTACTAACATATAACACAAGTAGAGTTCTAGTACAATTACAGAAATAAATTCTTCTGCAGAAGGAAGTACTTTCAATTTAAAGTACTCTCATTCTATTTCCTCATTTTCTGCAATTATTTGTTCTTCTATTGTTGGGAGATGCCGCAAATTAAATCATTTTCTGGTAGTTTAATAGATTGCTTTGTATTGGATTGAGATCCCCTAATGTCACTCAGGCAAATCATTCACCAAGACATTACCAGTTGGAATATGGATCTGTTTACTCCTTGATATTTAAAACAAATGCACGAGTTGCAGAATAACTAAAAGCATCTGTCTAAGTTTATCAGATTTTTAAATTGCATTGGAGTTCATTAAGGCAATTCAAAATGTATGTCTGAACTTGAATAACAAAGTGAACATTCTTATTTTTGAAAAAACTCAAGAACTTTTCTTACTTCAGACAATTTATCTACTGCTGTGTATTTTTAGAGTTATGTATTTCCTGGAAGACCAAGAACTCTCAAATAATTACATACCTAGAATTAATTGTGGCCAGTACGTTAGTCTCTTCATTAGTGGGTAAGTGACCACCAGTCCCAGCGATGCAGCTCCAAGCACAATGCTGTCAAAGAAAAGGAATGTGCATCAAATATTACACAGCTAAAGTACAAGATGATTAAAGTCAACTGGATTTATGCTGATATAGGTCATGGATTGCTTTCTCCATAAACAGATTCATCGTCATATGAAAATCTTTGGGGAGGTTTGTAGCACTGCTCCAGGTTTCCATCAAGGTTTTGGCAGATTGGGGAACCCATGCTGAAATTCTGTCCAGTAAAGAAGTTTCTGGTTCAGCACAGATTAGGTTCAACATATGACTAGTCGTAGCTAATTTAAAAAGTAATGCTGAAGAAATTGCACACGCTTAAAGCTTGGTACATGAATAGCAAATGTTCCTTTTCCACACAAGTCTTAACAAAACGTGAAGATAAACGTCTGCAACGTATTCCAAACAGAAACTGATCTATTATTTATATAGATGAATTGTTCAAGCCAACGATTTAAAAGTAAAACCAAATTGGTAATAAAAAAGGGTGTTTTGATAACATTGTTTGATTAGCACTTCATTCATTAGCCTAAATATCCACCCCTGACAACACTGATTAGCGTGCACTACAAGATGCTTTACAAAAACTCAAGGGCTCTTTTAACAGTCCTTCCTAAACCCACAAAATCATGACTTAGTGGACAAAGGAATGACATGTGCAAGACTAAAAACCTCCAAGTCATATACAGGTCATTTTGATACAAAACCACTGGTTGCTTGTTCTTGGGGAGAGAACATTCTGGGATATGGGACTACTTTCACCACACATACAGCAGCGCTTGAGAAATGGATGTAGTACAGGGGATGGTATGGGCCTGGGGCGTAGATACACACGAACAAAATACAGCAAACTTTGTTTTAACTGGCACGTTATGAACTGAACTGTCAATATACTAGAAAAAAATATGTACCAGAGATATCAGGAGTTTACTGTACTGTCATGATTTCCATGATGTCCGAGTGTCAGCTGAGGGTGCAAGTGAGAAGTTATTTCAGGCAAATTTGCATTATTATCGAAATAAGTTATGCTGTAAATAAAGTACAGCAGTGATGTGCACGCCCCCTGCGTTATGTTTCTATTATTTAGTGTGTGTTTTTAAATTGATTATATGGACCTCTTGATCAACCAGAATATTTGAACAAACTGCACACTCCTTGTCCAATTGCTGCCAGCTCACAAAAAGTTTGTGGACGGGTGTTGTGTCCTATTTGGACACTTGTTGCAAATGAAGGGCTCTCTTTAACTAGATGAAAGCACCAGCCACGTAACTGGTTGCCAACATAAAATGCAGCCCTGGGCTTTGTAACTTAGTAAATCAGGCTTCCCTTCTAAGAAGACCATGACACCATATGAAATAGGAACACAAACTGGCCATTCAGCCCCTCAAGCCTGCTCTGCCATTCAATAAGATCATGGCTGATCCGACATTCCTCATATCCACTTTCCTGCCTTTTCTTCACATCATTGGTTTTCTTACTGATCAAGAATCTCTCTCTGTCTTAAATATACACAACGAGTCTGCCTCCACAGCTCTCTGTGACAAGGAGGTCCAAAGTCTCACAACTCTAAGAAGAAATTCCTCATCTCTTATGGTCTCTGGTCCTCGACTCTTCTTGAGGAAAACATCCCTTCATCATTTACCTGTCAAGGCCCTCAAGAGTCCTAAATATTTCAATGAGATCACCACTCTAAACTGCAGTGAGTAGAGACCCCACCTGCTTCTAGCTCCAGCATCCCTGCCATCTCCAAATAATCCCAGCGAACAATATCAACACCCTAACCTTTCAGAAGATGTCAGGATCATTGATTACTTTTCTCCAGATACTGCCAGGCTTGCTGATAATTTCCTGTAATATCTGTTTCTTTTCAGATTTCCAGCATCCACAGTACTTTCCTTTTATCACATCAGACGAATCAGAACATCAGCCAACATTTCTTCCATCTAGTCCACGTACAGAAACCAGTGTTAGCTTCACTTGCCTGTAATTATTTAAGCATAAGAGAACTGCAAGAGCCAAGCCCAGCTGACCACTCAAGAAGACTAGGGCCTGTAAACGACTGATTTCTCCAGCAGCTATAGGCCGATTTCCAGTTCTGGCAACCTATTCAGAGTCATCAGAGAAAGATAAGACAATTAACAAAGATCCTTGAGGAGAAATTTTAAACACAGCACCAATAGGCATTAAGATGACAGTAGTCAGTAATCACTTAAGCAACAAAAACAGGGAATACTGGAAATATTCAGCAGATCTTGGGAAGTTCAGGAGAAAAGGGAACTCTAAATCCCCTCCACCTCAAATTCTGTATTCCTGATTCAGGCTTTTTTCTAAAAGAAAATACTCTCCCGCTCCATAAGTAATAAGAAACAATTTTCTCTCTGAAAATCAGGAAATAGAAATTTTATCATATGCAAAGAAACGAGGAACAAGAAGTGTCAAAAAGAGTGTGTTGTGGGTGTAGTTCATAGGCCCCCTTCACATAAAAGAAATTACAGGTTGTCAAGTCCCTAAGTATGGATAACTGGACTGTGATAGAACAGCAGAGCCTAAAAGCACTAGCGAATGAGATCTTAGACAGCAAAAAAAATTGGCAAACATCAAAATTAAAAGTTCTTTAAATGCATGCAGAAAAGACAAGTGAATGCATAGCACAAACAAAGTGAATATAATACAACATCCATCGGAGGCAAAGCTGGATCATGAATGTTCAAAGTTAATTCATTTTGACAGGACAGGATAAAAGGAATGGGAGATGGGGAAAGCTGTGCTACTAAAGGATGAGAGACAATGGGAACTGCAGATGCTGGAGAATCCAAGATAACAAAGTGTGGACCGGGATGAACACAGCAGGCCAAGCAGCATCTCAGGAGCACAAAAGCTGACGTTTCGGGCCTAGACCCTTCATCAGAGAAGGGGATGGGGAGAGGGTTCTGGAATAAATAGGGAGAGAGGGGGAGGTGGACCGAAGATGGAGAGAAAAGAAGATAGGTGGAGAGGAGAGTATAGGTGGGGAGGTAGGGAGGGGATAGGTCAGTTCAGGGAAGACGTGGGATGAGGTTAGTAGGCTCAAGCCGCACTTCCAATTCCTACCTACGAACCTCATCCCACCTCCTTGACCTATCCCCTCCCTACCTCCCCACCTATACTCTCCTCTCCATCTATCTTCTTTTCTCTCCATCTTCGGTCCACCTCCCCCTCTCTCCCTATTTATTCCAGAACCCTCTCCCCATCCCCCTCTCTGATGAAGGGTCTAGGCCCAAAACGTCAGCTTTTGTGCTCCTGAGATGCTGCTTGGCCTGCTGTGTTCATCCAGCTCCGCACTTTGTTGTCTACTAAAGGATGATATCAGTACAGCACTAAGAAATTATCACAGCTCAGAAGCTCAAGATAAAGAATCAGCTTGAGTGGGATTAAGGAATAGTTAAAAATATCACTAGTGTGAGTAGGTCACCTAATGCAATAAAACTTAGTATAAATGAAGAAATAATGGGAGCTTATAAGAAGGGTACTGCAATAATCATGGGATGATTTCCATCTTCATTTAAATTGGAAGAGTCAAATTGACAAAGGTAGCCTTAAGTATGAGTTCATAAAGTGTATTCAAGACAATTCTGAAGAGCAATACATGCAATATATTCTAGAAGCATTGAGTGGAGGCTGCATTAAGCCTGGTAATGTATAATGTACAATTTATGGCTACACAATAGATAATAGGTAATAGAGCCACAAGGCAAGAGTAATCATTACATGATAGAATTTCATGTTCCACTTTAGTGCAAGAAATATTGATCTAAAACATCTATTTTAGATTAACTGCTCAGTTAAGCAACTTTGATATTAAAATTCTTACCATGCTTTTCAAATTCATCCATGGCCTCTGCCTCACCCCGTAATCTCCTTTAATCGAATAAAGTTCCAAAATATCTGCACACTTCTACTTTTAGCCTCTTGAGCATCCCTGATAGAGTCATAGAGTAATACAGCATGGAAACAGGCCCTTTGACCTAAACTGGTCCGTGCTGACCTTGGTGCCCACTCAGCTAGTTCCAATTGCCTGCATTTGGTCTATATTCGTCTAAACCCTCGCCATCCATGTGCCTATCCAAATGTTTTTTTCAATGTTGCTATTGTACCCTCCTCAAACACTTTCTCTGGCAGCCCATTCCATATATGCACCACTCTCTGCACAAAGAAGTTGCCCCTCAGGTCCTTCTTAAATCATTCTCCTCTCATCTTAAGCCTATGCCCTCCAGTTTTCAATCACACATCCCAGGGAAAAAGACTATATGCAAACATCCTAACCATGCCCCTCATGATTTGATACACCTCAGTAATGTCACCTCTCATTCTCCTACGTTCCAAGGAATAAAGTCCTATCCTGGGCAACATGTCCATATAACTCAGGCCTACTAGTCCTGACAATAACCTCGTAAACTGGAAAGTGTGCAAAGAAGATTTAACTATGTCTTTCCTATAATATGGTGACCAAAACTGTACACAATACTTCAAGTGCAGCCTCAACAACAACTTATACTCAATGCCTCGACTGATGAACGCCAGCATGCTAAATAACTTCTTCACCACCTGTCCATCTGTGACACCGTTTTCAAAAAACTATGCACTTGTCCTCCTAGGTCTTTTCACAACACTCTTTTCCAGAACACTCCTTAGGACCTTACCATTTACTATACAAGTCCTATCTTGGTTTGACTTCCCAAAGTGCGACACCTCACACTTGCCTGTATTGAAGTGCATTTGCCAATACTCAGCCCACCTCCACATCTGATCAAGATCCCTCTGTAATTTTTGATAACTTTCCTCACTATCAATTCCACTTCTGGTCATGGTTCAGTTATCAAAGCCCTAAGGCATGGAATTCCCTCCCTAAACCTCTCTGTCACATTATTCTCCTCCTTCATGATGCTCCTTAGAATCTACAAGCCTTAGCTTAGTTAGTTAGCTGGCTGGCAAACTACTCACACCAGTAACTTTTCTTTGCCTTTGATTGCGCTGACCATGATTTTGGCCATTTACTATAATCAATGATTAGGTTTCCTGGTTTTTACCCAGGTAGCCCAAGATTCAACTCCTTATATGGGAATAAAATCAGTCATGGTTCAGTTGTGGCATACTTGCCTCAGTTGCACGGTACTAGATTCAAGTTCCACTCCAGACCATATGCATAGGAATCCACTTGACACTCGTGCAGTACTGAGGGAATGCTGCACTGTAAAGATCCAATGGCACTACTCAGACGGGCAGAGGAGTCAATCCTGGCAAACATTTACCCCACAATCAACATTACTAAAAAAAAAGATTATCTACTCATTCCTGTACTGCTCTGTGTGGGAGCCGAGTGAAAATTAGCTGCTGTGATTCTAATATTAGCGATTATGCTGCAAAAGAAAAAAAGTGCTTTATTGGCTGTAGAGAATTTTGAGATGTTCAGTGGTTATGAAAATATGCTAAACAAATACAAGTGCCTGTATCTGTTATTCTTTTTTAAAGGGTGTCATATTAACACTAGTTGTTGACAAAAACCGATGAGATCAACAAATGTCTTGCTTTTGGTGTTGAAGTGAATGTGGAGGGAGAAAGGTTTTCAGGGCTGATTGGTTACTATATCATGGGGTTGGGAGGCATGCAGGGAGGGGTCCATTAGCTCACCTGGCTAGTTTACAATGCAATATGATGCCAAAAGCATGGGTTCAATTCCCGCACTGGCTGAGGTTACCATGAATGCACTTTAAACCTGTAGAAGGACTGAAGTTAGAGTGGACTTCCAACTTCTTTCCAAGGGCAATCACCCAAATCTAATAGACTTTGGTTTACAGATGTGATGAAGGATTTAGTGTGAATGCACGTGACAGTACTTTGTATTACATGAAATCTCTCTTATTTCGCTCAGCAATGAAGCATTTTATGTGCTTACACTTGTATCTAGATACTTAGATGCATATATATCCTGTAAATAAGTAATCAGTCCACAATGGTTATGTTAGAGGTATGCACTATTTGTGTAAACAGATATTTGCTAGCACAGAAGTTGAATATTGCTGAAAAAGACAAGTTTTGTTGAAGTTGTTGTCTTGCATGCAATAGGGCAATTTACAAGAAATTATAATTACAATAAAGGGAAAACAACCTTTTTACACTATTTGAGAAGAGTGTTATCAGTTGGAAAGTTGACTCTGATTGGTATAAACATTTCCAATGAGAATTTACCAGTTACAGAACGACTGACAGTTATCTGCAAAGCTTCGTTTAAATTTAAACCAAGCAGGTTGACTCTAATTGGTCTAGGCATTAGACTAAGAAATGAGAAAGGAAGGCTGTAATCTCCGAGGCAAGAACAAATTACAGAGATAATGGGAACTGCAGATGCTGGAGAATCCAAGATAACAAATTGTGGAGCTGGATGAACACAGCAGGCCAAGCAGCATATTAGGAGCACAAAAGTTGACGTTTCGGGCCTAGACCCTTCAAACCCTTTTCTGATGAAAGGTCTAGGCCCGAAACGTCAGCTTTTGTGCTCCTAAGATGCTGCTTGGCCTGCTGTATTCATCCAGCTCCACACTTTGTTATCTTGGATTCTCCAGCATCTGCAGTTCCCATTATCTCTGTAATTTGTTTCATTGAGTTGAAACTGGCTGAATATGTGTATGCTCTATGTGCAAAGAGTAAGGTCTATGTATTAATATATGCAGCTTCCAGTATAGGAAAGTGCACCTTACTACAGGTCTGACTGGCAATCCTACATTGTCTCCAAGTGCAATTCTTAGCAAACCTGGGATTATTCAGGAGATGTTGTCCGAGTTGTCCAAGAATGAGTTTTTACAAGGTCAAGTTAGTTTGCATGGTTAATGTCTTGCTTGTTGTGAATAGCTAAAGGGATATGCTACTTGATACAATCCACTAGTTTTTGGAATACATGGCCTATGTATATGGTGGCAGTAACATTCATATATCAAAATATATTACGTGAAAAAAAACAAAAGAATTGCAGATGCTGGGAACAGAAACAAAAATAGAAATTGCTGTAAAAACTCATGTCTGGCAGGATCTGTGGAAAACAAGCATAATTAACATTTTGGATCCAGTAACTCTTCTTCAAAACTCATTGTAACTGACACCAGGCCTTATCATCACATGGGCTGCTCTCAAAGTAACCCATCATCAGCCACTAATGGTCTTCAATAGCAACTATACATTCTCCTGGCTGACCTTCACCATTCTTATGTCTACCCAAATGGTTCTCTCTTTCTGGGTTTCGTCCCCACCTATCATTTACTCCTCCCCACCCCCCCCCCAACCTTTCTTTAGCATATATAACCACCCAACTACAATCAGTTCTGAAGTGTCACTGGACTGGAAATGTTAATTCTGTTTGCTCTTCACAAATGCTGAAAGACCTGCTGAGATTTTCCAGGATTTCTGTTTTTGTGTACATCGTCCATTTGTGTGATAGCAGCAACATATTTATGGCTTGCTATCAGCAACCTGTTAGTGGTAAACCCCTCATGTGCTACTGTATAGTAGCAATATGAAACAGCTTCACCTGTTGAGACATCATACCTTTAATCTGAGGTGGTCAGAAAACTTTTCAGGACAAAAAGTCTTACCTCATTCATGCATTTGCACATTATACTTCAGAAAAGATCTGGTTGACAGAGCCATCATCCAACAGGATAGATTTGATGTGCCCTACTTCAGTATCAAACATGCACAGTAACTAAATGGCTTGGGCCTACTTACAAAATTGCTGATAAGGCCAATCTTATTGCACATGCAATTGTAGGAATCCAAATTCGCAGAGTGATCAGTGAAGTAGCCTTGCAATGGACAGTAGTAGAGAACCCCTGACTGATATCTCAACTTGGCGTCAAAGAAAGGGAGCTCATTTCACTGCTGTATTTCTTGGTGATTTTGAATGCAGGTGAAGCCAGCTCTTATGAGAGTTGCTGAGTTTGCAATTTCAGTGTCTATTTCACACAATTGAGGTAGTTTACTTTCCTGTTATGTTGGAATTTCTTGTGAATTGTCCTGACAAGTACAATGTGAAAAATGTCCCTTTTATAGTATTATTTACATATTTTGTTTTTCCGTTTCAATAAATAGTTTCAGATCTAGTACTTCATCACGATTGGGTTCCGTACGTATTATTGCGTCCGCATTATCATGTTTACTTTTGGTTTAAAAATATCTCAATATTGTGAACTCTGGGTACACACAGGGTAAAATGTGTGTTTAAAAGTTGGCCCTGATTTAAATATTCAATGGGCATTCCTTGAATAGGTTCTTCACTCGTCCCTCATCCCAACTACCTTAAAAAGAAGTGGTGGGACTGGCTGGGCTCAGCAATTTTTGGGAAATGTCTGTCCTCAGTATTCTTACTCTCTTCCAATGTTCAATATAGTTAAAATACATGATATAGAAACAAGGTTTTGTTTGTTTACAACGTCAACAACATCTTGTATGTATTCAGCACCAATAACCCAAGGAAACATCTCAAGGTGTCTTACAGTAGCCTTGTAAACAAATCAGACACAAAGCAGCTAAGGAGATATTAGGTCAGATGGCCAAATGCTTAATCAAAGAGGTAGGCTTTTAAAAGTGAGGAAGTGTCAAAACGAGGAAAACAAGGTGAAGAGGCAGAGAGGGAGAATATTCCAGAATTAAGTTTCAAAACAATTAAAGGTGTAGCAACCAGTAGTGAAATGACTGAAATCTGGGATCTTCAAGATCCCAGAATTAGAGAATGCAAATCTCAGGAGTTGGAGGAGATTACTGAAATAGGGAAGAGGCAAGAGCAAGAAGGAATCTGAAACAAGGATGAGAACTTTCAACTCCAGATATTGTTTGACTAGTGGCAAATGTATGTTAAATGAATACAGAATTGATTGAGGAATGGAATTCAGTCCAAGATTAGACATGGGCAGCAGAGTTTAGCATAACATCAAGTTTACAAAGGGTAGAATGAGAGTAACAAGCTAAGACTCAGTCAATGCAATTCCCAAGATCTTTCAAGAGTGCAGATGGTTATATTTGCATTGATTAATTTTAAATGGAAATATTGTTAAGACCAACATTGGTAGCATCAAAAATGAGGAACCAATACTTAATAGAAGAGTATCCTTGTTAGGACCAACTGATTGTCTTCTATACAAGTGAACGGTTAACATAGGAACATATTCCAGAAGAGAATGTTACCTTTCTGTCAATATCTTTATCCCACATATCATTGATTGTACAACCAGCTCCTCGCATCAATAATGCCCCTGTTCCAAAAAGTGCAAGCATGGGCAGATCTGGAAAACAACCTGGTTCTGCGGCTAAACTGATACTCCAGGTGCAAGGCAAATACAACAACCAGGTGCCTGAAACATCAAATTATAATAGATGTAACATTTCAATGTGCCACTACCGTGTCAGACTAGGTGTGGGAAAAAAGCAAAACCTAAGAAATGCAAATGTAAACCAGCAGCCCAAGACTATTCTGAATACACAGAATTCTACAATTACTTCTAAAATAATGAATTAAATTACCAGGAAAGATAGAGGCAAGAAAACTGCAGATGCTGGAATCCAAGGTAGACAAACAGGAGGCTGGAAGAACACAGCAAACCCGGCAGCTTCTGGAGGAAAGGAGAAATTAACATTTCAGATATTACCCTTCTTCCCAATGCGGCGGGGGGGGGGGAAGAGGAGTTGCAGATCACAGGGGAGAGTAGCAGAATGGTGGTGATAAGTGGACACTGGTATTCGCCATCTACTAGTTTCAACCTAACACTGCCATTCTGCTACCCCCTGCCCCTTTATCTGCAGCTCCCCCTACCTCCACATTCAGGCTTGAAGGGTAATACCCAAAACATTGACTTCTCCTTTCCTCCAGATGCTGCCTGGCTTGCTGTGTTCTTCCAGCCTCCTGTTTGTCTGACAGGAAAGATCCTTTGATGAAAGGTTATATGCCCAAAATTAATCCACTGTCCCCTCTTGACAGATACTAACAGTCTATATGCATATTTTGTACCTTTGAAAACATTTTGTCCTCTTCTGCAAGACTGACCATAAGAAACAGGAGTAGGCCGTTCGGCTATTCAAACCTATCCCGCCATTTAATAGGATCATGGTTGCCAACTCAGACAGCGAAAGCTAAACAAAATTGGATGTTACTAGCACCATATATGCTAAAAGGGGTAGGAATGACTTGACAAAAGTTGCTCTTACACATACTAAGGATGTTTCTTTCCCCAAGACATTTGCAAATGACATCCTGTACACTCTGAGATCAGCTCAGAGACTCTGACAGGCAGGTGCCAGTCCCACGATGGGATGGATGGCTTAGAAGGGGCGGACGCCTGGAAGTTGTCTCCGTTAGGCAGAGAGACCAGGACCCGTGGGCACAGCCTTAAAATTAGAGGGGGTAAATTTAAAACGGAAATGAGACGACATTTCTTCAGCCAGAGAATGGCGGGCTTGTGGAATTCATTGCCAAGGAGTGCAGTGGAGGCCGGGACGTCGGATGCCTTCAAGGCAGAGATCGACAAATTCTTGATCTCACAAGGAATCAAAGGCTACGGGGAGAGTGCAGGGAAGTGGAGTTGAAATGCCCATCAGCCATGATTTAAATGACAGAGTGAATTTGATGGGCCGAATGGCCTTATTTCCACTCCTATGTCTTATGGTCTTAAGATCCGACGCTGCCCAGCCCGAGCTGTGACAGGCGAGCAGTCTCTGCTGACAACTTACAGCCTCCCGCCCCCACCTCTCCATGTCCAAACACACCAAGCCGACGTTACATTCCAATGGATTTACCGATTGGTTTGTCCAGTCGCATCAATTTCAGGTAAGGCTGCACCGCCGGCGGCGCCGATGCGACCAGGCCAGCCGCCGACAAGCCGCTGCTACACCTGACGCCCACAGCGGCCGGCACGGAGACATAGCAGGCGGCCGTTAGCCGCGGCGCCGCGAGCTCGGCCAGGCGGCAGCGCAAGGCCGGCCGCAACCACAACGACAACAGCGTCATCTCGCGCTGCTTCCAGCACGTGACCGGGCAGGAGACCTCACCAGGAACCGCTCATTGAGAGCCCGCCCACGAACAGCGAGCGCGTGCGCGCTGTTGGAACGTGTCAACCAAAATCTGAGCGCGAGCTGGATTGTAGTTGGGGAATGGAGATGGTGCGTTATGAATGGGAGGACTTCAGCAGTTCAAGAAGACAGACAATCACCAGCTGTTTAAGGGCAATTAGGTCTATCAGTGCTGGTTCAGCTATTAATGCTGCTAGCCCGTGAATGAATAAAACAAGAAACCTTGGAGAACTTGTTCTTTGTTGGTTGTCATGTGCTCTTGTATGTTCTGTCTTTTAGCTACTATTATCCCATGCAAACATTACTTTAACATGAAGGTTCTTGGGAAGATTCATAGCTGGGCTTGTGGGTGATGTTGTTGGCTTACTTGTCAAGCTGGCTGGTTATCGTACAGATGTTTCATCACTGAGCGAGGTAACCACAGATATGCACTGGAATTCTTAGAGGCCTGGTTTTGCACCTGTAACGCAATCAACAAATATGTGGAATTAGCCCTTCATATACGAACCTATGCAGAACAGAGCCAGAAATGACACTCAACAGATTGGATCATGTGAATACCAAGTGAAGTAGAACAACACTGCTTCATCAGAGGCCACACTAATAAGGTTACCCAGCATGGTGATGAAACATCTGTGTAATAACCAGCCAGCTTGGTGAACAAGCCAACAACCTCATTATTTTGTCACCTTTGCCTTGTGTGCTCCCAGCATTTGTTATCATTTCTGTCTTTATGTTTATCAAAATTTTACTTTTAATATTTTTTAACATTATAACTTTTTGAGATTTATTTCTGGCTCTAATTCTTCCACATTACATTAGACAATTTCATTTTATGCATCATTCATTTTGAATTTCCTCTTACTTAACTGTGTGTCTTTCCTGCAACATCTTTGCTAATATCTCACTCATCATCCATTCCTTGTCTTTCTCTTTCGTGTTTTGATAGTATATCCTTTTGTAGTATGTTGTGTACATTTTTTTTCTATTTCCTTTGTGTTTCTCGTTCTGAGACACCTGTTTGTTCTCATTCTTCAGTTCTGAGACATTCATCTTCTGTAATTCAAAGAATAAATGCCTCTGACATTTTTCTCCTTCAATGTATTAATGTCTGAATAGTTTTACATCTGTTGCTTAAATAAGAACTGAGAGAACTGTGGATGCTGTAAATCAGGAGCATAAACAGAAGTTGCTGGAAGTTCAGCAGGTCTGGCAGCATCTGTGAAGGAAAATTCAAGAGTTAACGTTTCGGGCCCAGTGACCCTTCCTCAGTTCTCTGATGTTTTCTTCACAGATGCTGCCAGACCTGCTGAGCTTACATCCTTTTTTTTTGTATTTTTATTTTTAACTTGTTTACAAATGATCTAAATTTGTATTTGTCCCACGGTAGGTATAAATGTTTCTCATAATCTTTCTAAAATGTTGTTGCACTCTCACACAATCTAATTGGATTCTATGCATATTGCATAGACTTCCCCAAGTGTACAGTGTTTATTTTGGCTGCTTAAATAAACTCTTTGCTACCATCAAATAAGTTTCTGGACAAGATTGTACATGTCTTTTTCCTCTTTCATTTCTCAGTAAAAGTCCCTTGAAATAAACTCGCTTTGCAATTTGCCTTTAGTCATTTTAGCATTTAAGGCACCTGTTATAATTACCACAAATAAACTTATTTAAACTCATAAAATAATACAGCATAGAATCAGACTATTCTGTCCAATTAGTCCAAACCAACCATGTTCCCAAGCGAAACTAGTTCCACTTGCTTGTGTTTGGCCCATATCCCTCTAAATGTTTCCTATTCATATGCCTATCCAAATGTCTTTTAACAGTTGTAATTGTACTTGCATTCATCACTTCCTCTGGCAGTTCGCTCTACACACTAACTGCATTCTGTGTAAAAAAAATGTACTAATCATACCTCCCATATTCACATGCAAATCATTTATATAATTGACAAAAAGCAGTGGACCCAGCAGAAATCCATGCTGGTCACATACCTCCTGTCTAAAAGACAACCCTCTACCACCACCCTCTGTCTTCTACCTTCAAGCCAATTTTGAATCCATATGGCTAGTTCTCCTTGGATTCTGTGTGATCTAACCTTACTAACCAGCCTAGCATGCAAAATTTTGTCAAACGCCTTGCTGAAGTCCATACAGGTAATGTTAACCACTATGTTTTAGGAATTTGAGGTTTCCATGCCAGGGTTTACCGTCTCTCTTCTGGTTTGACATTCCCAATTTGATGACAGATGTCCTAAATGCACCTGCTAATTTGATCATATTACTTCAGCATGTCAGCATAAAATACCTTTATTTCCTGCTAACTTTGGTCTTGTGCTGGGGCATAAACTTGTAAGGCAACTAGTTCAAAATTTTTCTTGTGATCACTTTTTTCCTTAGGTTGGGCATTGAATTAATCTCATGTATCTAATGTTTATTAGGATTCCTATGCTATTTCTATGTTTTTGAGCTGATGAGAAACAAAGCACATAACCTTTTTTTCTATCTGGCAAGATTCTAACCATCTTGTTTCTGCCAGTCCTTGTAAATACCTGTGAAAATGATCGCCTGACCAAGCAAATAAGAAGTCCTCTGCAAATGCTGCAACCTGCCACTAGGAGGTGATAAATGATAGCGTCATGTTCTGAATTTCCCGTCCTGGTAACAGAAGGAGAAGGGAGTCAGGTGCCTTCACTGAAAGGGCTGCCTCTTTGTGAAACTGAAGCTTCTGCTGCAAACTCAGTTTAAATCTGCTGTTTTCCTGAGCATGTTAAACACACAGTAGGAGAGTGTTCTTCTGAAGTTAAGCATATACAGAATATTGGATAGTTTCTAAAAACAGAAAGAACTGTGGATGCTGTAAATCAGGAACAAAAACAAAGTTGCTGAAAAAGCTCAGCAGGTCTGGCAGCATCTGTGAAGGAAAAAAATGGAGTTAACATTTCAGGGCTGGTGACCCTTACTCAGAACTGGGCTTGGGTTAAGGGTCATCAGACCTGAAACGTTAACTCTGTTTTTCCCTCACAGATGCTGCCAGACCTGCTGAGCTTTTCCAGCAACTTTGTTTTTGCTGTGAGTGGACAGCTTCTGATTAGTTGAAGGATGTTACAGCACAGCTCTGGAGTAGATGGGACTTGAACTGGGGGCTTCTGATTCAAAGGAAGGGACACTACCACCACACCACAAGAATCGCTATGTCTGATGTTGGATCTTTTACAAATTGACCCTTTTGTCTACTTATTTCAATTTGATTTGGAGGTTCTACGATCCCTACTTCTGGCAAAATGATGACTTGTTCTCATTTGCAGTGTGGTCATTGCTAACTGAACAGCAAATAAAACTGTTTAACTACTGCAGATCATTGCTTGAGTAACCAAAGTACTTTCTGTGTGGTAGTAGATAATGGCATTGTCCTTGAAAGATATATTTTCATGTAAGATTTAATTCTATTTTTTCCCCACTCTTTCTTAAAAGCATTGTTCAAGGTTTCAATGGATGCAAACAGTAAAAGGGAAAGTTTACACATTTGAACTCCTGGCATTGAACCTGATATGCCAGGCCCCCATGCTGGAAATTTGGGTGTGGGGAGGACAAGTATGTAACACCAAATATTAAAATTGCAGCCATTAAATCAGGGATAAACTTGTTTATTAGATTATCAGGATCTCTTTCTGTTGACAGTGGACTTTAAATCCCATAGAGACTACTGACCTCCCTATTCAGTATCACCTAATGCATTTTTAACAGGCTAAGGTGGGAGGACAAACCTACAAAACTATCTTTAAGTCAACAAGCTACTTGACTGTGGGTCAAGTGTTATGAATAGCTATGTTCTTCCCTGAGCTCAGCCAATATCCACATATATACCTCTTCTGAGCACACTAGGTTCCAATCTAGACCAGAAAACTGGCTGATTTCACTTTCTCTCCCCTGTGTCAAAGATGGGGACACTACCACCACACCACAAGAATCCCAAGAACTTCTACTTCTAGCAAAATTATGACTTGTTCTCATTTGTGGTGTGGTCATTGCTGACTGAACAGCAAATAAAACTGTTTAACTGCTGTAGATCATTGCTTGAGTGACCAAAGTACATTCTGTGTGGTAGTAGATAATGACATTGTCCTTGAAAGATGTATTTTCATGTAAGATTAAATTTCTCTCTTACATCTCTCACAATCACTTCAGCTCCAACTCAGTAAATATTAGGTCAATTGAAGAAATCAGCTAATTCTACCACCCAGATCATAAAGACTGAAATTCAAACCATCCTGGCTTTAATCTGGTTCTTGTTCGATATTATTCTAGGGAGTGAAGCCGAGTTGATCAAGAGTCTGTCATGGATCATTTGGAGAACAGTGATAGTAGTTTTATGAGCTTTGTGTTACCAATGAAAATCTAAATCAAATCTTGGCAGAAAATTGTAACATGGTTTCCTTCAAGGAGGAAATGGTTTTGGTACAGTCAAAGTGCATTCCCATGAAAGAGAAAGAAAGGACAAGAAAAGTTAAAACATCCTGGATGACAAAATAGATAGAGAACAAGATGTAGAACAGAGTTAATGACCATATCAGATTGATTGTACAAGTAAGAATTAGATTGAATCTGGAGAGGAGGAAGTGAAAATGGAAATCAGAGGCAAGATGTTAGAATACAGTATTATTACTGTGCAGAAGGATACCATTTGGCCCACTGTGTTTGTACTATCTGTCCGAACATTGTAATGAATCTCCTGTCTTTTCCACTGACCATGAACATTGTTTCTATTTAAATAGCGTATGTGGTTAAGGTATAAAAGGAATCAAAAGTTCTTCTGTGAGCATTTAAATTGTAGAAGAGTTGGAAGAAGCGGTGCAAGGCTAAATAGTGAACACAAAGAGAATATGTCCGTGATGAGGGTATGGTTGAAGTACAAAATTAGCACATTGCATCTCTCTTTGCCAAGGAAGAAAGTGTTGCCAAGGAAATTTGAAAGAAGATGTAGTTGAGATCCAGAAAGGGCTAAAAATTGATAAAGCAAAGATATTGAAATGGCTGACTATACTTTGTTTAAAAGTCATCAGCAGTAGAATCGTACAGTAGAGAAAATGTCCTTTGGTCTATTTTTTAAAGGCAATAAGGTTACCAGCATCAACTACCTTCCTTACAGTGCATTCCAGACCCCTATCTCCTGGGTGAAAATAATTTCTGAGATAGTAGGAACTGCAGATGCTGAAGAATCTGAGATAACAAGGGGTAGAGCTGGATGAACACAGCAGGCCAAGCAGCATCAGAGGAGCAGGAAAGTTGACGTTTCTGGTCTAGACCCTTCTTCAGAAAATTATTCTGAAAATCATTTTTCTGAAGAACGGTCTAGGCCTGAAGCGTCAGCTTTCCTGCTCCTCTGATGCTGCTTGGCCTGCTGTGTTCATCCAGCTCTACCCCTTGTTATCTCTGAAAAGATTTTCCCTCGAGTTTACCCTCCATGGTAGGACACGTTAATCCAGAACAAAACTAAAAGCCGCTTGAACAAATGCAGATACATGAGGAAAAGCCAGCACACAGTTCTTTTTAAAGGTACTCATGTTTAGCCAATTTAATTGAGCAGTTGTTAATGAAGGAAATGTAATTAATGTAGACTACCAAATGGCACCCAATGAAGTGCGACACGATCATCTTATCAGAAAAGCTAATGCAAAATAAAACAAAGATTAATTGGCAACATAGATACAACATTAGCTGTGTGACAGGAAACAAAGTGGTGATGAAGCGTTGTTTCACAGACTGGAGGTAAATGTATTCTGGGATTCCCAAGGATGAGTACTAAACCCAATGCTTTCCTTAAGCTATATCAATGACGTAGAGTTGGAAATGCAAGGCATAATTTCCAAATGTATAGATTGCAGAAAACTTGAAATGTGAAAAGAATAGAAATAAACTACAAAAGGACATCAGGCTGGTGGAATGGGAATGCATATGGTAGATAAAAGAAAAGTGAATTGTTTACTTTAGTGGAAAGGAAAAATAATATAAAGGGTCCAATTCCAAAATGGGTGTACAGAGATTTGAAGGTTACTTACGTACAAGCTGTTGAAGGTGGCAGGGCAGAGCATTGTGCCCAGTTCTGAGCATCCCACTTTAAGATGGACGTGAAGGTTTTGGAGAAGGAGTAGTTCAAAAAAATGAGAATGTCGTTAAGTGAGTTTACAGGATACTGGGCTATATAAATGGACACATGGAGTACAAGGCAATGATCTGACTTCATACAATTTTGGTTTAGCTTCAACTGGAGTATTGTACCTACTTTTGGACACACTATTATAGGGGAGAAGTGAAGGCTTTCATAGAATCCCTACAGTGTGCTAACAGGCCCTTTGGCCCAACAAGTCCACACTGAGCCTTGGAGCATCCCACCCATACCCCTATAACCCACCTAATCTACATATCCCTGAACCCTATGGGCAATTTGGCATGGCCAATCTACCTTGCCTGCATATCTTTGGACTGTGTGAGGAAACCAGAAAACTCAGAGGAAACCCACACGGACATGGGGAGAATGTGCAAACTCCACAGTTGCCTGAGGGTGGAATTGAACTTGGGTTATCTAGGGCTGTGAGGCAGCATGCTAACCGCTGAACCACCATGCTGCCCTAATTAGAGAAAAGATTCACACACATGGTATTGGGAATGAGGGACTTACATTATGTGGATAGCGTTGAGATGTGGAAGTTGCTCTCATTCGGGAAGCGAATATTGGTGGGAGGTTAGATCAAAATACACACTGTAGGGTCGAGGCAGAATTGGTAGAGAGAAATTTCATTCAATTCTGGTCACCTTGCTACAGTAACGATTTATGAAATTGGAAAGAGTGCAGAAAAGATTTACAAGGATGTTACCGGGACTAGAGGGTTTGAGTTATAAGGAGAGGCTGGATAGGCTGGGACTTCTTACACTGGAGAGTAGGAGGTTGAGGGTTAACCTTACAGAGATCTATGAAATCATAAGGGGCATTGATAAGGTGAATATCCAAGGTCTTCTCCCCATGGTAGGACAGTCCAAAAATAGAAGATATAGTTTTAAGGGGATAGGGAAAGATATAAAAGGGACCTCAGGGGCAACTTTTTCACACAGAGGCTGGTGTGTATATGGAATGAACTGACAGAGAAAATAGTAGATGCAGATACAGTTACAACATTTAAAAGATATTTGCATAGATACACAAATAGGAAAGATTTAGAAGGATATGGAGGGAAATGGGACTAGTTTAGTTTGGGAAGCTTGGTCAGCATGGACAAGTTGAACTGAAGGCCCTGTTTCCACGCTGTATAACTCCATGACTCTATGACACCAAAAGTCAAGAACTAGAGGACACCGACTTAAGACAATTGACTGAATAACAAATGGCAATAACACGAGAACAAAACCTTGTTTTTATCCATCAAGTGATGAGAATCTGGAAGTGCGCTGCCTGAGTTTGATGGGGATGAATTCAATCAGGACTTTCAAACCAGAATTTAATAAATGCCTAAATAGAAACTTGCAGGGCTCTGGGAAAAATACGGGCAAGTGGGACCAGATGTGTTCCTTGTGTAGACAGCCAGCAGTAAAACAACATTCCAAATGGCTTCTTTTGTGCTATAAAGAAGTAAAGTCGCACAGTCCTTCCAGAAAGTAGGGCTGCTTTCTTGTTAGAGGGAGTTGACTGCTGGTGGTTTAACATCAGGTTCTCCACATCTCAAGTGAAAGGAGATGTTGAGAAGGAGGGTCTGTCATGATAACTGTGTTATAACTGTTGTATTTTTTCAATAAATTGATGAAATGGACAGTGCAGTGAACTAACAGACCCTTTGGGGGAGCCAAGAGGCTGAGTTCTATTCATATTATGTGTATATCGACATGTTTTCTTTGCCATTTGCCTCATGTTGACTGGGAATAATATTTCACTATGAAGTTAATCAAGCTGATAATCACAATTGTCAAAGAATTCTGATAATAGTTCTCCATAATTCTAGTCGAATACTGAGGAAGAGATAGTTTTGTGTGATGTATACATTTCTGCACCAATTCCTTTTTTTTCAAACAAGATCAAAACCTACATTATCTGTTTGGGATACATGACAAACATTGCTCTTTTTTTTGTTTAGATGTCTTGCCAATATTCCACAGAAAGTTGGGATGTATTGTGGTATGGTAACTGTTTCAGACATTTCCAAATACCAAGGTTGGTGTTCCACAAGATTGTTAACATATACTTCTTTCAACACAGCGCGTTGCAAAAAATGATGTTCAATGACAGAATAGTACAATTAAGATTTTTTTCTGCAACAAATCTGAATATTTTGTCTGGTGTCTTTAGTTAGCATACAATAACCCAAGGGCTTGCTTAGTACAGAATGAAGATTTTCCTGCACTGCCCTGCTATAGAAAAACCACCACTTCCATTCTTATTCGTTACCATTCTAGCATTCCATGTTTCTTAGAGATTTCCAGAGATTGTTAACAACTGCTTCTTCTTACACAGTGCACTAAAAGTGCTGTTGACATTGTAACTCTATGCCTGTTACAAATGGAATTGAAAAGTTGCCAATTCTGATCCACATTGGCCATAAATTTGCCGTTAACCGGGGTTTGAGGGAGATGGGGACAGCCAGAGGGAGTGGAAAACATTGGTCAGTTTTGCCAACATTTCTTCTGTCCAGAATTCCAATCTAGAGGACTCTTCTGCTTATTTAACCCATTCCATTTAGTGATTCATGTGATGTCAGTCTGACAGGTTATGGATATCCATTAATACCTGGAATAAGCACATCTCTTGAAACAGATGCATGTGCCATAGAATAACTCTAAACGGGATCCACACTGCCGCATTGCAATCAGTCTCTCTCTGAGACATTTCACAGCTAACATATATCTCCAAAAATAAAATGACTTTTGGGTCTCTTTGGACACATGTTTTTGGGTTTGTAAGATGCTATTCTGGAAATGTAGTTGCCCTATAGGGAAAGCAGTAAAATAGCACTGTAAAATTTGAGACAGCGCATTGCTGGGGCAGACCTGTTTCCGCTATGCCACAATTACAATGAGGCACCTCCGAAACAGAACTTTTAGGATCAAAATTCATAACATGGTATACAATATGCAAACATTTTCATGTATTGCATTAACGCCAGCAGAGTTGACAATTTCATCACATCAATCCTTCTGAATCCAAATCTGTACCCAGGCTTTAAAGTTCATGACTTAACTCACTCTAACATCCACTTCGCCCCTAAGCACCCTTTATGGAATCTCTTCTTATATGCATCTCCTTTTGCAGACATGTGGTGTCTATCTACATTTTTCTGCTGGACAGACCGAGACAGCTTGATTTGCAAAGTAACTATGTGTAAAGCATTGTGCTGGATGGCATGTTCCCGTGAATCTGTGGTAATATCAGCTGTCATTGCTCAGATGGAAGTGAGAAACTCTTTTGTCATTTACAATTCAAAATAATCCCAAATGATTACTAAGGTAACATGCTTACATTAGGAAAGAAACTCAATAGTTCAGAAGCTTCAAGATAACAAAGTGTGGAGCTGGATGAACACAGCAGGCTGAGCAGCATCTCAAGAGCACAAAAGCTGATGTTTCAGGCCTAGTCCCTTCATCAGAAAAGGGGACTGGAGAGAAGGTTCTGAAATAAATAGGGAGAGAGGGGGAGGCGGATCAAGATGGATAGAGGAGAAGATAGGTGGAGAGGAGACAGATAAGTTTTAGGGGCGGGGATGGAGCCAGTAAAGGTGAGTGTAGGTAGGGAGGTAGGGAGGGGATAGGTCAGTCTGTGGAGGACAGACAGGTCAAGGGGGCGGGATGAGGTTAGTAGGTAGGAAATGGAGGTGCGGCTTGAGGTGGGAGGAGGGATGGGTGAGAGGAAGAACTGGTTAGGGAGGCAGGAACGAGCTGGGCTGGTTTTGGGATGCGGTCGGGTGAGGGGAGATTTTGAAGCTTGTGAAATCCACATTGATACCATTGGCCTGCAGGGTTCCCAAGCGGAATATGAGTTGCTGTTCCTGCAACCTTCGGGTGGCATCATTGTGGCACTGCAGGAGGCCCATGTTGGACATGTCGTCTAAGGAATGGGAGGAGGAGTTGAAATGGTTCGCGTCTGGGAGGTGCAGTTGTTTATTGCGAACTGAGCAGAGGTGTTCTGCAAAGCGGTCTCCAAGCCTCCGCTTAGTTTCCCCAATGTAGAGGCAGGAAGGTGGGTGGGAGGAGGTGTATTCTAGGTAGCTGTGGGAGTCGTTGAGCGTGAAATGGATATCGGTTTCTAGGTGGTTTCCTGAGATGGAGATAGAGAGGTCCGGGAAAGTGAGGGATGTGTGGGAGCTGGCCCAGATGAACTTGAGGTTGGTGTGGAAGGCATTGGTGAAGTGAATGAACTGTTCGAGCTCCTCTGGGGAGCAAGAGGCGGCGCCGATACAGTCATCAATGTAACGGAAGAAGAGGTGGGGTTTAGGGCCAGTGTAGGTATGGAAGAGGGACTGTTCCACGTAACCTACAAAGGTGCAGGCATAGCTTGGGCCCATGCGGGTACCCGTGGCCACCCCCTTTGTCTGTAGGAAGTGGGAGGAATTGAAAGAGAAGTTGTTGAGGGTGTGGATGAGTTCAGCTAGGCAGGTGAGGGTGTTGGTGGAGGGGGACTGGTTGGGTCTGCGGGACAGGAAGAAGCAGAGGGCCTTAAGGCCATCTGCATGCGGAATGCAGGTGTATAGGGACTGGAAGTTCATGGTGAAAATGAGGTGTGGGGGACCGGGGAATTGGAAGTTCTGGAAGAGGTGAAGGATGTGGGTGGTGTCATGGACGTAGTTAGGGAGTTCCTGGACCAAGGGGGAGAAAATGGAGTCCAGCTAGGTGGAGATGAGTTTGGAGGGCAGAAGCAGGTGGAGACAATGGGTTGACCAGGGCAGTCAGGTTTGTGGATTTTGGGAAGCAGTTAGAAGCGGGCGGTGCCAGGTGGGGGAATGACGAGGTTGGAGACTGTGGGTGGGAGATCACCCGAGGTGATGAGATTGTTGGTTTGGGAGATGATGGTTTGGTGCTCGGAGGTGGGGTCATGATCCATGGAGCGGTAGGAGGAGGTGTCGGAGCGTTGGCGTCTGGCCTCAGCAATGTAGAGGTCAGTGCACCATACTACAACTGCACCTCCCTTGTCTGCGGGTTTTATCGTGAGGTTGGGATTGGAGCGGAGGGAGCAGGAGGGCTGCCCATTCTGCAGGGCAGAGGTTGAAGTGGGTGAGGAGTTGGAGAGGATGAGGCGATTGATATCTTGGCGGTAATTGGAAATGAAGAGGTTGAGGGAGGGTAGGAGGCCTGGGGGTGGTGTCCAGTGGGAGGACTTGGGTTGGAGGTGGGTGTAGGGGTCAGTGGAGGGAGGGTTAGGCTCCCAGTTAGTGAAGTAAGCGTGGAGGCGATGGCGGTGGAAAAATTGCTCAATGTCCAAATGTGACTGGTATTCGTTGATGTGTGGATGGAGGGGAACAAAGGTGAGCCCTTGCTAAGGACTGACCATTCGGCTTCCGTCAGGGGGAGGTCTGGGGGATAGTAAAGATTCGGCAGGGCTCAGTGTGGCTGTCTTCTCTGGGGTTGCTGGCTGTGGAGGCTGTGGGCGGGGTTCCATTGGCATTGGTGGTGGGCAGGGTTCTGTCAACGTCAGCGGTGGACAGAGTCCAGAAGCTTTTATTTTATTTAGTATGCTATAAAGATTTTTGTTTTCGTTTGCATGCTTTGCTTTCATTGAGTTCAGTAAAATTCAGAGTGATGCAATTTTCCTATTCAACCATTAATATTACTGCAAAAAAATGTGATCAAAGGTCAGAGATCACACTTCAAAAGCATAAATAATGAATCTAGTACACTTTTTCAGAGGTACCAAGTGAAATAATTCCACTGAGGCTGGTATCTCATCTCCAAGTCACCCTTTATCAACATGTGGCAAGTCCTTGACCCTAATCCAGTTCCCTCAGAGCCAGCTCTCAGAGTGAATGGAACCTCTGACACTCATGTTTATATGTCTCAGATAGGGATCCCTGATTGGACCAGATTAACAACCCCAATCTGGGAACTCATATTCTGAGGTTCACCTGGCTGATCTCGTTACAATCACTACACCAATAAGCGATTTTAATTCTTACTGATTTCAGTCTCAACATTGTAATTTCATGTAAAGTGGCACTGAATACCTCAGTTAAAAGAAAACATCCCAGAATTTCTAAAGGTCAGACAGTCATTATTCCAGTGTGGATGGGAAGAGTGCATGGAGACCCTGCGGAATCCCCATTGTAGTCGGCTCTAAAGGAACTGCCGGGGAAGTTAAATACTCTAGCGGGCTTGCAATCCTCTGAAAGTCTTCATTTAAATCAGAGAATTTGAGAGTTCTAAGTAAGTTAAGTAAACAATTACTCTGGAGTGGTTAGATTACTAAATATGTCATCTAACTCCTGACGAACTATTCAACTGATCTCACACACCCTCATCTTCCCGATGTATAACTTACACCTGCCAGATTCTGAAATGCCCTTCTTTTCTCTTGTGCCTGGACACTCCCACTCCGCCACTTATCTGGCTCTACTGATGCTCCAGACTCTTTTTCCCCCTTCTCTGCCCCTCCAGACTCTGAACTTTCTACAGTTCGGGACCTGTGGTCCAGACCCTTCAATTCCCTTTCTCCCAAATGCCTCTCCTCTCTCTTCAGGCCTGATGCACCCTCTGGACCAGACCTGCCTCCCTTCACCAGGCTCCATAGTAGTACCACAAAGATAATCAATAGCATCTGGACCCTGGTAAATAGCAGGGAGCAATGGTGAGAGATGGAAGTGTGTTTTGGAGCTCAGGTGAAGAAGCACAAGAACAGGGCTTGATCTTATGAATGGCGTCACCTAGTGCATACAGGCACCACTAAATGAGAAATCACCCTCCTTCCCACCGTTTTATGAACATTGGTGAAAAAAATGTCTTTCTTTGGTCACTGCCTAGCATATTATGGCATTAAAGGTGGGTTGGGGTCCCAAAGTGGCCATTATTTGACCTCATGAAGGTGTCAGTACACCTAAGGATGGCCGAGTAGGCACCTTACTCACTCCTTCAAATATGTGGGCCAGGTTGGGGATGGTGGGGAGGCATTGGGTTACCCACCCATTATCTTTTACTAGCACTCTTCCAATTGAAAACATATCCAGTGGTGTTGGTGGGGGAAAGTCATACATAAAGTCTTTCCCACATGGAGAAATTCATAACTGGGGCAACCTCAACTGGAACAGTGTCGCTTTTATAAAAGATTTAATCAAGGTTATTAAAGTTATTGAGTGTTTGAATAAACTAAATAGGACAAAAACATCAATATACTCATCAGTCTAAAATAATTGTACAAAATGCTAAAGAGAGAAGATAGTTTTTTTTTATTCAGCGTGTTATTGGAGCACAGAACACTACCCCTAAGTCATTCTGAGTCATACAACCAAAAATGTAATAAGCTTAACCTTTGGTCTCTGCAGACAGAAGTTTTGAATACAGACAAGTAAATCTTTTGCACTGAAAACAATTTATCTGTAAGCAGCAATTTGCTGAACAGTCATATGGACTAATCATTACATCGCAAAAAAAAATGTTATTACATGTTACAGGTCCTTATCTGCCTGAACGTATTGAAAGTTAGACACTGCATAGAAAGGCCAAACTGACTTCAGGTTGCTGTACTATTTTGGCTATTTCTGCAGGCATGGGATGAAATGTTATCCTTGTTAAAGTTAAATCTATCTTGTAGAAAACATTAAACTTTACAAACAATAAGCTATAGTATCCTTGAATTCTTTGTACCAATTTTTTTTGTTACTTATATTGCAATGTCAATGTCAATACCCTAATAATGAAATTCAATAGTTGTTAAGTAATTGCTCATGACTTAATTTTATTTAAAGGGATAAACTATGTCACACCTTCAAAATCTGGGCAGTAATCTACTAAAATAGATTGGCTGCCCATTGCAGAACTCAGTGATAAAGGTGAAAATGACTCTTAAGAAGTTTCAATTTCATCAATGTCTGAAGTGTAGGAGGTTGAGGTTTATAAGATCATGAATGGCATAGATAGGGTGAATGAAAAGGGTCTTTTCCCTAAGATGGGAAGAGTTCAAAACATTGGGGCATATTTTTAAGGTGAGAGGAAATTTAAAAAGGACACAAGGGGCAATGTTTTATACAGAGAGTAGCTCATGCATAGAATGAACTGCCAGAGAAAGTGGTGGGCATGGGTACAGCTCCAACACTTAAAAGACATTTGGATAAGTTCGTGAATAGGGAGGGTTTGGAGGGATATGGGCCAAGCACAGGCAGGCGGGACTAGTTAAGTTTGGAAATGCTGTATAACTATAACTCTATGACTCTATGTGATTATGAGAGTTGACTATCAACTTGGTAGTGATGAAATTGGAAGACACAATTTAAATGGTAATTGCTCAAATGCATTTATTCCGCAATAATTCTTCATTAATTCCATGTACGAGAAACAGAATTTGAATTACAGCTCACCTTCGTAGCAAATAAAACACACCTAGATATGAGGTTTAAATATTTAATAATGTGAGGGAAGTCCAGGCCACAATATTAGGTTAGATTAGAGGTGTTCAATGTTAAATATCTGGTATATTTCAATGAGATTTGCACCATTATTTCAAATTCAAATTAGTAATGTTGCCGTGTGCACAATCAATGTGCTGCCATGTGCTATCTAACTACAGTGTCTGTTTCTTTAATAAATTGTAAACACTGTCTTATGTGGCTAAAAAATGTAATTCTTTGCACAAACCCCTTTGGGTAATGATCTTTTCTGATAATGCCCTGAAAATTTTTTAGGTCTATATAAGCAAAAGTTCATTGCCATTATTCCTCCTTAATTACATAAAGGCCAGAGATATATTGAGTCTGATGAAAATTATTCACGATTTAATTTTATTAATAATGGAATGTGAAAATTATATTATGGCCATTGGCTGATAAATTAAAGACAAGTTGTCACAACTTTCATATAAACATTAATTCCATTATAAGTCAATTGAATGCATTTGGAATGAGGCATGCTTTGCAACTAATAGTGATTGATGCCAAATAAATTATAGCTCTGAAACACACTGGCAATTACTTAAAGAAGTATACAATAGGACATTGAGTGTATGAAGTCAAATGGAATTGCATAAAAGCAACCGATGAGATCAATGCCAACAAGGACCAAACTATCTATACTTGTGCTAAAGATATCATTGGCTTTCTTCTCATGGTATAGACCCACAAAAACTGAATGGGGTCACCGATCATCTGTACAACATATCATTGTTTTCCTAGGTGTTACAGGGATATAAGTGTACTTGGCAAGGCATTGTATGCTTTTGCATTGAACTATTTTACATGTTGGATTATTAATAATTAAATACAAGAGACAGTGTTGTATTGTATCTTTACAAACATAAAATTAGGAGCAGATTAGGCCATTTAAACCCTTGATTCTGCTCTGCTATTCAATAATATCATGGCTTATTAGTTTGTGTTTTGAATCGCACATTCCAGTCTACCCTCAATAATCTTCAATTCCCTTGCCAACGAAAATCTATCTTATTTCATCTTTAAAATACTCAATGGCCCAGCCTCCACCACATTGCAATGCATTGTTCCAACGTCACAAAGCCAACAAGAGAAAAAAATTCACACTATTTATGTCCTAAATGGGTGAAACCAAATTTTAAAACTTCTAAAACAAAAATTATACGTGTCCCCTAGCTCTCAACTCACTCACAAGAGGAATCAAAATTTATACATCCACATTGTCAACACCATTCAGGATCTTATAAACTTCCATCAAATCACCCCTCACTCTTCTGCACTCTAGTGAAAATAAACCCTTACTGTCCAACCTGTCCTCATAGGACAATCCATTCATTGCAGGTATCAATCCAATAAATTTCCTCTGAACTACTTAGAACACAATTACACCATTTCTTAAATAAGGAAGCCCCAAGTGCACAAAGTAAACAAGATGTGGTCCCCCCAGTACCCAAATAACTGAAGCATAGAATCCTTCCACTTGTGTTTTATTCATCTTGTCAGAAAGGATAGCATTCAATTTGCTTTCTTAATTGCTGTACCTGCCTACTAAAGATGTACATCATCACACATCGTTATTGTGACTGCAGTTACAAAAATCAAGCTTACCTATCCTTAGCACCAAACCATTTTAGAACGACTCTTTTTTCTGATGCCCAGCATAGCATAAGGTCTTCTCATTGTTCTATGTGGGAGCAGCAAATGTTGGAATCCTTTCAAAGAGTTGAAATGATCATTTTCATTCAACAATAAAAATAGAAGAACAAACAAAGAATTCTGCATTTGCTCCTGGAAACAAAAGCGACCACTTATCTTTTGAGCAACAACAGATTGACAATCAGTAAATGATACTGCACTGAGCTCAGAGCTATTTAATATGGCTGTCAAGTAACTCCCTTCTGGCACGTTGGGCCTAATTCTGCACTGCTGTATCATGCTGATGGTGATGATTGTTCTGCTGAATGTCCTCATTTTCCTACTTAGAAAACTGCTGCTGCTGCTGCTGTCCCAGCTCTTCAGTGTCCATTGATCAACTCAGCTGTTATGGTCTGCCCCTCTCAACAAAACAATTGGTGGTAAATATATTGCCTGGGCTGTAGCACTGAATCAAGGGGAATTTAGATTAATTGGCTTGATCTGGAACGAATTGTTTTGGTAACAGCATTGATACATTTGTTGGTTGTGGATCGGGGGATACTGCACGGGTTCCAGCGGATCCTTGGAAGCAGCCAGTTGCACTAAAGTCTGATGCAGACCATCACCACTCATCCTGTAGGTCACAGGACCAAATCCAGCAGTTGGCCATAGTTTTGTGATGGTGTCCTGGGACATCCTCAGTCTGTAGTGACACTGCGCCTCATTTACCTGGAGGAAATATCATCATCAATGATGGCCCACGGCCCTGCTGTATTCTCTCCATATCCTGAGAGAACCTTCAGCTGCAAATGTTCATCTGGAAGCTGTTCAGGAGCTCGTGGAGGTTGCTTTGGTCCTGGGTTTTACTGTAGCATCTATTCCTCCTCAATTTCTCTATATTTTTACACTCGAATAGCCACAGTGACAACAACCCCTGCTATGCCAGGATCTACTGGTCGCTTTTCAAGAATGAGTTCAACACAGTTCTTAGGGCTGAAGAGATCCGATGCTATGGGGAGGGAATGGGAAGAAAGCACTGAGTTGCATAATCAGCCGTGATCATGTTGAATGGCAGAGCAGGCTTGAACGGCCAAATAGCCTACTCCTGCTTCTATCTTTTATGTTTCCATGTCACAGTTCGAAATAACCTGTGTGGGGAACATCAGAAACAGGACAGATTTGTAATAAGAAGTGTAGTCGGTATTAGCATCGCACACAATGACAGTTCACCATGACAAAGTATTGTCTGAGCTTGAAATGTTAGCTTGCTTTTGTTCCACAGATACTGCCTGATCTGTTGTAACCCCTAACATTTTTCTTTTGTTTTCAGTATGGATTCCGGCACCTGCTGTATTTTGCTCCATCAGTTCACCATAGTCCTTGCTACAATGGGATGTGGAGGACTCTAACAAGAAGGACCATGGAATGTTCCTTAGATATTGTGGACCTTATTCGGATGTATGCAGCTCAAACTATGTCACACAAATGCAGTAGGGCCATTTAAGAGAAACCCAATCTTCCCAGACCAAGCACCACATCTCACCAGATTGGCAACATTATATATAACAGCATGTGGCAAATGCTTTCTGTTCAAAGTGAGAAGAAATCAGCTCTGTGCCCTGGTGCCATCTGTGAGAGCTTGGATTGTTTTTGTGAACTGAGGCCTGAAGCTTCCACTTTTAGGTCATCTTTGATTACTTTTGCTTCACAGAGAATACTAGGATGAATCTGCAACACCATTGACATGGTCAGCATTGCTTTTGACCAGGATTTGTAACTCACCCAGTTGCATGTAGAACATAGAACATGGAACATTACAGCGCTGTACAGGCCCTTCGGCCCTCGATGTTGCGCCGACTTGTGAAACCAATCTGAAGCTGATCTAACCTGTACTATTCCATTATCATTCCATATGTGGCATGTATTTCAAATGCAGGGGGTTATGATAACGGATGGCTGCAATCTGTACTGTGTATGTGTCTGATTAATGCAATTACCCCTTGAAGGGCCTCACATTGATCACAAGTGGAGCTCATGTTCTCAGACAGAAGTAAAACACTTACTCCGCCCACTACAAGTGTGGTCACGGCCATTTGCATTAAGCATTTACATTTCACAGGATGATGAAAGGCAATGCATGTTGTGCTTTGCACAGTCAGTTACAACATTGTAATCATGGGGCCTCCCAAACCTACGTGTTCCTTTCTCCCTTGGACCTCCTTATCAATCTGATCAGTACTGAGCTTCCACACGTTCCCACCAACTCTTCTGACCCTAACCCTATTGCAGGTATCCACCTCCCAACATTGCCCTATGAGTCCCTGGCCTACAGCTTAGTCATGCCAACCAGCATGCTGCAACAACCCATGCCAAAGCCAGGCTGGTTCTGATTACTGCTGATCCCCCCTCCTGTAGTAACTCACATTCCCTGATGAACTGTTCTCTCACATGCTCATGTGTTGATACCCTCCCTTCACAATTACTGTCCTTCTGTTAGCTAGTATACTGACTCCAATCTCCTCAATTGACTTTCCATAGCTCCCTGATAACTCACTTGATCTTCATTGAGATAACCTACAGATGGACAACAGCCGACTCCCTAACCAATGTAGAAGGACAGTCCCGAAGAACTGAATGATTAGCTCCCTGACTGCTCTCTGTGCAGCTCCGTGATTGAGTCACTGCAAATCCCCAGACTCACAAGGCACACCGGACTGATTATGGCTCACTCCCCAAACAGTACTAATACAGAAGCCCTGACTGTGACCACCCAATTGACTGATTGAACATGTCTGAGCTCCTGGACTGAGTTTAAATGATTCCCTTGACTGATTGTGCCAGGACCCCAGACTGAACGTAGCCTCCCTTGACCTGACTGAGTGCTACTCCCCTTGGATTTTGAGACTTGGCATTTGAATGAAGTACATGTAGTATGTAAACCACACCATCTGCTGGCACATGCTAGAAGTGTGACATTGATGTAGAACGATGCCATACAGCAAAATGCCCACCCCTTGAGCTGATCACTGCTGAAAATAATGACAGGTTGCCTGGTTTCGTATCTGCACTAAAGACAGAAATTCTGTGAGCCTTCTGAATGAACGATCTGAATGAGGTGGCAAGGGGCATAAAATCAAGAGGGAGATGTGGTGAGCATCCAAGTAGGCATGACTTAACTGAGCACTAAGGCAGCAAGTGAGGAGCCCAGAGATGTAAAATGGTGCAGTCCTTGAGATGGGTGCCTGTCTCTGTGGGCAAAGTATCCTGGCAGCATCATGATGTTGAAAGGTGCTAGTGTGCTTCAAAGGGAAACATCGACATAAAGAACTGGGGATGCAGGTTGTTACTGGCCATGGAGTGTGACCTGAGATGTTGGCGACCACTGTCCAAGACAGAGGCCTGGAAGGGCAGGTGGTGAGCTGGAACTGCTGGGTACCTGCTTTGGCGTTCATGTCAGGAATAGTCACTGTCTAGTTTCTATCTAGCCTGTGGGAGAATATGAAATTGCACATGAACGGGAGCAAAATTAGGCACTAAAATGTAAATGAATGCAAATAGGCATCTCATCACTGAGTAGCAAGATTCTTGCTTTGCTATTCAAAACTTAGTTACAGAATTGACCTTTATTTCAACCAAGGGAATCTCATTTTTTCTGATCTTGCTATATTTTCTCCATGCCCATCAGTGGTTGAGAATATTGAGCCCAACTGAGCTGTCTTTTTTAATGTTATGTTTCTGCTGGCATGTGGGGTCATACTAATTTTCAAGGGTTAAATGAAGTCATGTTGGAAATAGTTTGGAAAACATTGCACTTTGCTGCCAATATCTTCAAAACCAGTATCGACACAGAGGGTCCATCCAACGCTTATTGACAGCAGCCATGGGCTCACTGTCCTTCTCACTGTCTTGTGGCTGTGGGACCTTCACGAACATGATACTGCCATAGTAGGTGACAATCATTTAATATTGTGTATAAGGCACTCAGCCTAACACTGTAGCAAACATCTGCATTGATCAACACCATCACCTGTTTACTTGTCCTGTGATCTGACTCCCTTCACTCCAGCCATGCTGCAGGCAGGCTGTTAGCTCTGATGCCCACTTGGCTTCAATGGCCTTGGCGGGCTCCTTTTGGCCAACTGACGCTATGACAGTCCTGGCATTCTTAGTGAATCCTCCCTGGTGGCAGGAGTCTCATCAGTCATTTCCGAACACTAAGGCATTAATTTATACTGGCAGTGGGACGATGGAGCTACTGACACCAATGTCCAGAGTGGACCTTCCAGAAGCCAGGCGGAAGTTATTCATTCATTGCCGTGAGGTTCAGTGGTACCTCCCTGCTTATCTGAGAGGTAGAGACCTGGTGGAGACTCCAGTCACCTCACCCCCTTCTGTTTGAGCTCAGTGACAATGAGATGCAGGTTTCTTCATACAGCCAGCATCCACTGAAGCTGCTGCTGGTTCCAGATTTCCCTGAGTCTCTCGATGGAGGAAGCCACATGTGTAACAGAGAGAGGATGGCAGTGCTCATGATGAGGATGAACTCCTCACCTGAGCTTGCAAGACGGTGCAAGGACCCCCGGAGTCTCTTTCAGATGATCACATGCCTCCCGTTAGATATCCGTTATCTGTTGCTTCATGGATGACTCCAGAGGGTTGCCGTCTGACTCGGGGTCAGCTGCAAACTGGACTCCAAGAGTCCAAAGCCTTGGCTTATCACAGCTGGGCCAGGGGTTGTGTGGTCCTTAAAACCAGTTGGAGCTACCAGTCTGGTTGACACACCCACACGCAACATTGTAATCAAGGTGTAAGAATCAGAGTTAGTGCAAGATGCAGAGCAAGGATGGGACAGTTTACTCTCTGATGTTCCCTCCTCTGCCTCAGATTCAATCATCAATCCCACAGGGGCTGATGACTGTTGGGGCTGATGATTGACTTGTTGAAAAAAGCACAGGTAATGAGCACCATTCAACACTGCAGATGTTCACTGAACCCAAAACACTGCAACCGAGGTTTCCGCAAACCATGAACATCACAGAATATGAATATCAACAATTAACATACATATGCTTCCATCTCTTCCCCCACACCTGCCACACTTCCTCATTGCACACCCATCCCAAAACCAGGAGACTGTCCATTGAACACTCACCACTACAGGCATTAATTCCAGCCTTTCCTTATCCAACTGACTTGCCCCATTTTAGTTGGAGACATCAAGGCTGTTCTCCTAACTTTGCATCAGCACTGCCAATGTTTTCAGCCCCCCACCAGTCCTCGTCCTCTGCTGTGAAGATAAAAGGTCAATAATGAGTTCTATACCTGGAGGCATCTGTCCCCCAGGTTGTTTGCTGCAAACTCTCATTTTTCTCTCCACTCCACTCTTCCATGGCATTTAACCATCCCCACACTCATATCACAGCATCTAAGAGCCCGGAAGAATGCTGAGGCTCCTGTGCTGGCTATGTCAGTACACAGGGACCATTCATCTATTCCTTCTGGCGAATGATTCATGTACAACACCCACATATCTTTCTATAGGTCTGCATCAACAGCAGAGTTTTGATCCTCACTCACTTTTGCTGCATGGTGAAAGATGTTTGCAGCACTGGAGCCATGGTCTATAGACCCTGTGGCTACTTACTGCCTCCATTCAAGCTTGCTTAGTAACATTAAGATGCCTCCTCTTTCTATTTCATGAAAACAGACCTCCCACCATTTGATCACAGCCTAGAGAAGGCCACACAGGGAGTCATTACTGAACAATGGGGCTATTGCTCTGGGTACAAGGGTCCTTTTCCAATTCTGTCATGGAGATGAATATTTGGATACACAGTTAACAGTTGTAATGAAGTCTCCTTCACAAGTCTTATTAACAATGTGTATTATACCAATGTAATGTCTACCTGATTACCATCGTGAAATAGCCTACGTTTTACTCAAGAGAAGACCATTTTCTCAATAGACTACCAAGTCATTTTCCTCCATCACACTAGACCAGTCAGTCCTTTAAAGGAAGGTGCTGACAGCTCGTCTACGTGATGTATCTTTCACCAAGATTACTGTTCAGTGAATCTATTGTACACCACTGACCACTGGGGTAGTGTCCTCACCTCTGGGTCAGAAGATCTGGTTTCAATTCCAACCTGCCTCAGATGTGCATTGTAACATTCCTGAAACAGTTTGGTTAATAATATTTACAACATTGTCCACAGCATTTTGGTAATCTCTGTGTATGGACCTCAAATTTGTTCAGCTGCTGGTATCTGAAGGCAAGATTAAGATTTGAAAAATAAAGCCTAAATATAAATGCCAGGACAACTTTATATGTTTTCTGAAGAAGTGTTACTGGGCCTGAAATTTTAACTTTGCCTTCTCTCCACAGGTGCTGCCAGACCTGCTGAGTTTCTCCAGCAATTTCTGTTGTTGTATCATATGTTTAGATTTGACATGCAAGAGTTTAGCAGTGCACCAAAATTCACATAATTGTGCTCTTTCTGTGACCTGGAAGGCATTTTAAGAACTAGCTGAATTCAAGCAGAACCAGGAGTTTCAAGAATAAGAAAAATGCATGCAGCAACATTACAACATCTGACTGATTTTGAAACATAAACTCAACTTAAGAGCAGATGCAGAATGAGCATAGAGCAAGGAGCGAGAAAACAATTGCTACAATAGATCCATTTGTTCCAGAGCCGTGTTTTATCAGCTTTGGTTTCAGCTCTCATTAATGTGGGCTTGGGCTGCTGAAAATCTCGGGGCCCATGGTTATGTGATAAAGAAATAACATCCTTTGAGCATTGATTATTCTGTAAAATCTGTTTTCCTAAATAATTAGGCTTGAATATGTTTTGTGTTGTCTTAATTCTTTGAGTTAAATTATGATTTGCCTTATTGACCTTGATAGTTTATTTCAAAATGCTTTTAAAAGTATATTTTTGACATGGTTACAATTGTTTAACCCTTGTTCCAGTTGAGATATTCATTCTCTACACTCTCTCAGGGCCAAGTATGGTAAGCATATAAGATCTGATCCCTCCCAACAATTTGCTGCCGTAGAAACAGGTTCAAGTTATGAAGGGGGAGGTGATATTCCAATAGCCGATCCAAATTATAAACAGCCGTGGTCAAGCAGCAATAGTACTCTGTCATTAAAAGTTGTTGGAAACTTAACTTCCATGTTAATACATAATTTGTGAACTACATAAAAATTAACAATCTCCCCCATTCTTACACAGCATCTTGACGCTAAATGTTATTTGCCAGCTTTACGCATGATGGATGTTTATATAGCAAATGTGACCAACATTTTTTGTAAAAGCAGGAAATCTCAGTTAGAAACTGCCTCACCAGATTTTTAGCAGTCGCATCAAGAATTTCATTACCACTTCAGTAAGGAGCAAGCAACTGCTTGAAACTGTTCATGACCCAACCACCCTGACATGAGTGCAGCCTCTTACTTGGTGATAATAACCCATCTGAAACCACATAATTTGGCTGTGCCATTTCAGCATGACAGAAATGAACTCAGAATGGCAAGCACACGATTAGCACCTACTTCTGCTGCGGTCTGTACAGATTGCTGTGCTGTACAGGCTTACAGTGCAGGCAACAATGCATATGTGGGAAGCAAGCAGCATCCATAGTTGCCCCTGAGAAAGTGGTGGTGAGCTATCGCCGTGAACCAATGCAGTCCACTTTGTGTAGATGCAGTCACAATGCTGGTAGACAATGTTCCAGGAATTTGACCCAGTGACATTAAAGGAATGGTGATATAGTTCCTAGTCGCAGTAGTGAATGTCTTGGAGAGGAACATACAGGTGGTGGTGTTCCCATGTATCAGCTGCCCTTGTCCTTCTAAATGGTGGTGGTTGTGGTTCAGTAGATGCTGTCAGAGGGGCCTTGGTGAATTTCTGCGGTGGATTTTGTACATAGTACACACTTCTGCAACTGTGCATTGGTACTGAAAAGAATGAGTGGGGGTATAGTGCCAGATAAGTGTGCTGCTTTGCCCTGGATGGTGTCATGCTTCTTGAGTGTTGTTGGAGCTGCATCCATCCAGGCAAGTGGGGAGTATTCTATTAACTTTTCACTTGTGTCGAGTAGATGATGGACAGGTTTTTAAGAGTCAAGTCTGCGAGATTCCTAGCCTCTTACTTAGTCCTGTTACTACAGTATTCACATGGTCAGTCCTGTTCATTTCCTGGTCAGTGGTAATCTCCAGGATATAGATAGTAGAGACTGATGGCAATGTCACTGATTGTAAAGGGCTGATGGTTGGATTCTCTCTTTTTGGAGATGACTACTACTTGGCATCATGTAATGTGAATATATCTTGCTACTTTTCAGCGTAAACATGGATATTGTCCAGCTTTTGCTACAGTTGAACATAGACTGCCTTAGGTTGAACATTCCTACTTCTGACTTCATGGTAGAGAGAGGACCATTGATGAAGCAGCTGAAGCTGGTTGGGCCGAGGGCATTACCATGAGGAATCCCTGTAGAGGTATCTTGGGATGAGATGACTGACCTCCAACAAAGAAGCTATGTTCCTTTGAGCCAGGTATGACTCTAAAGAGTGGAGTGATTTCCACTGCATTCCTGGATAGACAAACAGGAGGCTGGAAGAATGCAGCAAACCAGGCAGCATCTGGAGGAAGGGAGAAGTCAATGATTTGGATATTATCCTTCTTCAGGATTAGATGTGGGGGTGGGGGGAGCTGCAGATAAAGAGTAGGGGACGGGGTAGCAGAATGGTGGTGATTGGTGGGCACTGGTAGTATGTACGAATTGGATGGTCGATGGGAGGGATTCATCTGGTTGGTGGCTGTAAGGGAGAGTCAGTAGGTGGAATGGAATGGAGGAGGTAGGGCTAGAAAGGGAGCCAGGGGATGGGTGGAAAGGTTATTTGAAATTAGAGAACCTAATGTTGAGTTCTCCAGGCTGTAGGTTGTCCAGGCAGAAGATAAGGTGTTTTTCCTCAAAATTTTTGTTCTGAATCACTGTGTCACTGGAGGAGGCCAAGATCAGACATGTCAGAGGGAGAGTGGGGTATAGCTGAAATCGGCAGAGACCGGGGAGGGGGGGTGGGGTTAGAATGATGTTACGGCGAAATGGTCACCTAGTCTATGTTTTGTCTCACTGATGTACAGAAGATCACATCGGGAGCTCCGGATGCAGTAGACTAGGTTAGAGGAGATGCAAATGATGCTCTGTCTCACCTGAAAGGCCTGTTTAGGGCCCTAGATGGAGGTCCTTTTCCAGGAATAGGCAGAGACATGCACAAAAATTCCAGGAAGCATGGCAGTCCACGAAGGAGGCTATTAATAAACACATTGAACTCGACCCCATATACATTCCACCACAGAAGAAACCCAGAAGTGAGGCAATCCATCGCAACGGGCCCCAGAGTTTAAAAACCAGGCGGGAAAACACACCAATGCTTCATCAGAAGCTGCAGTGAGAATGTTACTCAGCAGGGTAACGAAATGTCTGCGGAACAACAAACCAACTCAGCGAGCCAACCAACCTCAACAGACTTTCCACTTCTAAGTATCCCAGGGGCTCCCCTTTTTCAAGCAATGCTCTTTCCCTGCCCCTGTCATCCAAACAGGACTCCAACATGCCTCCTCCATTCCCTGCTCCACAGCTCTTAACACCCCCCAAAAGATAATAAAGTTAGGGTCACCCTTGACCTCACTTTCCACCCCATCAGCTCCCACATCCTCAATGTATTTTCCTTAAACACTTCTGCCAACTCCAATTAGACCCCACCACCCAGAACATCTTCTACTCCCCACCCCTCTCTGCCTTCTGCAAGGACCTTAGAAAGGGTGGACGCTGGGAAGTTGTTTCCGTTAAGCGGGGAGACTAGAACCCGTGGACACAGCCTTAGAATTAGAGGGGGTCAATTTAAAATAGAAATGAGACGATATTTCTTCAGCCAGAGAGTGGTGGGCCTGTGGAATTCATTGCCATGGAGCGCAGTGGAGGCCGGGACGTTAGATGTCTTCAAGGCAGGGATTGACAAATTCTTGAGCTCGCAAAGAATTAAGGGCTATGGGGAGTGTGCAGGGAAGTGGCGTTGAAATGCCCATCAGCCGTGATTAAATGATGGAGTGGATTTGATGGGCCATATGGCCTTACTTCCACTCCCACATCTTATGGTTTTATGGACCATTGCCTTTGCCACTCCTTAGTTCGCACCACACTCCCCACCAACCTTCTCCTGTAACCGTAAAAGATGCAGCGCCAGCCCACACACCACCTCCCTCACCACCATTTAGAGCCAGTTCTTCCAGGTGAGACAGAGCTTCACCTACATCCCCGCCAACGTGTGCTGCATCCGTGTTCCCAATGTGGTCTCCGAAACCTTATGTTTTCAAATAAACCTGTTGGACTATAATCTTGTGTCATGTGATTTCTGACCGACTCTCCATCGGTGAGACCAAACATAGACAAGGTGACCGTTTCACCAAGCATCTTCACCAGGCCCATAACATCCAACCCAACATCTTGGTCACTGCCTATTTCAACTCACAAATGCCCCACCCTCCCTCTCTGACATGTCCGCCCTCAGCATCCTCTTGTGAGACAGCAATTCAAAGCACAAATTTGAGGAACAACACCTTATCTTCTGCCTGGGTGCCCTACAGCTGTTCTTCACGAAAGGAAAGGCACAGATCAATACCATCTGCAGCTGCAGAGTAGGCCAAGGGCAACACTGTGTGACCCTCAGCTTTTAGATCAAAGTTCCTTCCAGGATAGATCACTGTTTACCTTTGATTGTTGTTTTTGAGATGTCACAAATGTCATGCACACTAGGAGAGGAAATGTTATTGTCTTCAAACATATATATCCAGGAGGAATAGACTTTGCCAAAGCTAGTGGATTTGCTCATAGTACAGCAGCTGTTGACTGCATATGTATGGCTCTGCAGTTCTATCTCCCAAAGGGAAAATATACCTAAACCACAAAATATGCCACCCACTTGCTACAACCAAACTTGGCTTGAGGTTCACCGAGTTATTGTTGTTTCAAATGGTTACTCCCAATACTTAAGCTCCTGGGAAGAGAGATGATTTGGTTCCCCTTCTTTATTCACGCACCTCCCTCAGTTGGATGCAACAGATTTAATGTAAATATGATCCCTCTCTTGTGGATACCTTTCTTCCTGACCAACTGAAATTATATTTAAAAATGAAGCCAATTTAACTGGGTTTTCTTGAGTTAACAATTGAGCGAGTTTTTTAGTTACTAAATGTGAAAAAAATAGTAAGACAATATATGCACAGATTAGGAATAAGAAGCAAGTCCTAAAAAAGATAAAAGTTGGAAGTTGTATGGATCAACAGAACATTGATAGTTGAACTGTCAATTTTGGAATACTTAGCTTTTGCAGCTTGGTTGAAATCTTTTTATATTGCTTGCTTTTGATGATAGTTAGCTGGCAGCACTTAGGAGCATGAGAAACCTTCTTGCCCTGGTTCATTCTGCCTGGCATGCTGCCTATTTGGCTTCTAGCACTTAGAGTAAATTTACCTGCCACTCAGGGGTGACCAGTAGGTGCTTCTTCGGCTGTGATTTAACACACCAGCGTTTAAACCCATGCTAGTACACACGGATATATCAGTTCACTAGCGCATCTGCTTCTACTTGCACACCTTCTTCCAGTAGCACACACAGCCTGAATTGCAGTCAGTTTTTAAAGCCATTCTTTTGCATATTCCTCAAGGGGTAAAACACAACAGACATCTATAAGAGCTGGCTTTCCGCTGAGAAGGGGAATTTCGTTAGCCTGCTCTTTACTTTGTCCTGCCAGGTTTCTCTTTTTCACTGCTTGAAGGGTCCCTGACACACCGCAGGTCTGCCATTATACAAGCCCCCAAACAGGTCTTTGCTAGACAGCATGACATTCATACTTGCAGTGCTTTTCTTTGTCTTTAGTGGTCCCTTTACAAAAAAAACAAACATCTACTTTGGAATCAAAAGTTTTAATAATGTCCATAGTATTTTGGCGTTCTGATCCATTTTCATGATAAGCTCAGTTGGTTGCAACCAAGGCCAGGATATCATGTTGTAAATTTTCACTGTGCTGGGAGCAGCCTTGATATGTTTATCCTGTACCATTTAACCATTTCCATCACCTTCAAACCAGAGGATGACAACGGGTGACAAGGGCCATCTTCTGTTCAGGTGACTGATGCCTTCCATTTGTAACCACATCATATTCAACCATCACTCCTATTATGACAGCCAGGTTGCAACAAAGCACATCACAAAATAAGCCATTGATGTCCTGAAACAATGACTTTACTGTCTGGAACTTTTGCAGGGAGCATTCTGGTACTCACTGGAGTGTGCCTTGCATTTCATGGCAGCTTGCTGTATTCTCCATAATTTCTCATCATGAGGGTGAAGGCTTTGTCATGAAAGTTCAGTCAAGCACCATGAGAGGAATGGAGTAAGCAGCGTAACTTTCAGACCTTTGGCTTGTTCCAACGTACTTGAGTTAGAGCTGGACCCACACAGGACATCACTTGCAACAATCTCCAGCACAAAGAGGCATTAAACAGTGACAAGCAATGTTCATCAACATTTTAATTACAATTCAAAGCAGGAATCTGGCCCTAAGGACCTAGATGTAGTGCCAGAAGAGGTTATATGACTTCCTGAATGGTTGAAGTCAATGAATTGAGGTCAAGGAAGGGAGAAGGCAGTATGTCAGGACATAAGTGGAATGTTAATTTGCCTTAATAAAACACATGTTGACCCTTTTGTATAAGGTGTTATGAGCCTCAAGGACTCACAATTGGATTTTACGACCAAGTCACAGGCAAAAAACCAACAGCAAGGGGACTGTTTGAGTGGTAGCAGTGAAGCATACATGCTGGAACAACAGATTGATGCATAATGCAGCCACTGCTATTCCCTGAGCTTCCATTGCAGCATTTGGGTGATGCCTGGCTTTTGTTTAAGCTCCAGCAGAAGGTGAAACGTCAATCTCCAGCGGCTGTGAATTGCCAAGATCCTCAAAGTGCTTAGTGGAAGTGGACATTACTTCCACACTGGAATGGATGGCCTTCAAGTTCTAGATAGCCCTGTGCAAAGTCAGACCTGGATTCCTCCAGCTCCTTGAAAGGGACAAGCAGCTGTCTGACAGATCTACCAAGGCACCAAATTCTGCTGGGTACAATTAGTCCATCAACCTTTTCCTGAACACTCAGTCTCATCTGAGTCCTTTGTAGCAGAACTCGCTCACGATTTCAACCTCTGGTGATCTGGCTTCCTCTGTCCTTCCCTGATTGACCATGTGCAGATCCCACCTTGAATACAACCCACTCAGATATGTATTGTGCCACTGTCTGTGTGAAGTCTGCAAATGGGCAGTCAAGTGATAGAGTTTCTTTCTCAGAAGCTTGTTCTTCCTCTGTCAAGCACTGACAGAAGGCAGTTCATGGGTATCTGAAAGCAAAGTTGCAGAGGAATATGCTGTTAGAGTGAGGGAAGAAGGGCCGGCGGGTAAGCAGAAGGTGCATGGTTACATCATCTGTAGCCAGTAGTACATATCAAATTCCATGAATGGGATAAAGTGGGATTTGAGAAACTGCATATGATAGGAGCATGCCATAATTCTTGATGGTTTTAGTGCCAGCCACCACTTTCCATGTCTCAGTCATAACTGTGCCAGTAATGCTAAGCACTAACCCCTCCAAGCAGATGAGAATGTGCAGCTGGTTTGAAGCTGATCCTTCTTATTAAGAGCCAGTCAGTGGGCTGCAGTGTTTGGAGTTGACGTGCTTCATATGTGTGTGTGTGTGTGTGTGTGCATCTGTGAGAGTTGTAGCTATGGTAAGTATCCGAGGGTGAACAGAGTGTGTGTGTGTGTGTGTGTGTGTGTGTGTGCATCTGTGAGAGCTGTAGCTATGGTAAGTATCCGAGGGTGAACAGAATGTTGGGACATGAGACTAAATTGGTAGAGATTGCTGCTGGGTGAATAATGGTGTGGGACATTGGATAGTGTTTGAGATTGGTGGTAAAATTGGAGGGATATGGCATTTGAAGACGCGTTCATTGACTTCAACCATTCAGGAGGTCATCTAACCTCTTCTGGCACTATATCTAGGTCCTTAGGGCCAGATTCCTGCTTTGAAATGTACTTAAAATGTTGACAAACTTTGCTTGTCAATGTTTAATGTCTCTTTGTGCTGGAGATTGTTGCAAGTGATATCCTGTGTGGATCCAGCTCTAACTCAAGTACTTTGGTACAAGCCAAAGGCCTGAAAGTTATGCTGAAATGGCTTTGATGACCATTGATAGTTATGGGCCTGCAGTTGAACTTAGCATGACATTAGATACAAAGGTGAGACATGACTGTTTGACAATCTTGCTTGTGATATCACAGCCTAACAATGCAATTCTCTGACTGTTGCTGACAATTCTATTTCTTTTAGAATATCCAGGTCTGGGTATGATTAAGAGTAATCATGAATGCATAGTACTCTGAGCTGGATTTAACTCAACCCTGGATGCCTCCAGTATAAATTTTACTGTCTAGTATCTAACAACCAAATCAATAGTTGGACATGAATGGAAGGAGTCAATGACTTATTTTAGTAGATGGTAAATGCTTTATCACAGAAAGGAAAATTCCCCATTTTACGAACTGACTGAAAATCAGCTCTGGATCCAGGGATTCCCAGAATGAGTAGCAGGCAAATCTGTACGCTATCTTGATGTTTTTGTAATATAGTACAACCTGAAGGTGAAAACGTAGATGTAGTGTCCTAGAACATGTTATTCCTTGATAAGGAATTTCTTCTTGTGGAGGTCAAAAACATTCGCTAACCATATTTGTCTTATACAGATATAATACAACACGTGCTCACTTGAAAAGGGAATACATTTATTACCTATCTTACTCAACAATTTACACTCATTTTCAGGTAGAAAGCATACATCAAAGCATTTTGGAGGAAGATGTTTTGACCACCCTAGCAGGACACTTTGTTTGAAGAGATATACCTTGAAGAAGCTAAACCAAGTGGTTTTACCTGAGAGTTCCAGAAGACACGGCTTTAGTAGTGACTGAACATATCAACCAAATGGAATATACATTCCCCACATGTAATGAGGCATTGTCTTCATTTTAAAAAGTTGCATTATCAAGCAGAGTATGGGGACAGCTATAGACTATAGCTTGATATATTTTGTTGTGAATTTAGGTTTAATGGTTAATTTAATGTTTTTACAGAGCCAAATTCAAAAATAATCTATATCCTACTGGTTATTATACATGTCTTCCAAATGAAATGCGTATAAATTTCTCTTCCCTACAAGCTAACACACACTTGCAATAATAAAGATAATGCACAGAAAACAACTCCACAGCCTCAGACCAATTAACCATTTCAGAAACCAAAACAGATCACTAAAGAGTCCTAGATAAAACCTGCCTATCTTGGATAGTCAAGTGCCACTAAGAATGGAACCAATGAGAAAAAAATGTACAAATCCTCCACCAATAAATTGAGCAACCCTTCTTGTTTCGCTGCTAAAAGGAATAGATTAGCAGCATTAAGGATTGTGCCATAAAACAGCAAGACAATGTTATGTGCCTATTTTGTTGAGATACTTCTCTGTTGGGAAGCCATGCGTCAAGCTTTTATTCCTTGGGTACAAAATCTGGGCCGTTCTGCTCTCCAGTTAGATGTACTCTTCTGAATGAGACATTTAATTGCAGTTCCTTCTGCCTGATGAATGTAAAACATTTCATGAAATTTTCCAAAGGAGAACAGGAACATCCCCCAGTTAACTTCATTTGTCATCTTAGAAATTTGTGAATTGCTCTTGTGCTTCTTTTATCATTATCTGTTCAGGAAGGTGGATGTCACTGGCTAAGCCAGCATTTAGTGAAATGATGCGCACTCAATTAATCTCGGAGTATGTGAAAGCTTGTGGAGAATCTGCAGCAGAAAATCTTCATCAGTGAACCGAGGACGGTCTTTGGCACAGCGTCTGCTTCAGTGACCTTTGACCCTTTAAACAGCAGCATGCGGAGAGATTTTCTTCCACTCATCTAGTTGACACCTTTCAATTCGCCTGCGTCATATGGAAGTGCCAGTGTCTTGGGGGGCTGGAGGATATGTACATTCGGGTGATTCTGGAACTCAGGACAGACAACATTTCTCCGATACAGAAACAGAAATTGCTGGAAAAACTGAGCACGTCTGGCAGCATCTGTGGACAAAAATCAAGAGTTAACATTTCAGGCCAAGTGACCCTTCACCAGAACTGATTGTATCTAGGAAAATATCTAGGTTTATATGCAGAAGATGAGCTGGGGGAGAGGGGGTAAGGAGGAAACCACAGATGGGGATAGAGCCCAAAGAGACAGAAGAACAGTTGGACAGACAAAGGAGTGGGTAAGGATCCGGCTGGGAGGGTAAATAGCAATTAATGAGGACAGTTAGCGGCTAACAATGTGAACAACAGGCCACAGGCGCCTGTGCATGTGGAGAAAATAGCCAGGATCAGGCTGATTCAGCAATAGAATGGTAGAATCAGTTTGTAGCAGATCTCTCTGGAATCTGAGGATCTTCTGAGCCAAAAAGTCACCATCATTCCCCCATTGTGGCTACTAGACAGCTACCTGACAACTGAAAAACCCTGTCACTACACCATCACTGATGCAGAGCAGGAGGTCCATTTTAAGATGAAATCCAACTGCACGGACTAAAGAAAACATGGAGTGATAGGAAGCAGTAGAATAATACACATACTTAGGCAAATTAAAGAGTTATTTGTATAAACAAAATGTACAAATTGATTGGTGGCAAGGTAGAAGAGTGCCTGGGAAACAATAGCAAACTGGACCTCAAATGATATCATTCACAATGCAAAAGTAGTGAGAACCAGCAGATGAATAATTCGGTGCTTGCTAATGTGGGGGCAACTTGAACGGTGTCCATAAATGTCTGGGAGGTGGCAAAGGATTCTCTTGCGATAATGGGAACTGCAGATGCTGGAGAATCCAATATAACAAAGTGTGAAGCTGGATGAACACAGCAGGCCAAGCAGCATCTCAGGAGCACAAAAGCTGACATTTCGGGCCTAGAGCCTTCATCAGAGAGGGGGATGGGGAGAGGGAACTGGAATAAATAGGGAGAGAGGGGGAGGCGGACCGAAGATGGAGAGAAAAGAAGATAGGTAGAGAGGACAGTATAGGTGAGGAGGTAGGGAGGGGATAGGTCAGTCCAGGGAAGACGGACAGGTCAAGGAGGCAGGATGAGGTGATAGGTAGGAAATGGAGGTGCGGCTTGAGGTGGGAGGAAGGGATGGGTGAGAGGAAGAATAGGGAAGTGGAGACAGGCTGGGCTGGTGTTGGGATGCAGTGGGGGGAGGGGAAGAACTGGGCTGGTTTTGGGATGCGATGGGGGAAGGGGAGATTTTGAAGCTTGTGAAGTCCACATTGATACCATTGGGCTGCAGGGTTCCCAAGCGGAATATGAGTTGCTGTTCTTGCAACCTTCGGGTGGCTACCTAGAATACCCACTGACTCCCACAGCTAGCTAGAATACACCTCCTCCCACCCACTCTCCTGCAAAAATTCCATCCCCTATTCCCAATTCCTCCGTCTCCGCCGCTTCTGCTCCCAGGATGACGTATTCCACTCCCGCACATCCCAGATCCACGTTCTTCAAGGACTGCAACTTACCCCCTGCAGTGGTCGAGAACACCCTTGACCTTGTCTCCTGCATTTCCCGCAACACATCCCTCACAGCCCGCCCCCGCCACAACCGCCCCCAGAGGATCCCCCTCGTTCTCACATACCACCCCACCAACCTCCAGATATAACACGTCATCCTCCGACACTTCTGCCATCTACAATCCGACCCCACCACCACCCAAGCCATTTTTCCATCCCCACCCTTGTCTGCCTTCTGGAGAGACCGCTCTCTCCACGGCTCCCTTGTCTGCTCCACACTCCCCTCCAACCCCACCACACCCGGCACCTCCCCCTGCAACCGCAGGAAGTGCTACACTTGCCCCTACACTTCCTCCCTCACCCCCATCCCAGGCCCCAAGATGACCTTCCATATTAAGCAGATGTTCACCTGCACATCAGCCAATGTGGTATATTGTATCCATTGTACCCTGTGTGGCTTCCTCTACATTGGGGAAACCAAGCGGAGGCTTGGGGACCGCTTTGCAGAACACCTACGCTTGGTTTGCAATAAACAACAGCACCTCCCAGTCACGAACCATTTTAACTCCCCCTCCCATTCCTCAGTTGACATGTCCATCATGGGCCTCCTGCAGTGCCACAATGATGCCACCCGAAGGTTGCAGGAACAGCAACTCATATTCCGCTGGGAACCCTGCAGCCCAATGGTATCAATGTGGACTTCACAATCTTCAAAATCTCCCCTTCCCCCATCGCATCCCAAAACCAGCCCAGTTCTTCCCCTCCCCCCACTGCATCACAAAACCAGCCCAGCCTGTCTCCGCTTCCCTAACCTGTTCTTCCTCTCACCCATCCCTTCCTCCCACCTCAAGCTGCACCTCCATTTCCTACCTACCACCTCATCCCGCCTCCTTGACCTGTCCGTCTTCCCTGGACTGACCTGTCCCCTCCCTACCTCCTCACCTATATTCTCCTCTCTACCTATCTTCTTTTCTCTCCATCTTCGGTCCGCCTCCCCCTCTCTCCCTATTTATTCCAGTTCCCTCTCCCCATCCCCCTCTCTGATGAAGGCTCTAGGCCTGAAACGTCAGCTTTTGTGCTCCTGTGATGCTGCTTGGCCTGCTGTGTTCATCCAGCTCCACACTTTGTTATCAAAGGATTCTCTTGTGAGCTGTTTACCAGTCAAGACACCGACTGTTTGCTGGCCTTGTCTATCTTTTTTCTGAAGAGGAATCAGCTGTAGTTGGAAGGTGCAAATGTGCAGTGAACCACTGATTGAAACAGTGTAAAACCTGAGCTTGCAGGGACTGCTGCCCAGACACGTTTAACTGCTCGAGGCATGTCTTCAGAATCTTTATTGTTTGTTCAGTGGTAATCCTGGGGCACCCTGACTTGTAATGGTACTCAAAAGGATTCAGACTGTCGTCAGCCAGTGCTTCAGAGAGGTCCGATGAGGTGATCACCAAACAGTCACTTACAATGACAAGTTTACCGATTTTCTAGTTCTAGGCCCTTGGATAAATTAGTTCACTTGAGAATGGTATCCAATGACAAATTTATTGCGTTCTTCATGGGGATGGATGTGGCGACAGTGGTGAGACTTGCACCTGGCCATATCCAGGCATTCTGTAAAATTGAGCAGCCGTTCACATTGACATGAAAGGTCCACAGGAAAAGATATGAAATTTGATGCTCACACAAACGCCATTTTGGTCTCTTGATCGACGCTGAGCTGGACAGCATATGCTTATTTTGTGAGTGTTTCCTGATGCCACCCGAAGGAAGCATGTGGAAAAGACGTTCAGTGCTGGCTATATTGCATTTTTCTCTGTCTGGCAGCAAAGCTTACTGCAGCTCTGTGAGAGAAGGCTTTCTAACTGAGCTCTAGCTTCACACAGAGCATCCTTGTCAAGTATGTCAGATTGTTATATGCACATGAAAGTATAGATGGTTTTGTCTAGGAGCATGTCTTCCCTTCTTTATTTCTCTTGATCCTCTTCTTCCTGATTTTCACAGCAAGAAAAGGCCAAATTCCAAAAAAAGATATTATTGTTTCCCAAATATTAATGTCACAAGTTTTAATTTTGAAAAACAGCAATGTTAAAACAATGCGGAGAGGGGGAATAGCAGAAACAGAAATAAAACCACCAAACAAGTCCACAGATCAGTACACCAGTAAGTTACTTTCCTCAACCTGTCATTGCTCAGGAAGCCTAAAAGGCTCTTTTATTTGGTTTTGGGAGCAGGGGCAGACACTGCTGCTAAGGAGGGAATTGGAACATTGCATTCAAATGAGTTATTTCCTTACATGAGAGATTGTGGCTGGCACTGTGGGTAAGTTGACCACATCTTTAAACATGAAAACCAGGATGTATTGAAAAGCCTGAGGGAAGCCAGTGACAAATGGTATGTTGGCCAACCATTGGCAGAAGTCTGTGGGAGGTGGACTTAAAGGTATGAGGTGATGTGATGACATCATTTGGACTATGTCCAAACAGAGTTGGCAATTGCATTATGATACCCAATAATTGTAGACTGCAGTTATGAACCACAGGATTTTATCTCAATGACATCGTTGCCTTGTTTTCTTAAAAACAAAACTGAACTTTGTTTCTCATAACATTTGAGAACTCTCTGGTCTGCCATACCTTTACTGTGCCATACAATTTGTGTTCTAAGAATAGACACACTCAGCTAAAAGCTGAATTTTAAACTTGCCAGCATGTATCAAAGAGTGGAAAATTTTAGTTTGTACCCAGTCACAAACAGGAAAATTCATGACATGTCAATTAAAAATATGGTTGACTGTCCCATGATTCAATGGAACCTTCCTCAGTGCTGATTGGTTCTTTGCAGGTTGGTTGTGTGCTGCACTGGCATTACTGCATCTGAAGACCTTGAGGCTGCAATCAGATCAGCCATAACCTTCTCAAATGGCAGAATAGGCTGAAAGGGCTGAATGGCCTGCTGATGCTCCTAATTCATAAGTTTGTGTATGTTTTGAGCAATCACCAACTTTGTAGACCACAAATATTGTAAACCCCGAAACAGAACATTTCCTCTTTTCCTTTAACATAACTGAATCCATGCTTCAGGTATAATCTACCTTGTTTTTTAAATAGATGTTTAATTCTCCAGGAAACCAGCCTAAGATGATTCTTAGCTCCCAAGGATTTACTTCCATTCTTTCCCTTTCTCAGTAAGGCAAACGTTTGGTCTTGGAACTATCTCTCACAGTGGGATTTTTTTTTCTGTTAATTCATCCCTAATTGAAAGCTAGAGTAATATTCCTGTCTCATTTTAATTCCTCCTCGAATTTCTCTCAACAGTGCAAGTGCAAGTTCTCATGTATGTTCCAGCTCTCTCCCAGGTCCTGGTAGATTAACCTTAACTGTGAGTTCTCACGAAATCTGAGACTCTTCTCCTCTCCAAGTCCATTGTCATTGGCAACATGAGTCACTTTATCTTGTGCCCTGGTAAAAATGCTGATCAGCTCTTCTTGATCCATTGTCTTTTATCTTCATAGCTAATGGACAGTTTCAAGCACAACCATTTATAAACTAACCTACTCAACATTTTTCTGGGATTTTGTTAGAAACTCAGACTATCCGCTGTTAGCCCACAGGCTGCTGTCTATCTCCAAGGGTAAACATACTGCACCTTCTTCTCAGTAAAACAGTCTGGGCCCCTTTCAATTTTAATTAACTGGAGCAACCAGATTCGCTAACTAAAAACCAAAAGAAACGTGGATGCTGTAAATCAGAAACAAAAACAGAAATTGCTGGAAAAGCTCAACAGGTCTGGCAGCATCTGCGGAGAGTTAACAGGATCTGAGAGAGGGTCACTGGATCCAAAACATTAACTCTGATCTCTGTTTTTGAACCAGAGCCATTGTCTGGCACACTTTGAAACAGTTCATATGACCCCCTGCAATTTATCACATAGATACAGTCCCAAAAGAGAACTTTATAAACTTCACAATTGTAACAATATGAACAGATAAGGATTCTTGTTGCAATATTTCTCTAATCTATTGTTTTAGCGATATTGAAATTCCCAAAAATGGGTTGAATACTGGAGGAATACCTAAATTCCACTTTCTAAGTGACGATCAATCTCTGTTCCAGCTTCCAGTAAAACAGTTCTTTTTCGTAGATAATAAAATGTGAGGCTGGATGAACACAGCAGGCCCAGCAGCATCTCAGGAGCACAAAAGCTGATGTTTTGGGCCTAGACCCTTTATTACTAATCACTGAATACCTTCTGAACTGAGCAAAATTCTCTTCTGTGTTGTATAGATATTTAGAAATGTATTACTTAGCAGAGTAGATAGAGGAAAATTAGTTCAGAAGAAACTAACTTCCATTCAATATTTGCCAGTCTCCTAAACATTAATTTATCAGTATTCTTTCCTTCCTGTACTTTACTCCTTTTCCATTTGTGCTAATATATAACCCCCACACCATGAGCTTCTTATCTTGCACATATCTTGTGGGAGAATCTAGAACTAGGGGATAGTATTTCAAAATAAAGGCTACGCATTTAAGACTGAAGTAAAGAGGATGTTTTTCTCTCAGAGGGCTGTGAGTCTTTGGAAGTCTCCTCCTAAAAAGTCAATGAAGGTAGAGTCTTTAAATATTTTGAAGGTAGAGGTAGATAGATTCTTGATAAGCAACAGGGTGAAAGGTAGTCAGGAATGTGGGAACAATCAGATCAGCCATGTTTATACTGAATGGCAGAGCAGACATGAGGGGATGAGTAGTGTCCTTTTGCTCCTAATTCCATTGTTCACATTTCTATTAACCTTTTATGTAACACCTTGTCGATTTTCATTTTCCATTAGTTCTCCTTTATCTGTAATACAACTAGAATTGGCAAAAAGCTTTAATAAATTTGTTAAACATAATTTCACTTTCATAACACTGTGTTGGTTTAGTTTAATCATGTATGATTTCCCAATTGCACTCTTAAGAATTTTTCTGTAATAGATTGCAGCACTTTCCTGACAATTTCTGCCACATCATCTGAACTGTACTTGCCTGTTTTCTCCATTCCTCCTTTTCTCAATAGTAGTGCAGCAATTGTTAACTCAGGCACTTTTTCTAGGATTAAGGAACTACAGAAAATTGTAACAGTGCATCCAATATCAGTTCCTGAGGATTTGTCATATTTTGGTGTCTTAAGTCTTTCAAGTACGCTCCATCTGCTGGCATTAATTATTTTAAATTTCTCAATCTTATTAGCCCCTAGGATACCCCCTATTTCTGGAAAGTAACTTTTGTCTCCTGTTGCGAAGACTGGGAGAACATAGAACCAAAACCATTGGTGGTACAAATAACTTCTCCAGCCACTGACAGTGTTGTTCTACGACACAGGTTTGTAATGGGAGTCTTAGCTAACACAGCTTTGGAAATGAACTATTACTGATCTATAACCTGTGAAGATAAGTCCCTATAAGTGCAAAGACTTGCAGGCCCATAGAAGAGTCAACAGGATTCAAAAAGTTAACTCTGTTTTCTCTCCACAGCTGCTGCCAGGCCTGCTGAGCAATTTCTGTTTTTTGTTTCACAACTCCAGCATCCTCGGCTCTTTGTTTTATTTATATGGCCAGCAGATAGTGTCGATTGCATTGTGGCAATTTGAATGTTTCCAGGCTTACACCTGCTGATTACTGTCACGGTGCTATTTGACCATGTAACATGGTAATTGGAATTTGTACCCAGCAATAAGGAGAATTATAGTAACAATGACTTGTAAAATGGCTCAGAGCTTGCTGCAGCATTAAGTGCCTTGAGGTTAGTATAAATTTCTGTATTGTTGGAGATAGAATATAAACTTATCTTTGAGGACTCTTCTGTCTTGCTGAACTCTAGAAAGTTTCCTCTGTAATTAGTATTGGCTCTCATATTACCTCTAGAATGGAGTACAGAGTGAGTGGAGTGAGGAAGGTCATTGATCTTCCTGCAGTACTGGGCATTCCTCCAGATGGCTGAGAGCTCTTTAACCTCAGATCAGGCTGGTATGGTCAGTTATCATAGACACTGCTGCTGGCGCCGCAGGAAGAGGAAGTCTAACTTCTGCCTATTCCATTCAGAAGAAGTTTCAGGCCCCTGGCTGTAAATAGGGAGTGATTGCCACTCAGGGAATCTGCCATGTCAGGAACAGTGCAGGGCAGCTCTGGTCTCACGGGGCTTGACCGGGTGCACAACAGGTTTTTAAAGATGGCACGGGTGCAAGGGATGTCAGTGAATTCCAAGATACCTGCAGGGTGGTAAGCTGTTTTGGGAACAGCATTCAGCAACTGGGACCACAATCAGATGTTACTAGTGGAGTACCGCAAGGGTCGGTGTTGGGTCCACGGCTGTTTGTCATTTTTATAAATGGCCTGGATGAGGGCGTAGAAGTATGGGTTAGTAAATTTGCAGATGACACTAAGGTCGGTGGAGTTGTGGATAGTGACGAAGGATGCTGTAGGTTGCAGAGAGACATAGATAAACTGCAGAGCTGGGCTGAGAGGTGGCAAATGGAGTTTAATGCAGACAAGTGTGAGGTGATACACTTTGGTAGGAGTAACCGGAAGGCAAAGTACAGGGCTAGTGGTAAGATTCTTAGTAGTGTAGATGAGCAGAGATCTCGGTGCCCATGTACACAGATTCTTGAAAGTTGCCACCCAGGTTGACAGGGCTGTTAAGACGGCATACAGTGTTTCAGCTTTTATTAATAGAGGGTTCGAGTTCCGGAACCAAGAGGTTATGGTGAAACCGTACAAAACACTGGTGCGGCCGCACTTGGAGTATTGCGTACAGCTCTGGTCACCGCATTATAAGAAGGATGTGGAAACTTTACAAAGGGTGAAGAGGAGATTTACTAGGATGTTGCCTGGTATGGAGGGAAGGTCTTACGAGGAAAGACTGAGGGCCTTGAGGCTGTTTTCATTAGAGAGAAGAAGGTTGAGAGGTGACTTAATTGAAACATATAAAATAATCAGAGGGTTAGACAGGGTGGATAGGGAGAGCCTTTTTCCTAGGATGGTGACGGCGAGCACGAGGGGGCATAGCTTTAAATTGAGGGGTGAAAGATATAGGACAGATGTCAGAGGTAGTTTCTTTACTCAGTAAGGGAATGGAATGCTTTGCCTGCAACGGTAGTAGATTCGCCAACTTTAGGTACATTTAAGTCGTCATTGGATAAGTATATGGACGTACATAGAATAGTGTAGGTTAGATGGGCTTGAGATCAGTATGACAGGTCAGGACAACATGAAGGGCCGAAGGGCCTGTACTGTGCTGTAATGTTCTATGTTCTATGTTCTATGTGAGGGATGCCATCAGAGTGGGATAGGTAGCTAATGAGGCGAGTATGGTAAGTTGCAACAAGAAAAGGAACTTGGCCTCACGGTGAAAATCCCTCCAAAAGACTCGACACAGCTCGGACTTGGCCAAAACACATATGATTCAGCATCTTGTCTCTGAGGGGTATTAAGTTCCACCCTTGGCCTCTACTTTGTGGCTGCCAGAGGCAGCTTGAGAAGCTGTCTGGCTCATGGGTGGGTCAGCCTTTGGCACCAGGCTATAACCAGGGAGCAGAACGATGTACTGAGGGAGTGATTAGAGGACTTAGGCTTGAAATGAAGGAGATGAAAAGGCAAATCAAGGATGTAGAAGAACGAACCATGACCAGGATAGTGGGGAGGATCAGATGCTGTGAAGTGCAGAGCAAAGATCAGAAAGAATCATTGGAGCCTGGCTTGAGGTGTCCTATTGCAATGGGTTTGTTGACTGGAAAATGGGGCTAGTGTAGTCAGATCTCCGCTGACTGATGTGGATATGATGGGCCAAATGGCCTCCCCCTGTGCTGCAAACATCTGTATGTTTATGATTCTTATGGTGTGAAATCAGGGAGGAAATATTTAGTCCGGCTGGGCCGGAGAGCTGATGAACATCCCACACAGACTCCGATGGGGAAGGCCCACTGTATTAAGTGACAATCAGCAGCTGCCCCTTTTGTGTGTCAAGGACCCTTGAGATGGAAATCCTGCCTGGAATTGACACACAGTCAGAGGCTGGCAGCTTTCCAGTACAGGAACAGTAATCATTGCTGGCAATGCATCCAGCAGAGGCCCAGGAGGGACCCTATTCTGTAAGTGAGTGAGGGGAGGATGGTTGGAGGAAGTGTGAAGGGGACAGCTGGAGAGGTCGTGCATGGTTCTGAGCTGTCATCATCCTTCCTGATGCTTGGTCTCTGGGTAACAACTGACTAACTGACACACACACAGACACAGACACACACGCTCTCTTAAACACACACTCTCACACACACATACTCACTTACACGCAAACACACACACACACACACACACACACACACAAAACACTCTCACTCACATCGACACACAAACACACACTCTCACTCACACACACTCTCACACACAGACACACACACATTCACACACACACGTGTGCGCATGCAGTTTTCCAGCTCCCTGTGTGTAACTGCCCCACTTGCTGCGGTGTCACATACCAGTGGCTGTTGGATGAAGCCCTTCAATAAATAATAATTTCCCATTTTAGGCCTCAGTTGGACAGCAGTCCATTGAGCCTTCCTGCTCCACTTAATTGCTGTAGCGTCCCCACTAAGCATCCTCTCTCCTGATTAAGTGACCCCGCCCCCAAATTCACCTCACAGGAGGGTATTAACCTCCCCTAGGATGTGTAGTTTCCAGCTGCTCCACCTATAACCCACTGGTTCTCTATTCACTCACCCCAATGATAACAAAGTTTTAGTATTTACCCAGCAGAAAGTTCTCAGGGCTCACTCACCCTTTCACTGCCTGTTTCTCCCTCAGAGTTGTTCCCACTCCATTTAATGCTGCTTCTGTACTAGAGAAAAGCCTCCTTTGTAATAAAATGTGAGGCTGGATGAACACAGCAGGCCCAGCAGCATCTCAGGAGCACAAAAGCTGATGTTTCGGGCCTAGACCCTTCATCAGAGAGGGGCTTGGGGTGAGGGTTCTGGAATAAATAGGGAGAGAGGGGGAGGCGGACCGAAGATGGAGAGAAAAGAAGATAGGTGGAGAGAGTATAGGTGGGGAGGTAGGGAGGGGATAGGTCAGTCCAGGGAAGATGGACAGGTCAAGGAGGTGGGATGAGGTTAGTAGGTAGATGGGGGTGCGGCTTGGGGTGGGAGGAAGGGATGGGTGAGAGGAAGAACCGGTTAGGGAGGCAGAGACAGGTTGGAATGGTTTTGGGATGCAGTGGGTGGAGGGGAAGAGCTGGGCTGGTTGTGTGGTGAAGTGGGGGGAGGGGGCAAACTGAGCTGGTTTAGGGATGCAGTTGGGGAAGGGGAGATTTTGAAACTGGTGAAGTCCACATTGATACCATTAGGCTGCAGCGTTCCCAGGCGGAATATGAGTTGCTGTTCCTGCAACCTTCGGGTGGCATCATTGTGGCACTGCGGGAGGCCCATGATGGACATGTCATCTAAAGAATGGGAGGGGGAGTGGAAATGGTTTGCGACTGGGAGGTTCAGTTGTTTGTTGTGAACTGAGCGGAGGTGTTCTGCAAAGCGGTCTCCAAGCCTCCGCTTGGTTTCCCCAATGTAGAGGAAGCCACACCGGGTACAGTGGATGCAGTGTACCACATTGGCAGATGTGCAGGTGAACCTCTGCTTAATGTGGAATGTCATCTTGGGGCCTGGGATAGGGGTGAGGGAGGAGGTGTGGGGACAAGTGTAGCATTTCCTGCGGTTGCAGGGGAAGGTGCCAGGTGTGGTGAGGTTGGAGGGTAGTGTGGAGCGAACAAGGGAGTCACGGAGAGAGTGGTCTCTCCGGAAAGCAGACAGGGGTGGGGATGGAAAAATGTCTTGGGTGGTGGGGTCTCAACAACTTCTCTTTTGACTCCTCCCACTTCCTACAGACTAAGGGGGTGGCCATGGGCACCCGCATGGGCCCCAGCTATGCCTGCCTCTTTGTAGGTTACGTGGAACAGTCCCTCTTCCGCACCTACACAGGCCCCAAACCCCACCTCTTCCTCCGGTACATTGATGACTGTATCGGCGCCGCCTCTTGCTCCCCAGAGGAGCTCGAACAGTTCATCCACTTCAGCAACACCTTCCACCCCAACCTTCAGTTCACCTGGGCCATCTCCAGCACATCCCTCACCTTCCTGGACCTCTCAGTCTCCATCTCAGGCAACCAGCTTGTAACTGATGTCCATTTCAAGCCCACCGACTCCCACAGCTACCTAGAATACACCTCCTCCCACCCACCCCCCTGCAAAAATTCCATCCCCTATTCCCAATTCCTCCGCCTCCGCCACATCTGCTCCCACGATAAGACATTCCACTCCCACACATCCCAGATGTCCAAGTTCTTCAAGGACCGCAACTTGCCCCCCACAGTGATCGAGAACGCCCTTGACCGCGTCTCCCGTATTTCCTGCAACACATCCCTCACACCCCGCCCCCGCCACAACCGCTCAAAGAGGATCCCCCTTGTTCTCACACACCACCCTACCAACCTCCGGATACAACGCATCATCCTCCGACACTTCTGCCATTTACAATCCGACCCCACCACCCAAGACATTTTTCCATCCCCACCCCTGTCTGCTTTCCGGAGAGACTACTCTCTCCGTGACTCCCTTGTTCGCTCCACACTGTCCTCCAACCCCACCACACCCGGCACCTTCCCCTGCAACCGCAGGAAATGCTACACTTGCCCCCACACCTCCTCCCTCACCCCCATCCCAGGCCCCAAGATGACATTCCACATTAAGCAGAGGTTCACCTGCACATCTGCCAATGTGGTACACAGCATCCACTGTACCCGGTGTGGCTTCCTCTACATTGGGGAAACCAAGCGGAGGCTTGGAGACCGCTTTGCAGAACACCTCCGCTCATTTCACAACAAACAACTGCACCTCCCAGTCACAAACCATTTCCACTCCCCCTCCCATTCTTTAGATGACATGTCCATCATGGGCCTCCTGTAGTGCCACAATGATGCCACCCAAAGCTTGCAGGAACAGCAACTCACATTCCGCCTGGGAACCCTGCAGCCTAATGGTATCAATGTGGACTTCACCAGTTTCAAAATCTCCCCTTCCCCAACTGCATCCCTAAACCAGCCCAGTTTGCCCCCTCCCCCCACTGCACCACACAACCAGCCCAGCTCTTCCCCCCGACCCGCTGCAACCCAAAACCAGTCCAACCTGTCTCTGCCTCCCTAACCTGTTCTTCCTCTCACCCATCCCTTCCTCCCACCCCAAGCTGCACCCCCATCTACCTACTAACCTCATCCCACCTCCTTGATGTGTCCGTCTTCCCTGGACTGACCTATCCCCTCCCTACCTCCCCACCTATACTCTCTCCACCTACCTTCTTTTCTCTCCATCTTCGGTCCGCCTCCCCCTCTCTCCCTATTTATTCCAGTTCCCTCTCCCCATCCCCCTCTCTGATGAAGGGTTTAGGCCCGAAACGTCAGCTTTTGTGCTCCTGAGATGCTGCTTGGCCTGCTGTGTTCATCCAGCCTCACATTTTATTATCTTGGAATTCTCCAGCATCTGCAGATCCCATTATCTCTGACATTTTGTTCCTAGTTTGCATCTCCCTAATCCCAGTCACTAATCTCTCCGACCACTGCTCAGCCCTGTTTTGTCGTCTCCCTTCCACAGGAGACATACCTGACTGTACTCTGGTCAGTGGGTTTCTCATGTGACACAGTGGTTCAGTGGTTAGCACTGCTTACTCACAGTGCTAGGGGCCTGGGTTCAACCCCACCCTCTGGTGACTGTCTGTGGAATTTGCATATTCTCCCTATTTCTGCAGTAGGTTTGCTCTGGTTTCCTCCGACAGTCCAAAGGTGTGCAGGCTCGGTGGATTGACCGTGCTATATCGCCCATGGCATGCAGGAATATGTAGATTAGGGGGATGGGTCTGAGTGGGATGCTCTGAGGGTTGGTGTGGACTTGTTTGGCTGAATGACCTGTTTCCACACTGTAGGGATTCTATGATCTGTAAAGTGGGGAGAATTTTAATTATCTCCATTTAAAAGTTTGTGCATTCTGACGTTGTTGGTGGTGTTGCTGAGTGTCTGTGAGTTTGACATTCACCAGCAGGATCTCATTCAGTCATTTCTTCCAAAAAATGCCAGCAGTTATCCCTCATGACTGCACTGAGGATATTAAGTACATACAATTAATGAGATTAATACTTTGAACATAAAACAAAAGGCCTCTTAGTTGTTCTGAGACATTCAGGTTTATATGCCTTGCTTAATGTTTCATTCATTTCCCCACCAAGACTTGAACCTGCAATGGTGACCATACAGAATGAGCTGCAGTGCCACATCTGCAAAATTCAGTTTCCCTGCTCTGTTAGAAGTAGCAGCTGTACTGTTTGAAGAGGCTGCTCTTCAGTCAGTCCTACATGTTTGATCTTTGATCACTCTGGGACCTCCCTAGAGCTCTGCTTCTTGGCCAAAAAGGTGGTCCTGCATTCAGTCAAGCCCGGGCAAAGCCAGTGGAGGAGTTTGCTCTGGGATAATGGGAACTGCAGATGCTGGAGAATCCAAGACAACAAAATGTGAGGCTGGATGAACACAGCAGGCCAAGCAGCATCTCAGGAGCACAAAAGCTGACGTTTCGGGCCTAGACCCTTCATCAGAGAGGGGGATGGGGTGAGGGTTCTGGAATAAATAGGGAGAGAGGGGGAGGCGGACCGAAGATGGAGAGAAAAGAAGATAGGTGGAGAGAGTATAGGTGGGGAGGTAGGGAGGGGATAGGTCAGTCCAGGGAAGATGGACAGGTCAAGGAGGTGGGATGAGGTTAGTAGGTGGATGGGGGTGCAGCTTGGGGTGGGAGGAAGGGATGGGTGAGAGGAAGAACAGGTTAGGGAGGCAGAGACAGGTTGGACTGGTTTTGGGATGCAGTGGGTGGAGGGGAAGAGCTGGGCTGGTTGTGTGGTGCAGTGGGGGGAGGGGACGAACTGGGCTGGTTTAGGGATGCAGTTGGGGAAGGGGAGATTTTGAAACTGGTGAAGTCCACATTGATACCATTAGGCTGCAGGGTTCCCAGGCGGAATATGAGTTGCTGTTCCTGCAACCTTCGGGTGGCATCATTGTGGGCTTCACCAGTTTCAAAATCTCCCCTTCCCCAACTGCATCCCTAAACCAGCCCAGTTTGTCCCCTCCCCCCACTGCACCACACAACCAGCCCAGCTCTTCCCCTCCACCCACTGCATCCCAAAACCAGTCCAACCTGTCTCTGCCTCCCTTACCTGTTCTTCCTCTCACCCATCCCTTCCTCCCACCCCAAGCCGCACCCCCATCTACCTACTGACCTCATCCCACCTCCTTGACCTGTCCATCTTCCCTGGACTGACCTATCCCCTCCCTACCTCCCCACCTATACTCTCCTCTCCAATTATCTTCTTTTCTCTCCATCTTCGGTCCGCCTCCCCCTCTCTCCCTATTTATTCCAGAACCCTCACCCCATCCCCCTCTCTGATGAAGGGTGTAGGCCCGAAACGTCAACTTTTGTGCTCCTGAGATGTTGAGGAGTTTGCTCTGTTTGCCATACCTCCCACAGTGGCTATTCTTACAACCAAGTGGTTCTGGAGAAGGAGCAGACCCCACCCACCTCAGAGCCCTTCCTCAGGAGGCACCAGAGGGACCGGAGTGCTTGGCTCATACAGAGAATAGAATTCATTCTTTTTTGTTTCTGATGATTTTGTTAGTCTACTCATTGCATTATTTTTAAATGGGCATTTTGTTATTTTCCTGTTTATGACGCTGAGGCAATGTCTTCCTAATTATGTGATCAAAAGAATGGGAGTGGTGCTCAGGAGACTCACATTGCTAACAATCAAAGAATCCCTACAGTGTGGAAAGAGGCCATTCAGCCCATTCACCTATCTGGCACATTCAGCCAGATCAAACTGTTCTGGGGCTGTACATTTGGCATTGCCAGGTTCGAATGTGAAGGGGTTACTTTTTATCTTTACTACTCCAATATCATGGGGCTGGACATATTACTGATTATGGGATACACAAACTCACAGGAGGTCACAGATATTTGTAGCTAAAAGACAAAGACTTTCTCCATCAGTGCTGATTCTGTGCTGTGTGCTTCTATCCAGGACGATTTCGTGGCCAATGCATCAATTATGCCTGTGTATCCTCGATGTTGGCAAGTTTTTGGTATACTTGACTCATGCCTCTTCATAGGAATTCTTCAAATAACACTGAAGCAACTCTAGTCAGTAAACAGGTTCTCCAGTCACCTTATTTTTCTTGCAACATTTCTGTGGTTTAAATATTTATTTTCAATTCAACCTTAAAGTATGTAACAAACATGGAGAGGTCACACCTAGGTGTCTATGTACTCAAATGGTTGATGTCTTCTAGTGTGTCATTACTACAATGTTTACAAAGGAATATTTTTGCAAGAATTGAGGTGGTGCTGTGAGTCTTCACTGAGTAATGATTTATTAGTATAATTCCTGCAAGCTTACAGTCAGAGCTGAAATCACCTTACCCGACAAGGCCACTCCCAGATTAGCTGTCACACCACTCCCTGATTACCTGACAGATTTTGCCTTCTCAGTTAAATTGGCTAAGAGCTCAAGAAATATTTTACACTGTTTGGAGTTGCCATTGTAAAAGATTAGTTGGCAAAATTGGACAAAAACACAAGATTTTTTGCACCCTACTATGAGTGAGCTCCTGAAGGAGTGACGGCACAGGCATGGGAGTGGAAGTCAAGGTGTGAGTCAGTCCAAGGCACATCTGCAGCCTCACGCTAGTGTGACCGGTTTGCCTGACTCCCTGCCAGCTAGTTCAGGTGTGTGGTACAGGGATGGTTAACTGAGGCAATGAAAAACCTCTTTTCATGTTGTGAATAAGACTCACCTCTACTTGAACATTAGAGTTTTGAGAAATAATATTTCGTCTGGTGAAATGCTGTTTGTGCGAGAATCAATGAGTCAGTGATGCCAAATTATCAACTTAGACATGAAAAGTTAAAAATGACCCCCATTATCTTGAGCAGAGATCAAAAGAGAAAAATATAGTGATAAAGCTAAAATAATGACTCAGAATTATGATTTCTGAAATACCTGTGATGCTTGGCACTCATATTTTGGCAACTGCGCAGAAAGTCAGGGAATCTGAAATGAAAGCAAAAGAGCAAGTGACTTTTGTGAGTCTAACTTTCTGGATGAGTGGTTTTACAAAGATAGAAAACCATTTATGAAATGTTAAACATAATGCCAATAATCATGCATTGAATTCTTTTTTAATAAAAACACACCTTTCTGAAATGTTTATGTTATTTCAAAGCAGATGAGAACAATAATGCCACAATTTATAAAGTGAACCCATATTTTAAAGATGGTGTATTATCCAATGTTATGACATCAAACATCACACTTAAAATTTAATATAATTGACGTAAATGCTGCCCTTTGATTTCCATTGAATCATATCGCGCATTAACTAATTATTAATTTGAAATATATCATGTGATTTGCACCAGAAAGCAGTCCATTTCTTTATTTTTCATGGAGGTTTATTATTTAGAACTTGGGCGGTTCATCTGAGGCAGAGAGATTCCACACCTCGGTGAGTCTCCTTGATACAAGGGGAATTCTTTGCCTTACATCTGGCTGATTCCCATGAAACACTGTTATTTCAAAAAGCCCAGTGACGACAGCAAACTACCTTAAGGGAATTTCCAAATCGTAGAACTTGATGTAATGTCTAGTAATAGTCAGTTCCTCAAAAAGACGAAGGCCTAAAATTTCCTTAAAATTACTTATAAACAAAAATTGCAACCACTGGAGAGGGCTACACAGGATTTCCCCAATCTGCGCAAAGTGTAAAATCGAGGTGAGTAAGCTGATTTACTTGGAAGCCCCTTTGGAACCTGCCCTATTCGCTCTTAAAATACTTCAGCGTTTTTATTGTATTTGTACTTATGACAGACAAGTCAATCAAGATAACAGCAGGACAGGGCACACAACAGAGAGGAAGGAGAACCCATTCAGATCTTTAAGCCTACCTAGGTTAAAGTGAATGGGGAGGGACCAAATGGCATTGAAAGAACAACAGGGGCCTCATTATAGCTGTCAGTTATGCCAGCTGGATCGGGGTGACACTGGCACCTTATTCGCCCGTGGGACAGCAGAACAATGCCAGAAGAAGTTCCACATCTTTAATAGGGTACAGCAGAACAGGGTAAAATGGACATTAATTTGGAGTCTTCACAAATATCCCCATCCTCAATGATGAGGGAGCAGGGCACCTAAGGGCAAAAGACAAGGTGGAACTTTTAAATCCATGTTCAGTCAGAAGTGCTGAGTGGATGATCCAGCTCTGCCTCTTCCCAAGGTTCCCAGAATCATAGGTTCCAGTCTTCAGCTGATTTAACTCACTGTACATGGTATCGAGGAACAGCTGAAGGCACCAGACATTGCAATGGCTATAGTCCCTAACAATGTCCTAGCAAAAGAACCAAAAATTTGTGCTCCAGAATTAGCCTCATCCCCAGCCAAGCAGTTCCAGTACAGCAACAAAATGCCATCTACCCAACAATGTGCAAAATTGCCTGAGTATATCCCGTACAGAAAAAGCAGGACAAATCTACTGCGGCCGCATTGGTCTGTACTCAACCATCAGCAACATGATGGAAGGAATCACCTACAATGTTATCAAGCCTCACTTGCTCAGCAATAACCTGCTCAGTGATGTCCAGTTTGGGCTCCTGACCTCATTCCACCCTTGGTTCAAACATGGACAAGTGAACAGAATTCCAGAGGTAAGCTAAGAGCAGCTGCCCTTCACATCAAGGCTGTATTCAAGCAAGTGTTGTATTGAGGAGCCCTAGCAAAACTGGAATCAATGGGAATTGGGGAAAAACTCTGCTGGTTGGAGTCACAAGGGAAGATGGTTATGGTTGTTGGAGTCCAGCCATCTCAGTTCTACAACACCTTTGCAGATATTCTTCATGGTAGTTCTCTAGGCCTAAGCATCTTTAACTGCTTCATCAATGACCTTCCCTTCAATTTCAAAAGAGGAATCATATTTTCAAACGTTTCTCTCTCTCAAAAAATGCTGCCAAACCTGCAGGGCTTCTTGAGCGCTTTCTGTTTTTATTTCAACTACATAAATATCATCTGTAAATCCCTAAAGGTGGCAGTGAAGGTAGATTAAGTCATTTAGAAAGCATATCGGATCATTGTCTTTATTAGCTGGGCTACACTAAGCAAGAGCAAGGAAGTTATGCTGGAAAGGAGTCTCCTCAACTTTCCTCATAGCCATCTTACCTTAAGTTATGCCCCCCTACTTATTGACCACCATACTAATAAAAAAAGTGCCTTCCAATCCACTCTGTATAGGCCCCTCATAATCTTGTCTCCTTCATTTAGGTCCCCTCTCAAACTTCACTACTCCAAGAAAAACAATCCCAGCTTATCCAATCTTTCCTCATTGCTCAGTTCATCTAGTCCAGGCAGCATCCTGGTAAATCTCCTCCGCACCATCGCTGGTGCGATCACATAATGTGATGACCAGAACTACATGCAGTATTCCAGTTGTGGCTAAATCAGAATTTGTACACTTCGAGCATAATTTCCTTGCTCTTGCATGCTATGGATGGCTAATAAAGTCAATGAACCCATAAGCTTTCATAACCATCTTTATCTACCTGCACAGCTACCTTCATGGATTTGTGGATGATAATTATGCAACTGAAATAAAAGCAGAAAATGCTCAAGAAACTCTGCAGATTTGGCAGCATTTTTTTGAGAGGGAGACTTTGCTCCTTGAAATAAAAGTTATAGTCAGATCTTTGTAAACTGGCATTGATATCATGGGCCTTCTGTGCTGTAAATGACTATAAGTCTATAAATACTTAGGCTGCAAGAATGGGTCAGAGGCTAGGATACTCTGTGGCAATCCTGAACAATCAGCTTTCCAGAAGGTTCTGACTATTGCATATGAAACTTAACAAGAGGATTGTGGGAGGTCACTTCCAAGATTGCAAGGAAGCTCAAAGGAAATATTTTAAAGCGGGAAAATATACCTTCAGCCCGAATGATCTTGTTGAAAAAATTCTTACATCCAAACTGATGTGGATATTCATCTACAAGGGTAATCAATTTCAAAATCCCAGTTTTTATGGCAAATAATTGTAAGTTACTCCTATATTGTTGGAGCATTGCACGTTTATATAGCCTTGTTGGTTTCAGATACTCTGCTTGTATAGCATCTTTAACCTTTGCTTCTTTCTGTAATTATTGCACCGAAATTACTTTTGTTTTTCATTTCACAGCATAATTGCCTTGATTTTTGCCACTAAACTTATCTTTGAAAGTTTTCCTGCAGTCCTCAGAATACATGCCTAGCCTGTGTTTGCATATTGATACCAGAATTGAAAATGGTATATTTTAATCCACTTGTGAATAAGATAGACCAACCTTTATACCAACCATGCAAAATGGGGAAAAGAGTATGCAGAAGGCAACTAAATCATCGTACTAAAACAAATTACTGTAGATGATGGAGATCTGAAATAAAAACCGAAAATGCTGAGAAACTCAGCAGGTCTGGAAGCATCTGTGGAGACAGAAATAGAGTCTGGTTTGACACTTCTTTGAAGTGTTCTCTGTTTCTCTCAAAATAAATTTTGCCAGACCTGCTGAGTTTCTCCAGCACTTTCTGTTTTTTATTATAGCTACCATAAATTACCCTGCCCTGCTTTCTTCCTTTCAAACACCATATACAAATACTAAGCTTTCTTCCACGTGAAGTCAGGAAGTTGATGGCTGTATTGTATTGTTTGTTGGGTGGAAAATTAAAATGGGTCAACTGATCTAAATTGGTAAGAGGCAGGTTGGCTGCATATTCCTTGCCCCCAGGAAAGATTAAACTTCAGATAAAGTTGATAAATTAACTGTTACTAGTGTTACTGGGAGGAGGGCCTGTGATGCAGTCAGTAACATTTCTACCGCTGAGCCAGAGGCTCCAGGCTTCATTCCACTCTAGGAGTTGTTGGTTGAGAAGGATGTGTTCATAGTGCAGCCAAACAGATTCACTAGCAATTTGCAAATCATCCCAAAGTATGCCATCAGCCAGGTGTAAGAATAGGGCAGTTTTCTGATCGGCCATGTGATGGAAAGAGATTGGAGATTCGATCATCATTATTCAAAACTTCATGATAACAACATATATGTGAAAGTGTATGTTGCCACAACAGCTCAGATTCTTTGGGTGATGATTGTCTCAGTCAGCTGGACAGCTGGTGTGGATTAGTTTGGGCCCAACAGTACATGGTTTACTTAACTGTCAGTCGTCATGAGCCGGTACATTCTTCGTGACAACATTTCTACCAATCAGAGCCCATTTGCCAACCAATCAACCCTGTCCTCTCAAGACATTATTTTCTCTTTACTTTGGTACTTCTTGCAAATTGTTCAGATGATGCAAAATGAAAGCGTTTGGCAAATTGTGTCTTTTTCAGCAACAGTCAAAGTAGCAAATGTTTGGGGCATTGTATAATTCTTTGGCACAAACTGGGTATTACTCTTTACAAGAGATAACAAGGTGTGGAGATGGTTGAACACGGCAGGCCAAGCAGCATCAGAGGAGCAGGAAGGCTGACGTTTCAGGCTATCTCTATTACTCATTGCACAACAGTTTAGGTTTATCTTTTTGATTTTTTGATAATCAGAGGTAATTTACAAAAAAAAATTACAAAAAAAAAGCAAAGATGAAATAATGCAGGACATTAAGCTTTGGTTTATACAAGCAAAATTTTAATCTGTGTACCCTAATAATTATATCAAAACAATGCAATTCTTCTGCACCTATTGATTGCTTGGCCACTTTTTTTTTCCAAAGATCCAAAGTTGATATCAAAATAATCATATATGGTTCATGTCATAACTCAGCTGGTGTTATGATTTAAGGTTGTGACCACTAGTGTAATCAAAGTGTTTATAATATCATACCAACTGGAAAGACCAAAAGATGTGACAACACAGCCTTTTTGAGTTAAAGATGATTTTGTGTGATTTGATGGGTGGACTATAAATAAAATAAGTTATCCTGTAATTAATGAAAGGATATACATTTAAAGATGTCAACCAATCGTTAAAGATTTATTAATATAGTAACATAATGAGAGATAAGATTATGTTGCAAAAACTTCACAAATAAATGCTGCACAGCCCTAATGTTATTTAGTAGAATTCAGTGACTGCAATTATTATACTTAACCAAACTGGTATACGGGGGTGAGCCCAGGACAGTTGTTGTAAAAGCTTGCATTAATATAGTGCCTTGAACCACTTCAGGTTGTCCCAAATTGCTTTACAGACAATTAAGGACATTCCTCAAGTGTAGCTACTCTTGCAAGTTAGGAGAACAACAACAGCCTCACCCTGTTACCACATAGCCTGCCACTCCACATCCCCTGTTGTTAGTCACTAACAGTCCCCATCAACAACTATTCACCCTCCCAGCCTGATCGTTAGCAACTCCTTTGTCTGTCCAACTGTATTTCTTTCTTTTTAGGCTCTATCCTATTGTTTACTCCCTATCCCAGCCACTTTCCTATTTTCTGCATATAAACTGACGTTTTCCCAGCCACCATCAGTTCTGAGGAAGGGTCACTGGACCCGAAATGTTAACTCCGTTTATTCCTTCACAGATGCCGCCAGGCCTGCTGAGCTTTTCCAGCAACTTTGTTTTTGTTCCTGATTTACAGCACCCACAGTTCATTCAGTTTCTTTTAACCTCCTCACACACGTATTCCAATTAAAACCTATGGAAATCATGGTTATATGATGCTGTAATTACGGCATTTATATGATTGACATATTTGGGACTATGCCTTAAAAGTAAATAAAGGGAGTCATGTGACTTATTCTGAAGTCAACCTGACATCAAGCCTTGATGGAGATAGTAGGAACTGCAGATGCTGGAGAATCTGAGATAACTAGGAATAGAGCTGGATGAACACAACAGGCCAAGCAGCATCAGAGGAGCAGGAAGGTTGACGTTTCAGGACCCATCTGATGAAGTGCCTAGGCCTGAAACATCAGCTTTCCTGCTCCTCTGATGCTGCTTGACTTGTTGTGTTCGTCTGCACCTTGTTGTCTTGGATTCTCCAGCATCTGCAGTTCCTATTACAGAAAAATCACAAATTGTTAAAGGCTTAGAGGTGGAGAAAGGAATTAAGAATCATTTTGGATTAATTCTGGGAGAATTGATTCGGCCACTTAAAAGATAGTATAATGTCTATCAGGATAGTGCTTTTGTTTTGGTTATATTAAAAGTTCAGTTTTGGAGTACAGAAATAATGTTTCATCAATAATACTTTAGTCTGTTTGTTACAGTAAATGTCTTTAAACATCAAATTTTGCTGTGTTATCTGTTCATCTAGAAACTGGAAATTTGAATAAAATCCAAAAGAACTGTGATTGCTGGAAATCAGAAACAAAAACAGAAGTTGCTGGAAAAGATCAGCAGGCCTGACGGTATCTGTGTAGAGAAATTAGAGTTAACATTTTGAGTCCAGCGACTTTTCCTCATAACTGATGGTAGCTAGAAAAAAATTGGTTTTTATGCAGAGGATAGGGTGGGACAAAGAGTAAGGAGTAAACGATAGATGGGGATAGAGCCCAAAGAGAGAGAAAAGAATAGTTGGACAGACAAAGGAGTGGATAATGATCAGGTTAGGAGAGTGAAAACTTGCTAATGGAGACTGTTAGTGGCTAACAATGGGCTGTGTGTAAAAGTAGTCCATGTGATAATAAAGATAACAAGGTGTGGAGCTCGATGAACACAGCAGTCCAGGCAGCGTCAGAGGAGCAAGAAAGCTGATGCTTCAGGTCTGGACCCTTCCTAGTATGTGGGGGTTGGGATATGGACACGGGGGTTTGTGTCGCAAATCCTAAAGTTGTTGAACTTGATATTGAGTCCAGAAGTCTGTAGAGTTTCCAACTGGAGAATGAGGTGCTGTTCTTTTTGTCAAACACCAGCGTGAAATTAAATTAATGACAGCTGTTAAACACCAGGGGAGTGGAATGTGGAAACTGGGAATTTGAACTTGTGTTTAAAACTTATCAGTCTTGTTCATATATATAGGGCGAAGTTGGAACTTTTTTAAAGAATCAGATAAGATCATAAGACATAGAAGCAGAAATTAGGCCATTTGGCCCACAGAGTCTGCTCTGCCATTCAATTATGGCTGATACGTTCCTCAACCCCATTCTCCTGCTTTCTCCCCATAACCCTTAATCCTCTTGATAGTCAAGAACCTATCTATCTCAGTCTTAAATGTATTCAACAACCTGGCCTCCACAGCCTTCTGTGCCCGTGTATTCCATAGATTCACCACTCTCTGGCTGAAGTAATTTTTTCTTATCTCCGTTCTAAAAGGTCTTCCCTTTACTAGAAAGCTGTGCCCTCAGGTTCTAGACTCTTCTACCAATAGAAGCATCTTCCCAACATCCACTTTGTCCAGACCATTCTTGTCTGTCTAAACTCCAATGATTATAGGCCCCAGAGTCCTCAAACGTTCCTCATATGTTAAGTTTTCCATTCCTGGGACCATTCTTGTGAACCTCCTCTGAACCTGCTCCAGGGCCAGTATATCCTTCCTGAGATATGGGGCCCAAAGTTGTATGCAATACTCCAAATATGGCCAGAGCCTTAAAAAGCCTCAGGAGTTCAATATTGCTTTTATATTTAAGTCCTTTCAAAATAAATGCCAACGCTGCATTTGCCTTAGAGATAGCAGGAACTGCAGATGCTGGAGAATCTGAGATAACAAGGTGTAGCGGGGGATAAACACAGCAGGCCAAGAAGCATCAGAGGAGCAGGAAAGCTGATGTTTCGGGCCTAGACCCTTCTTCAGAAATGGCCATTTCTGAAGAAGGGTCTAGGCCCGAAACATCAGCTTTCCTGCTCCTCTGATGCTGCTTGGCCTGCTGTGTTCATCCAGCTCTACACCTTGTTATCTTGTATTTGCCTTCCTGACTACTGACTCAACCTGTAAGTTTACTTTGAGAGAATCCTGGATGAGAAGTCCCAAGTCTCTTTGCACTTCAGATTTCTGAATGTTCTCCCCATTTAGAAAATAGTTCATGCTTTTATTCTTCTTCCTAAAGTGCATGACCTCACACTTTCCCACATTGTACTCCATCTGCCACTTCTTTGCCCACTGTCCTAGCCTGTCCAAATCCCTCTGCAGCCTTGCCACCTCCTCAGTACTACCTGTCCCTCCACCTGTCTTTGTATCATCTGCAAACTTATCCAGAATGCCCTCAGTTCCTTCATCTAGATCATTAATGTATAAAGTGAAAAGTTGTGGTCCCAACACTGATCCTTGTGGAACACCACTAGTCACCGGCTGCCATCCTGAGAAAGACCCTTTTATCCCCACTCTCTGCTTTCTGCCAGACAGCCAATCTTCTATCCATGCAAGCACCCTGCTTCTACCACCATGGGCCCTTATCTTACTCATTGTTAATGATATTCTACTCTGTTATACTTCTATTCTACTCTGAAAATTTTATTACCACTATCTTTCTCTTTCTGTTATTTTATGGCTTTATCCTGCAAAAAGTACCAATAATTTTAAAAGGTATTAGTATTCCTTACTTGAATTTCTCTGTTCCCTGCCATTCCTATTCTTCAGTTTAGCAACATTCCAAAGCTAAATCCAGGAATGCGCAGACAAATTTATTGACTTTACAAAACTCAATCCACATTTAAGGTGACGGAGTGATGGGGAGAGAGAGGAACACCTAAATCAGGGCATTTTCTCCTTAAATTACTGCAAATTTCATTTTTGTTATATGTTTTTGAGAAAATATTGAATGTCAAGGAACATGTTATTAGTAGGATGGAATTTATCACTAATTAGTGTAATGCGTAAACAATGTAGCTTAGCAACAATGTCTACATGCATCACATAAACAATACACTCCTTTTGTATTCATATCACTGTGTCTTCATAATTGCAAAAGCATGCTTTGCAAATAAGATATTTATGATCTTTTTCAGATATAACATAAAGTATCATTAAGCAAGTGCTTAAACATCAGAAGGCCTTTACTTTTAATTATATTAAAAAAGTGTCGACAGGATTGAAATGTATTTTTTATTTGGAAACACTCAGCTAATAACTCCGACTCTGAGGTCCTGAATAGTTGGCCAACAAAATTTATGGTTAATTCCTTCCTGGAGCCTGAAAGAATCCAAAAGCACAAAAATTTCTGGCATTGAAATTCTATCCTTTTTGGGTTTAGTAATTCAGAGTAATGGGAATGAAGGGCAGTGTATTAGTGCCAAATGCAACATTTCCTTTCTTGAATATCTGTATTTTTTTCTATATCTGCCCCTCTGTTCTTTTCTGTTTTAAATGCTGCTCCTGATCACTACAAAGTTCCTTGACTATTGTCACACAATGTGACAAACTTTATCATTGAAAGGCCTCTCACAGAACCATCTGTAGCAGGACATAGCAATCTGTTTGATTTGAGTCTCTCCTCCAGTGTTATAAAAATTCCTTTGGTCCCATGAAACACAATTCTGCAGTGGGCTGAATGTTTTCAAAAATCAACTAAGTATCAATTCTGAAGAGTTTTGTGGATGGTTTCTCTTTGATAACCCTAATGATTTTTCATCACAGAATCCCTACTGTGTGGAAACAGGCCATTCAGCCCTACAAGTCCACACTGACCATCAGGGCATCCCACCCAGACCCATCCCGCTAATCTATACATCCCTGACCACTACAGGCAATTTAACACAGTCAATCCACCTAGCCTGCACATCTTTGGACTATGGGAAGAAACTGGAGCACCCAGAGGAAACCCACACACACACACGGTGAGAATGTATAAACTCCACACAGACAGTCGCCCAAGGGTGGAATTGAACCCAGGTCCCCAATGCTGTGAGGCAACAGTGCTAACCACTGAGCCACTGTCTGTCCTGTTACAGCCATCCATGCGACATCCTCAACCCAACAAAGCACCAGCACAAATGGCAGTGGTGGGACACACCATACCCCTATGCACTAGTACTCATTGCGTTCTCCCACTCACTACAAATGGAAATATTGGCTGTTGCTGGGACCTCCTGGGGTTACTGATGCCAGCAACATCTTTAAAGCTCATGTTGTGCACCCAATCAAGGGCTGGCATTTTGGCACTGCCGTGTGCAGTTCCTATCAATTACTGCAGATATGTTTGACAGAGGGGAATTGGGTCACCCTGCTTTGCTGATAGGGATCTGGAAGTTCTGGTGGACAGACGGGATGTGCTGGTGGGTTTGGGGGTTGGGGTGTGGGGTGGTGAATGTTTCCAGTCACTGCCTATGGAGTGTGTCCTGAGATATTGGTGACTGCTGTCCACGGTGGAGGGCCAGAAGAATAAGCTGGAGCTGGCAGGTTGCATCTCTGACTCTCGTGTCGGGAATTGTTGCTGTCTCATTCTATCCAGCAGGTGGGAAAATGGGGAACTGCATATCAATGAGGTGAGATGACATAGTGGTAAGGTTGTTAATGCATGAAATCAGGCCACTCACTGCTCATCAGTGAGACTGTCATGTTGCTGCTCAGCATTTGGTTGGAGAATAAAACTTTTTGTTCTCAATATTGGGAATTCCTCACTGACTGTCACATGTGATTCTCCCAATTTCCTCACCAATGCCTACATCATTCAGTGGTTGAAAGGTTCAGCCCAAAATTTTTCCTGTGTAAAATGTAATTAGCCAATTAAACAAATATTTATTACCATCTTTCTTTTACTTCATGTGAAACCTGTTATAGGTATGAAGTAGCCATTCTGCCAAATCATGTCAGTACCTTTGACAAGCTGATGTGTGTGATGTGGTTAGTATTCATTTTGGCTTTTGCTTTTCATTGATGCCAGTCTTGAAATTCTAACATTGTACAAGCAGTAATAAGAAAAAGAAGTTCTGGAGAAATTCAGCAGGTCTGGCAGCATCCATGAGAGAGAATCAAGATTAACATTTCATTTCCAGTTTGCCTCCTCTTTTGAATTGTTCAAATAAACAGAACGCACAGCCTATAAATGGGACCAACATTTCCAGTGTCACAGATGTAGCTGTGCTGAATTCACTGGAGCATCCATGCCAGAATATCTTCAGTGGCATTTCATTAGACCCATTCCTGAGTGAATTACTTGGTCAAATGCTTCTGAGCTCTTCTCATACCTTTGATGCAATAAAGGCTGGCAGGTTAGCTTCAATGTTTCCACTAAAGAGCTTTGTGACCAAAGTGTGGAGCAAATCATTCCTTGTACATTCCAGAAAACAAGGATTAACTTTTTTTGCTAAGACCAGGAAGGTGCATTTTAACTTAACTGTCAACTTTACTAGGAAACAGATTTTTTTGCAAAAGAAAAATCAGTCATCATTTTGTTCATGCTTATTGGTCTGAATTTTAAGATATTTGTTCTGCAGCTCCAGTTATTTGATGGAAACTTTTCTTAAATTGTCAAGCACAACATTTTTTTCTTGCAGTGGGCTAAATTTTCCAAGAATTCCCCCCGCAGCAAAGAACTTTCTAGACTTTCTGTTTCCTTTTGAATACAGCAGTGTTTTTATTGATTGGTCAGTTGCAGTAACGGCTCAGAGCTTCACGCAAATACAACAACCTTTTCCCATCTTCTGGTGAGAAGCGAAGTTCTGGTGGGCTGTGAAAGGGTAGAGGGAGGTAAGAATGACAGGAGTGGGGGCTCTGCTCCATGCATCTCCATAGCCTGCACCTACAATGTTTGAAGGACAAGAAAGAGAACACAAAATCGTCTGAGTTATTCTGCAGTGGTTTTCACTTGGGTGTGTTTGTTCATGTCATTGTCCTTCATTGCAATTATACTCCTTTGTTTTGATTTACAGATACATGTCAGAAAGTTCATGGACCATGACACCATCTCACAGCTGAGATGTGGGAGCAGAAATGTTGGTCACTATATTGGAAATGAAATGGGCATTGGGATGAGATGTCTTGAAGGAAAAACATCTATGTTTCAACTAAATCCTCCAACTGGGACAATAACTGATGCCATAGGATGGCATCCATTTAGGTGTATCTTCCTTGGATGAGGACATTGTGGTCTTCTCCAACATCTTGGTTAATTGAAACAGGCATCAGTGGAACCTCTGGATCTATATGCTCCTATGGTAACTGGTGTAAGGGCAATGGTGTCATGGTGTAACAGTTATTGTGACTGCTTTACATGCAGAAGGTCCCGGATTCAAGCCCCATTGGAACTATCATTGTTTAAGGGCTAAAGGAGGGAAGGAAATAAATAGATCAACTAGCACTAGAGGAAAAATATGCTAGGTAAACAAATTGGGCTACACAGTGTTAAGTTCACTGGCCTCTTTTTTTGGAAAGCTCATTCACAGAATATGAGAGATAATGGGAGCTGCAGATGCTGGAGAATTCAAGATAACAAAGTGTGAAGCTGGATGAACACAGCAGGCAAAGCAGCATCTCAGGAGCACAAAAGCTGACGTTTCGGGCCTAGACCCTTCATCAGAGAGGGGTCTAGGTCCGAAACATCAGCTTTTGTACTCCTGAGATGCTGCTTGGCCTGCTGTGTTCATCCAGCTTCACACTTTATTATCTTGGATTCACAGAATATGGGCATCACTGAACAGACCAGTATATATTGCCCTGAGGCCAGTTCAGAGTCAACCACATTGCTGTGATTCTAGATTCACATGTACACCAGACTTGGTAATGATGGCAGTTTCCTTCCCTAATGGACATTAGTGAATCAGATTGGTTTGTTGCCAACACTCATTTCATTGTCATCATTTAGACAAATAATTTGAATTGGCAGGATTTGAACCTGGGTCACTGGAGTAATAGTCTAATGATTGTACTTCCAGGCCGTTGTCAACAGAATGGGATGTATCCATGTATATTAAAAGAAGTAGCTACACATATAGTGGTTATACTGGTGGTAATATTCCAAGAATCCTTAGAGCCTGGAAATGTTTCAAAAGTTTGGAAAACTGCCAATGTAACACCTTCATTTTGAAAGGGACAGGTGACAGAAACAGGTAACTAAAAGCCAGTTATTGGGAAAACGTAAGAATCTTTATTAAGGATGCAATAGTGGAGCATTTAGAAACATCTACTATGATTAAGCTGAGCCAGAATAGCTTCACAAAGGGGAAATCATGCCTGACAAATTTATTGGAATTCTTTGACGGGGAAACACACAGGACAGATAAAGGGGAAGCAGTTGATGCAAAATATTTAGATTTTCAAAAGGCATTTTGCCATATATTAGGCCACTTTACAAGACAAGAGCCCTCAGTGTTGGAGGTAGTATATTAACATGTACAATGGACTGACTAACTAGTAGAAGACAGAGATTTGGAATAAGGTACATTTTCAGGATGGCAGTGCGAGGTAACCAATAATGCGCCACAAGATCAGTGTTGGGGTCACAGTTATTTGCTATGTATTTATAAATGACTTAGATGAAGAAAGTGAATGCATTTTCACTAAGATTGTGGATGATACAAAATAGGTGCAAAGGCAAGTGGTGAGGATGACACAGAGTCTGCAGACAGATATAGACATGTTACATAAGTAGACATAAATTTGGTAGAGCGAATATAATGTACAGCAATGTGAGATGTTGAACTTTAGCAGGAAAAATAGAGGAGCTGAATGGTATTTAAATGGAGGAAGACTGCAGGACGCTATGAAATATTTTGGAGTCCTTGTCAATTAATTCCAAAAAACTGGCATCCAAATTCAACAGATAATAGGAAAGGAAATGCAATATTGGTTTTACTTCAAAGGGAATGAAGTGTAAAAGTAGAGAGGTTTTGCCAAAACTGTACGAGGCACTAGTCAAACCACAGCTGGAATACTGTGATCAGTTTTGGACCCATTATCTAAGGAAAGATTGGCAGCAGTCCAGTGATGGTCACATTAGAAGAAGTTGAGTAGATTGTGTCTCTATATTCATTGGAATATAAAAGAGTGAGAAGTGATCTTAAAACATACAAAGTTCTTAGGTAACTTAGGAAATTCTTAGGGTTAATGCAGAAAAGTTGTTTCCCGTTTTGGGAGAGCTTAGGACCAGGAGCATAAAGGATCAGCCATTTAAGACAGAAATGTGGAGGAATTTCTTCTCTCAGAATGTACTGAACCTGTACAATTCTTTACTGAAGAGGGCTGTATAGAATGGGTTGTTAAGAATATTCAAGACTTAAGATTGACAATTTTTTAATCAGCAATGAAATCAAAGCAGGAAAGAGAAGTTGAGGATTATCAGATCAGCCACGGCAGAGTACATTCAATGGGCTGAATGGTCTACTTCTGCTCCTACACTTTTTGGTTTTATGAGTGGCATTGTCATTGGACTAGCAAACCAGAGGCAAAACTATTTTGAATACATGGTTCAAATCCCCCCATAGCAGCTAGTGTAATTTAAATTCAACTAACAAAATAAATTAGAATAAAGAAGTAGTTTCCGTAAAAGTGCCCACAAAAATACCATTGATTGTTGTTAAACCCATCTGATGCACTAATGTCCTAGTTTACCTATATTAAAAGTTAACAAAGTGAAGACTGGCCCTGCAGAAAGTGAATCTGTAGAATTAATAGAGAAAGTAAGACTAATTAAATAGTTAATTTGCATTGATCATCACTTTAGACTATATGAGGAACATTCCAAATAAATTGCAAATCAAGAAATGGAAAGCACAGAAATCTCAAGAATTTTGCAATCTCCAGGTACTGAGAAAATTGTCAGAGCTGTGCTCTTGTAAGCCTCCATGTTCTGATGGACTTAATTCTGACATCTTAAAAGAAGTAGCTAGTGAGATAGTTGATGCATTGGTTTTAATTTTCAAAAATTCCCTAGACTTAGGGATGGTTAGGTTGGAAAATAGTGAATGTAACTCTTTTATTCTAAAAGGGAGGGAAAGAGAAAACAGGAACAGATGGGTCAGTTAGAAGATGTTAGAGTCTATTGTTAAAGAAGTTATAACAGACTACTGAGGTACATTTAAAATAATCAGGCAAAGATTAAATGGTTTCATGGAAAGGATCTCCTTTTAAATCAATTTATTGGACTCCTTTGTGAAGGTAATATGTTCTATGGGTAAAGAGGGCCTCATGATTGTATTGTTTTTGGATTTTCAGAACATATTTGATAATGTGCCACATAAAAGTTAATAATAATATTTTTACATTTTTTTTTAGGAAAATAAAAGGGAGTGGCGAAAGGGATGAAAACTTGGCCTGGACAAAAGATTGGCTGAATAACAGGAAACAGTGTATCATTTTCTGGTTAGCAAGATCTGACAATTGATATGCCACAGGGATCAGGGCTGAGATCTCTACTTTCTGCAAACAATATGAATGAATTGGCCGAAGGGGCCGAAGGTACGGTTGCTAAATTTGCTGATAAGATGAAGTTAGGTAGGAATGTAAGTTATGAAGATGACATAAGGAAGATACTAAGGGATGAACATAGGTTAAGTGAGTGAGTAAAGGCCTGGCAAATAGCACATAACAGAAAAGAATGAAACAGTACATTTTGGCAATGTTTTGAGTAATGTTCATTTAGAGTAGGTGCTGAGTATATGGTTACTGCTGAAGTCTAATGGAGTCCACAACAATCGCTAGCAAAATGTTTATAACCTCATTCTTCAGAAAACTGCCAAAAGTAAAAACGTGCTGAGTTAGTTAGTTGTACCATTCAAATCATTGGGAAAATGTTTGGTGAGTGGGATGGCAAGAAACTGAAAGAAATACCAATGTTAAATGATCTACCAAATGACAGATTAATTTAATGTCAGAAAACTTAGCTTTGCAGTCCATTTCTTCTCGGTTGAATGATATAAGATGGTCAACTTTGATGAACCAACAGATAATTTTAAAATTTCACATTTTCTCACTAGCTTGTCATGCGTAAGATAGGGATGTAAAAAAAAAGGTCTTCAATTTTCCCTGAAACCCAGCAATGTATTCAGGACACTTTTTTTTAATAGTTTGATGATTTAGTAGAAAGCAGATGTATAAATTGTACTGGTGACTTGATTGAAAAATGTAAGATCCTGAGGAGCTTAGACAAGTTGCATGTGGAAAGAATGGTTCATAAAATCATTGTTTTCCCTTGCGGGCGAACCTAGAACCAAGGATCACCCATTTAAAACAATCGGATACAAGGCTACGCTGACCAATATTTCCCCTTGAGACAATTTGCCCATTCCAACAATTAGTCCAGTAGATCTTCTCTGAAGTACCTCCAACATATTTACATCCTTCCTGAAATAAAATGAACATTACTGTACACTACACTCCAGCTGTTGTCTTATCAACACCTTGTACAGCTGCAATTAAGATAATGAAATGTGAGGCTGGATGAACACAGCAGGCCCAGCAGCATCTCAGGACCACAAAAGCTGACGTTTCGGGCCTAGACCTAGGCCCGAAACATCAGCTTTTGTGCTCCTGAGATGCTGCTGGGCCTGCTGTGTTCATCCAGCCTCACATTTCATTATCTTGGATTCTCCAGCATCTGCAGTTCCCATTATCACAGCTGAAATTAACCTCCCTAGTTTGCTACCCACTTTCCCTCATAGTAAACAATAATACCATGTTCATTTTTTTCATTACTTGCTGTACTTACACACTTTTTTTATGATCCAAGTGAACAGTACACCCAGATCTCTCAGCATCTCAGAACTATGCAATGTATCACGAATCAGTTAACATTCAGATAATTCTTTCTACCAAAATGTACTGTTTTATTCTTTCCTGTTATATACTATTTGCCAGGCCTTTACTCACTCACCTAACCTATGAATGAAACAGTACTACCTTCGCTTCAAGATGCCCTCATTGTAGTGTGAGGCACCATCACCGTGCAAATGCAATAGACTTTGAGCATATCTAGCAACTCAAGACTGGACATCCCCACGGTACTATGGGCCATCAACAGCACCTGAATTGTACTCCAGCACAACCCGCAATCTCGTGACTTGGCACACTCCCCAGTCAAACATTACAATCAAGTAAGGGGATTAATGGAGGTTGTAGAGGTATGCCAACAGCAGCACCTGACATACCTAAAAATGAGATATCAACCTGGTGAAGCTACCAGGCAGGACTACTTACAGGCCAGACAGCATCAGCAGCAAGTGACAGACAGAACTAGGTGATCCTACAACAACTAGATCAGATCTTAACTCTATAGCCTTGCCACGTCCAATCATG